>NC_064833.1:3048333-3372500 GCF_024166365.1 Elephas maximus indicus | reverse complement strand
GGGACTCGTGAAGTGTCCCTGCCTGAGAGTCCCTGCTGCCAGCACCATGTGCACACACAGACACAGACACGGACACACAGACACACAGACACAGACACAGACACACACACACACACACTCCCCAGCATGGCACAGCCTCCCCCAATCCCAGATGCCAGCCAGCCAACCAGCCGGCCCTGCCTGACCCGTGCACCATTCCACTGCCCAAGCCGCCATCCTGCTCGGTGCCCCAGACAGCCCAGAGCCTCCACCTCCTGGGCCTGGTGCCCTGTCCCTCTGCTGCGGGGGGGGGGAGCACAGGGAGGGGACAGCCCCCTTTCCAGACCCGATTCTCTTATTCTTCACACCCCCTACTTCTCCCTTCCCTCCCTCTCTCTCCCTTTGCTGTCTCTTCTCCTCCTTTCCCCCTCCTCCTACCAGGGACGTAGGGAGGGTCACAAGCCCCCAGGGGCAATCTCTTAATTGTGGCCCCTCCCCAATTTCTAGATGAAGAGACGTTGATAGCCACCCCGAGTCAGCAGAAATGCCTTCCCCCCTCTTGTCAGGGGCCTTTGGTATTGTGGCACCTCGGCACGTCATTCCGCACCTCGTCTGATGCCCCCTCGGACTCGTGCCTGGGGGCCAGTGCCCCCCTTTGCCCCCCTTGCTATGTCTCTGTCTACCCTGCTTGAGGAAGGACATTGGGGGAAACTGCTCAGTGGCACCCCTCCTCCAAGAGGGCTCCCAGGGCACCTGATGAGCCTACCATACCTTAGATACCCTCTGCCTCCCCCTTCCTGGCTCAGAGATCTCTATTTAATCTGAAGAGAACAGTCAGGTTTGCCCTAATCCCATATTCTTCAAACTGTCCCTGGATTGAGGGCTGTGGACTTCTGCACCAGGAATCGGGGTTGTTTTGTGGGTCGGTCATGGAGCTGGCTCAGAGCTGTGTGCTTCCTGGGTCAGAAAGAGTCCCCGGAAATGAGGGGAACAGGGATGAAATGCCCCTATCAACACCCCCTGCCCAGAGATATGCACAGTGGGGGGCTTCAGGGGCACAGAGGGGGAGAGAAAAGAGCCCAAGGTGCCCCTCCCAGCCTCAGGGCCCCAGCAAGGCCAAGGGGTGCAGGGAGGGGGTGCTCCTAAACCTGATGGTAGAGGTGGGCAAGGTGGGAGGCAAGCTCTCATTCCTGCGCTGTTGACAACTGGGGAGCCCCCACCTGGTTACTGACCACCAAGGCTGCAGGTGGGCCTCCCTGTATATTTGGGTCTTCTGGGAGGGGACGAGCTTGCTGAGACACAGCTGGGGGTCTTCCTGCCAGAATCCATGTTTTTCCAGCACCCTGGCCTCCAGCCTGTGCCACTCCCAATTTGCCAGTTGTCCCTGGCTGCATCCTGCTTCCCCCATGCCTCTGAATACTGCCCCACCCCCCACATATTCCTCTTAGCTTCTACTGGACTAGCCCCAACCCCAGACTCCCATCAAACTCCCGCTCACCCTGCGTCCAGTGCAAATGCTTCTTCCTCCAGGAAGCCTCCTGGGCCCTCCAAGCAGATACTGCCTTCCCCCTCCACGCAGACGGTGTACCCCTGTCTTGTATATGCAAACTCCTGTGAGGAAGCAATGACCCTTTCAATGCCTGCCTTGGCCCTGGCCCCCGGACAGTGCCTGGGGAGGGCTCTGGGCCTGGATTGCTGGGCAGAGGACCAGGAGCATGTTGGAAGGGCCCTCCCTTCAGTGTTGGGGCTGGAAGGACAGTCTTGGGTGGAGGCGGGGGATTTGGATTTGTGTTGCTGGGAGCCTCCCGCAGGCCCAGGGTCTCTGTGGGTGGAAGTGGCCACGAGGTCAGACCTGAGACCCAACCGAGTGCCAGGCCTCTTGGAGTAGAGGGGCCAAGCCAGGCCTTGTGCCCAGGCCCTGCTCCTGAGGCAAGCCGGGAACACAGCTTTGCCCTTCCCTCTGCAATGCCCACAACAGACCTGCCCTGCTGGGCCCTGGGGCACAGAGGCGGGCCCGAGCTGGACTTTGCCCGCGATGGGCCCATGGAGGGTGGCTCCATGAAGCACTGCAGGTGTGTGGCTTGGGCGTCCTGTTCTGAGCAGGTGGCTGTGGGGACTGGGTGCTGCCCACCTCAGTTCTGTCAGCATCTCGTATCCCAGCACGAAGGGAGCAGGGCCAGACACATAACGTGCAGGCCCAGTCCAGAACAGAAATGCAGCCCTGGTTCAATAATTGTTGAGCCTCGCACAATGGCACAGCAGTGTGAGACCCAGTGAGGCCCTTCTGAGGGCCAGTCCTTCCCATCTCCAGGCCCTGGTGGCTGCCCAGGTCTCCACCCCTGCCCACAGGCACCACGAGGGGGCGCCCCTGCGGCATGCCTGACTCGCTCCATCCAGCTGGGCCCAACCTTCCCTGAGGTTTCCGGAATGCAGACGTGGGTGTCCAAGTTCCCACTGTCAGGGAGTCCTCAGGCCTCAGCCCCTCGAAGTGTCCTGGTGGAGGTTACAGCTTGTGCAAAGGCCAGAAGGTGGACTCGGGCCTGGTGCATTGGGGGCTCCAGGTAAGAAGCTTGAGGTAGCAAAGTATAGGGGTGGTGCCAGATGGGGCCCAGAGGCTAGCAGGGCTGGGTCCCAGGCACACCTGGCCATGGCCGTGAGACTCCAGCTCTTACCTGGGACCTGAGCACCCTGACCACGTAGTCTATGCTGACCCCTCCTGTTGCCCCCCTTCCCCCCAATCCTGGTCACACTCTGAACCCTGATCCTGGTCACAGAGTCCTGACCCTGACCCCATGCTGAGCCGAGCCTGACCCTGATTTCACACAGAGCCCTGACCCTGATTTCACACTGAGCCCTGACCCTGGTCCCACACAGCCCTGACCCTGGTACCGCGCTGAGCCCTGACCCTGGTCCCGCACTGAGCCCTGATCCTGGTCCCACACTGAGCTCTGAGCAACTGGGTTAGCAAGGTCTCTGGTACAGGCAGAAGTGTCTGGTTGCTCCCAGGATGGTCCTCTGAAGGGTGGGAGGCTGGGGTATATTCATAGACTCCTTTCCTCCACTTGTGAAGCCTGTCCTGGGGATGGTAACTCCTCTGCCCTTTGGGGTTCTTATGCAGAAAGCAGAGAGAGGTGGGAGAATGTGGGGAGAAGGGGGGAGGCACTGTCCACACAAGCAGGGTCTGAGCTCACTTGAATGGGCCACTGCAGCTGCAGCCGAAATTGGAGGTCTGAGGGACGTTAAGCAGCCACCAGGGGCGTCCAGCCCCATGGTTACTGTCTGCATTCTATACGCAAACTCTTGTACCCAGATTTTTTTTTTCTTCTCTGAATGTACTAGTTTCCTAGCTAAGAACCACACACAAGGAGGATTAAAACAACAGAAATTTATCCTCTCGCAGTTCTGAGGCCAGAAGTCCACAGTCGGGGTGCCAGCTGGATTGGCTCCTCCTGGAGGTTCTGAGGGAGGATCTGTTCCAGGCCTCACTCCCAGCTTCTGGTGGCTGTCGGTGATCCTTGGCGTTACTTGGCTTGTAGCCACATCGCTCCAATCTCTGCTCTGTCTTCACATGGCCTTCTCTCTCTGTCTCTCATTGTCTCTCTTCTTATAAAGACCCCAGTCACTGGATTATGGCCTCCCTGATCTAATATGGGAGCCCTGGTGGCATAGTGCTTAATAACTTGGCTGCTAACCAAAAGGTCGGCAGTTGGAATCCACCAGCCACTCCTTGGAAACCCTACGGGGCAGTTCTACTCTGTCCTCTAGGGTCACTATGAGCTGGAATCAACTCGACGGCAACTGGTTTTTTTTTTTTTTTTATTAACTTTTATTGAGCTTCAAGTGAACATTTACAAATCAAGTCAGACTGTCACATACAAGTTTATATACACCTTACTCCGTACTCCCACTTGCTCTCCCCCTAATGAGTCAGCCCTTTCAGTCTCTCCTTTCGTGACAATTTTGCCAGCTTCCAACTCTCTCTATCCTCCCATCCCCACTCCAGACAGGAGATGCCAACACAGTCTCAAGTGTCCACCTGATACAAATAGCTCACTCTTCATCAGCATCTCTCTCCTACCCACTGTCCAATCCCTTTCATGTCTGATAAGTTGTCTTCGGGAATGGTTCCTGTCCTGGGCCAACAGAAGGTTTGGGGACCACGACCGCCGGGATTCCTCTAGTATGAGGCAACTGGTTTTTTAAAATCTAGTATGACCTCATCTCAACCTGATTACATCTGCAAAGACCCTATTTTCAAATAAGGTCACATTCCCAGATTCTGGGTGGACATGGATTTCAGGGGACACTAGTCAACCCAGTGGGGGCCTGGTGACGCAGTGGTTAGGAGCTCGGCTGCAAACAAAAAGGTCGGCCGTTTGAATTCACCAGCTGCTCCTTGAAAACCCTGTGGGGCAGTTCTACCCTATTCTATAGGGTCGCTATGAGCTGGAATTGGCAGTAGGTTTGGGTTTTTTTTGGTAGTCAACCCAGTACATTGACTTTACATTAACCGATAAGCTATTCTTTTCTTTTGCCTGTTCTTGACCTTCAGGACTGGAGGAGAATTCTGGAAGGAGAGTCCTAAGGAGGGTTTCCTGAGTGTTGGCTCTGTGCCAGCAGGACTAACCAGGCCCTTGACAGGCACCATCTGACCGGGCCCTTGACAGGCACTGTCTCCTTCTATGTTCTCAACAGCCCTAGGAGGTAGGCACCTGACTCTGACTCCATTTACATGTGAAGGAGCTGAGGCAACGAGGAGTTAAAGCAGGTGGCCCACTGACAGGGGTCCACCCCTGTGCTGGGGGCTGGCCCCTCCTCTGGGGGCCCTGCCGGGTCTGGGGTCAGGGTCTGGGGCCAGCCTTCTCAGCTGGCCACCACATTCTGGGAATCCACTTAGCACTGACCTTGTCTTTGTCCTCCTTGGCACTAATCTGCTAATCCTGCGGTCCAGCTCTAATCCTTTACCTGGGCCTCCTCCAGCGCCCCCAGCTTGGGCCTCCTCTCCGCCACGCTTTCAGTGCTGGGGGGGAGGTCCGCTGACTGGGGGGTAGTTGGGGAAGGGACCCTTTCTGTGGAATCTTCCTCAGTCCCAGGGAGGATTCTGGAGTCTGGAATCAGCAGACAAGGGCTGGATTCCACTCCACCTCTTCGTCGATCAGCTATCACCCCATTCCCCCTCCCATTTCTCCTCTGTAGCGCGAGGAGATCACGGCCAAGCCGGCCCTCCCCAAGGTGAAATCACCGTTCTTCTCCACCCTCCTTGCCCCACCTGTTCCATTCGCAGAGCTGCGGGCTCAGGCTCACCAGACCTGGGTTCGAATCCTGCCCTGCAGAATGGGGCTAGCTGTCCTTTCTCAGCTGGGGGCGGGGTGGGCTCCCAAGGGCAGTGGGGGGACGCCCCAGCATGTGGTCAGCACACAGTCAGTGTCTGAGGAGTGGATTGATCCAGAAGCAGCTATTGACTCCTCCTTCGCTCCCCACACCTGCGGGACACCTGGAACACAGAGCTGGAAGATAGCCCAGCCTTGTGCAGCCCATGGGGAAGGACAGAACACTGCCCCACGGCACAGGGCATTGGGATACAGGTCGCCCTGAGATTTTGTGGGACAGCATGATATGTATGTCTGGGTTGGGGGGGGGATGCTTAGGTGCTGCAGCCGAGTTTAAGCTAAACATTAAAAAAAATAATTAGAGTGGACCCAAAGTCCCACAATAAAGTGGGCTGCCTTAGAGGTGCTGAGCTCACCAACAGTGGGGGCATTTAAGTGGAGGATTTTTCTTTCCTAGGACTCCACATGTGCCTGGACTAACAGCACAGGCTTCCTATCCACCTCTGCTTGGACATGCACAGACAGGCCTGGCTGGCTTTGTGGCTCAGTGTGGGAGCCCTGGAGCCAGCTCTACTCCCGACTTGCTGTGTGGCCTTTGGAAGTTGCCTAGCGCCTCTGTGCCTCCTCTGACACAGCCCAGCTCTGCAAAGCCCTGCCCGCTGCCGCCAGCTGCCTTGTTGGGAGGAAGCATGGAGCTCCTGGGCACCACCCACCTGCAGCCACCCATCTGTGTGCCAGAAGCTGGTCCTGGCACTATGGGCACAGCTGGGATAAGCCAGGTGAGGTCCCTGTCAGTCAAAGGTCAGTGGTGTGTGTAACTGCCCAGCAGATGGGCTGAGAGGGGGGCTGCCAGCAGCGGCTGAGCTCTCAGGGGAGGCCGTGATTGACAGCAATGTGATGGAGGGATGGCACTGGGGGGACAGTCTGGGCAAGAGTTTCCAGGCAAAGGAAACAGCCCATGCAAAGGCCCTCAGGTGGGAACGATCCCAAGAATTTGGAGGAATGTGAAGGTGAGCGAGGCTGCGGCAGCAAGCTGGGGAGGGGGTGGTGGTGGAGGGAGGGGTGTGGAGCACCCGCCAGGCCAGGCAGCCTTGGGGACCAGCGAGGGCTCTGGCCTCACCTGGCGAGGTGGCCCTGCAGGACTTTATGCAGAAGAGGGTGCATTCCACTCTTGCCTTCGAGGGGTCAGTGCAGCAGCTGAGGGTGGATGGGTGGAGGGGCATGCTCCCTAGGGGAGTGGAGACAGGGCCTGGGCAGGCTGCCAGCCTGAGGGGAGGGGCAGGCCATTTGGTTGGGCAGGATGAGACTCCCCAGGGACCCAACAGGCCCACCTCTCTGCCCCTGTCCTGGGCCCCTGCACGTGCCACCAGCCTTTCTTCTCTAACCCGAGCCATGAGCCTCCCCGGGAAGGCTGGTCCAGAAGGTACCCCCCGGCACAGCAGGCAGCTGGTGGCTGAAACCCCTCCTCCTGGGCACCCCGTGTCACAGAGGAGTGGAGGCTGCTGAGGCTCGGAGGTGGACCCCGCTACACCGGCCTCCCTGCCCACCAGGATCTGTGTCTCAGTTACAGGGACAGCTGTCATTTCGGAATCCCATTGGGTGCGGGTCTGGTGGGTCCGCTCTGGACACACGGGTGCTCAGGCAGCCCCGCCCTGTATACCCGCTCAACGGAGGGGACTGGGGCTTGAACCAATCGGCCAGGAGAGTGCTACCCGGGCCCATCCCCGCGACAAGCCCTCCCGGAGGGGCGGGGGCCCAGCTCCCCTGGGGGAGATGGGGAAACTGAGGACCCCAGAAGTCTCGTGGGCGCCTGGCCTCCGGACTCCGCCCTCAACCCTTTCGCGCGCCCGCCTTCCTCATCCTCACTCGGGGTTCCCGCCGGCCCCGGGCCCCACGCCTCGACCGGCCTGCCAGGGCCACGGCCACGGCCACGGCCACGGTCAGACCCTGCGTCAGCCCCCAGCAGCCGGTCCCCGTCTGCTCCCACCGGACGCGCGCACGACCGCAAAGGTGGAGAGCGTTCCCATTGGGCCGCGCCCCCCACGTGACCTGGCGGTGCGGTGCGCCCAGAGCCGGGGCCGCGCCTTTGCGCGCTCGCGCGGCTCAGTCGTGGGCGCACGGGGCCGTGTGCGCGCGTCCCGAGCCCTCGCCCGCTGCGCCGGCGCCGCCGCCCGGACCAGGTCAGTGTCCCCGCGCCGCTCGGGGCGGGGCCGGCGCTTTGTGCGGCGCGCGGGGCCGTCGGCGCGCGGGCCGGCTCTGGGCACGGCCTCGGGGCCGCGCAGGCGGGAGGGCCGCCGCCTCCGTCAGTCCTTCGGTCCGCCGGTCCCTCCCTCCTGGCCGGCTCACCCTGGCGCTGGAGGCCCTGCGCCCGGAGCACGGCTGTCGGCTGTCACGTGCAGGGCTGAGCCGGGAAGGCGGCCCAGGGGCGCCCTGGCCCGCGGGGAGACCCCGCTCTGTACCCTGAGTTTATCTTCTCTAACGCCCGTGTGAGTCGGAATCGACTCGACGGCAGTGGGTTTTTTTTGGTTTCAACGCCCGTCCAGGGTCTGGCTAGTTCTGCCCCCGGCTCAGTTCCATCTCTGCACTTTGTGGGGAGACCTGGCACCAGCACGCCTGCCAGTCAGAACCCGCAAGGCTTCCCTGCCGGGCAGGAAGTGAATGTCTGAGGCAGCCCAGTTCCAGGTCCCACGGACCGAGGTTCCAGACCTGGCTCAGACCTGCACACGTGCTGGGCATTCAGGCAAAGCCTTGCCTCTTCATGCAGTACCCTGGCTGCAGAACCAGGTCCAAGGCTTTGTCCCAGGGGCCCCAGGGATTAGACAGGTGACTCCCAACACACAACTGGCAGGGTTGGGGTTAGGGTGGCATCCCCCTGGCCTGTCCTCTCCTGAGCCCAACATGTGACCCTGCAGGCCCGCAGCCTGGCTGTTGAGTGAGCCTGCTTGGCAGCTCTGTGATGTGGGGTCTAAGGGCTGGTACAGGGTCCAGCCATTGTGGTGTGCTGGGTGTCCTGAGCCCTGGCACACAGATGCACACCACCCCTCCTTCCCTGGCCTGTGGACTCTGGGTCAGCTCTGCACATGATGGCAGTGCTGGGTGTTGGTGTGGTGTGCAGACTCCGGGTACGCCCTGCTTCTAGGCTGGAGACGGCCGCCAAGACAGCCCTCAGTGAGCTGTTAGGGGGCCAGCTGGCAGTTGGGGGTCAGAGGCACACAGAGCACCTGTGATCTGGCCCAAACTGAGACCACCTGGCAGCTCTGTGTAGATGCTATGCTTTACTCCACTAGCAGCAGGTTTGATGGGAGGCCTCAGGACAGGTGTTCCGGCCATGTGGGAATTCCCAGGCTGCTCCCTCAAATAGACCCTTGGGGAGCTGGCTACCCCCGATGCTTGCCAAGCATTCACTCTGGTGCTGGACTTGAAGGTGGGCGATGGGGCCCACCCCTCCGGAGCTCACCTGCTAGTGGGGTGGGGCAGGCAGGGGTAGGACAGGCCATGGACAGTGTGCCGGGAGAAAGTGCAGGTGGGGGGGGGCAGGCAGGGGTGGGACAGGCTGTGGACAGTGTGCTGGGAGACGGTGCAGGCAGGGATGAGCTGTGCCCTTCAGCCTGGTTCCTCACTTGCTGACCCCTCCTCACACACGCCCTCCTCCAGGATACCTCCCCTGGCTGTGGGGACGTGGCTGGGGGCCTCAGCTGGTCCCTATGTCTCCTCAGTGCCAGCTCAGGGCCTGGCTATGGGTAGCTGCCCATGCAAGTCAGCAGCAGGGGCTTGTGGGTGGAGGAGAGCTGGATTGGTGGCCTCTCAGCAAGAGGGCGATGGAACCTGGAGTCACCAAGCCTGGGTGGGCTTGAAAGTGAGGTCAGGGCACTGGGCAGGGGCTTGCTGGTAAATGTTGAATGGAACCCTGGCTTGTGGTTTTGCCGCTCTCCGTGGTGTGAGTACTCCCACGCTGCCTTTGCTGCCCCTGGAGCTGGGACGAGATGCGCATGTGGACCCCGTCACCTCCCCCCCCCCCCACTGGGATGGCAGCGGAGTGGTGGGCAGTGTGTCGGTGAGTGTACTGACTTCCTTGGGGCCTTCTGTGCAGTTGGGGACTCCGTCTCACTAGGCAGCAGGCCCTGGCAAAAGGGCCTGTTAAGTGGAAAGGCCACTTAAGTGGGGTCCATGTGGCATTTTGCCAGAGGAGCAAAGAGGGAGCTGCCGGGTCTGGAGGCGGCAGAGACCTGCGGTTACTCCCCTGTCTTGGTCACTTAGTGCTGCTGTGACAGGAATACCACAAGTGGATGGCTTCAACAAAGAGAAATTTATTCTCTTTGGAGGCTAGAAGTCTGAATTCAGGGCGTCAGCTCCAGGAGGTTTTCTCCCTCTGTCAGCTCTGGGGGAAGGTCCTTGTCACCAATCTTCCCCCAGTCTAGGAGCTACTCAGCACAGGGACCCCAGGTCCAAAGGATGCACTCCCCTCCTGCTTCTTCGTTCTTGGTGGTGTGAGGTCCCCTCTTTCTACTCGCCTTTCTCTTTTATATCTCAAAAGAGGTTGACTCAAGATCAAACCTAACCTTGTAGATTGAGTCCTGCCTCGTTAACATGACTGCCTCTAATTCTGCCTCATTAACATCTCGGAGGTAGGATTTAAAACACAAAGGAAAATCACATCAGATCACAAAGTGGTGTACTATCACACAATACTGAGAATCATGGCTTAGCCAATTTGACACACATTTTGGGGGGGATACAATTCAATCCATAACAGCCCCCAAGACCTGGGCCTTGCCTTGGTTACCCGAAGGCCTGAAGCCAAACCACAGGCCTCCACCAGGTGATGCACCGTGGTTTCTCACCTCTGCCACATGCTGTGCGCTGGGCCTGGCCGGGCCACCTCCTACAGGAAGCCTTCCCAGCTGCCGGGTGCATGTTGCTTCCTGCCAGGCCCTGCACCGGTGGGCCCTCCCCACCTCCACGCCACTGCCCTCACTGTCACCTGCCTGCTCTGGTCCCCAGCACCCCTCTGTCCACAGATGCAGCAGGGCGAGGCCAGGCTGGAGCACAGGCTTGCTGTCATGAGGGCCCGGCTCTGCGTCTTTCCGGTCACTTCACGTCTCGCCTGCTCAGTGTTTGCCCCTGTAAACTGGCAGCTGTGGTATGTCCACCTGGCAGGCTGGGTGTGAGGGTCAGTGAGTGCCCAGGGGGTGAGCAGTAAACACAACCTTCCTTCCCTCCTTCCTACCCAGATCAGCCGCAGGAGCCGCAGGAACGACCCCACCCTCCCTGCCCGCTCAGAGTTGGGTGGGTGGTGAGGTGGACGCAGGTGCAAAGGTGGAATTACCTTATTTTGGACAGGGCTGTGGCTAGGGTGGCGCTGGGAGTCATGGTTGGTGGCAGCAGCAGTGCATGTGCCCAGAGCTGGCTCCCACCCCCACTAGTCGGATAAGCCTGGCCTGGGGAGGGTGGGCAGAGGCAGAGATTGCAGGGCAGTGGGCAGCAGAGCCACAGGCTGGGGGAAATGGAGGCACAGATCACCCTAGGGTGAGGTGTCAGGGTCCAGGAAGGCTTCCCAGAGAAGGGGACAGGGACTGTGCGTTCTGAAGTTTAGGTAGGAGTTCACCTGGCGGTGGGGTTGTACGTGTCTCCTGTCCACGGGGCTCCCCAGACCTAGGTCAAGACCCTGAGGGCCTCACTTGATGCCCTGACCTGGGCAAAGGCTGTTGTACAAAAGACGGTTCAGAGAAGGAGCTGGCACTGCTCTTCCTGCCTGCGGTGTGGCCCTGACGACCCCCAGAAACCCACCTTCCCTCCACCCACACACACTGTCCGCTGCCGGCGCAGGAGCGGAGCCCAGGCTCAGGAACTAAGCTGACCAGCCGACCTGCCCGCTCAGGGCCGAGCCAGGGGTCCCTCAAGGATCTGCGTACCCCACCTCCCCTTGGCTGCCCCCCCATGGCCCAGAGCAGGGGTCCCTCCTGCTGTCCTCCACCCTGTCCTGTCCACGCCCACTCTGGCCCCTGTCAGCGTCTGCCCAGAGCAGGGGGTCCCTCCTGCTGTCCTCCGCCCTGTCCTGTCCACGCCCACTCTGGCCCCTGCCAGCGTCTGCCCAGAGCAGGGGTCCCCGCAGCTGGGGGCTCATGTTCTCACAGGAGCTGAAGCAACAGCGTAGTTAGCCTGCTGCTCTGGGGACCGTCCCAGCTGGGGACATAAAGGGCTGTCTCCCCTCGCCCACCCTGGCCTGCCCCAGAGCCACCCTGCCCACTGGCTCAAAGGAACCAGGCCTAGCCCTGCGTGTAACCCCTGCCTCCATCACCTCGTAACCAAGTGCCACGTGAAGGGGCCCCAGCAGTGCCTGGTGATGTTCCATGAGCAGAAGGCAGGCATTCTCTGGGGTGTGGGTGTTAGTGCTGACGTCATGAACTCACAGGCAGTATTCGGTGCGTATTTATTCCTGACCCCCAGCAGCCCACCCTCTGAAGTGAGTATTCCTATTATCGTCCCACCTGAGTCAGGGAGGGGTGAAGCCACTTGCCCAGGGTCACACAGCCTGGAAGATGCACCGGGATTTGAACCCCGGCTGCCTGGGTCTGGGCCGTGCTCATCACCATTCCGATGTTCAGGGAAATGGGGATGGGGACTGCTGACGGCCCAGATGGGGTGTCCAGGCCTGGGCTGCCCAGGGGGCAAGTGAGCCGATGACAAACCATTGGCCTGGTGGTTTCAGGCAGGCTCTTCTCTTGAGTCTCAGTTTCCGCTTTTGCAGAATGGGGCCTTGGACCCAGGGCCCCCAGCTCCACCTCCCCCCACCTCCTGGGAGCTGCAGGAGCCTGTTCCCACGGCCTCAGTCTCACCCGCTGCCCAGAGACCCCGAAGCCAGGGCTGGCGCAGCGGGCGGGCGGGCAGCCCTGCCCCGGCCCCTTCCCCTGGGACCCAGCTCCGGCCGCTCTCCTGGCCCCGGGGCCCCTCCTGTGACTCAGGCTTCCTGGAAGAGGACTCTCACCACCCCGCCCAGAGTTCCCGCCCAGCCTGCCTGCTGGGGCCCCTGCCACCACCACCCTTCTCCCTGGGGTGTACCTGCTCCTCTGCTCACCCCCACCCCACGGGGAGGGTACCCCTTTCTCTCGTCTCCCCACCGTGGCACCATCCCCTCTCCTGCGCCTGGATTGGGCCCTGCCAAGGCAAACACTCTCTCATTTCCCTGTCGTCCGGGGTCAGCTGCTGAGGCCCCTTCCCGGGGGCTCTGCTTCTGTCTGGCCAGCTGCCCAGGCGGTCCATCTGCTGGGAATTGCCATTCAGAGCTCAGGGGGTACCCGGTGGCCTGTTTCCCGGGAGCTGGCTCCCGGCCACCCCTCCTGGCAGTGACCTGGCTGTTGCCACCACAGGGCCCTGGGGAACCATGAGGTCCCAGCTCTGCCAGGGCTCTCTGTGTGACCTTGGGTCTGCCCTGCCCTTCCTGGGGCTCAGTTTTCTAATCTAGAGAATGGGGATCTGGGGACAGCAGATGGGGTAGGGGCCAGGACACAGCCAGGTGGCCTTGGTGGTTAGGCCCCAGCCACCAAGCCAGATTGCCGTTCCAGTCCTGTGTCAGCCACTGTGATGGGGTCATGGTAGCACATGACTTACCTCCACAGCTGTGACCTTGGGGGAGCGCATCCGTGGGTGCCTCAGTTTCCCTCTCTGCCAGGTCATGCTCTGGGGCTGGGCTCTGTGTGGGGTCTGGGGTCTGCAGTGACAGCAATATCTGGCCCTGAGGAGATCATTTTTAGAGGGAGTGACTTTCAAACAGAGCCCCAAGTATGCAGTTCTTGTTCTAATCACAGACATGGTGATTGGTTTTGAAACCAGCTGGGACTGCCACTGACTCTGAGCTCGCAGGGATGAAGCCTGCCCTTCTGCATTTTGCTGCTCCTGACCTTGACCATGGGCCTCTCCCCTGACAGCCCCCTTGGCTGGGCCCTGGGACTGGACAGACCCCTGTGGTGGCCTCTCATGTTGTTCCCACTGTGGGCTCTTACCCACGAGGAGAGCCTTTGGGTGGGCCAGGTATTGAACCATGAGTACAACAATTAGAGAAGGGGCCTGATCCCATGGAGCCAGGTGGGCTAAACAGTGCAGACTGTGGCTCCTGGGTGTGTTCCTGAGGGGTTGAAGTGGAGGTGGGGCTGGCCCTGGAAGGAACCCCACAGGTGAGCAGGACCTGCAGGAGACGGTTATAAAAACGGCATAGAGGGAGCGTCTGACCTCCTCCAACCCCACAAGGGGGAAGGAGAATCAAGGTCAACAGCCCAAGGCCATTCCTATGAGGCGGAGGTCAAATGTGCCTCCTCTCTCCACCATCTTTACCAATTCTGACACCAGCCGTCCCTCCCATGGCACTCTACTTCTCTGCTGGGTTTGATAATTCATTGCAGTGGCCGCACAGAACTCACAGACCATACTCATGATTATGGGGTTTATCAGGGAAGTGACAGTTACGATTGAGCCTCAGGAGCACTCACGATACAGTTCTTTCATTGAGACAGCCTCTTCCCAACTGGGCTCGCTGGCACACCTCTCCCTGGCCCTAGGCCTCTCCCCAAAGGCACTCAGCTTTCTCGCTCCGTGGGCTGGGAAGCCCACCATGCCATCTCCTGCTGCCAGGTCTCTCCTGCCACCGCTTTTCACCGTCTTCAGGGTTACAGCTCTCTCTGTCTCCTGCTTTCAGGAGCTTCTCAGTGCAGAGGCCCAGGTCCAAAGGACATACATGCTGGCTCGTGGCTGTTCTACCTTGGTGGTGGTGGGATTCTCTCTTTCCCGTCTCTGGGAGGGCTCACCTCAACCCCAGCAGGATGGCAAAACTGACCAATCCCTTTGGTGGGCCACAATTACCATATCTGAACAGTCCCGCCCAATCACTTGGGTGGGAGTTACAAGACCTTGGCTAGAAAGGCCACAAAAGTGATCCATCACATTGCAGTGGTCACCCTCCTGGAGCCTACGTCCCTCAGGTGTTGAGGTCATGGTGGGGGTAGCAAAGGAGGACACCCTAGTCAGAGTGGGCTTCTTGGAGGAGGTGGCATCTGGCCTGGGCTTGAAGGATGTGCCCAGATGGAGGGAGGGGTGCCAGGGGCTCCAGGAAGGGGAAGGTGGGGCCTCAGGCCTGATTTAGCAGTACCCACACTGCCACACCCACCCCCACACCTCACACACACCCCTCTGGGCGGTTGGCGGCGAGTGGGAAATGCCTCTACAGCCCCTCCTCCCCAACTCACTGACAGTAGGGAAGCAGTGTCACCTGAGGGTGGGAGGTTGAGCACCCTGCTCAGGGCCATCCAGTGGGGACCAGTGGGGCTGGGATGGAGCAGGCGCAGTCCTTCATGGGGCCAGCCTGCCCACCGTCCCTTGTTTCACAGATGGTGTGAGAGGCCCCGCCCAGCGCAGCCTCCAGCACCTCCCACCCCAGGCCTCGGTTTGCAGCATCTCTGAAATGCTGCTGAGGGCCCCCACCTCCCACTCGTGCCTGAGGATTAGATAATGCAAGGAGTCCTGGATTAGCAGATAGCAGGACCAGCTTCTGGCCTCTGATGCAGTATGCCTGCCGTGCCTCAGTTTCCCCCTCTGTGAGTCGGAACATGGAGCCCTATCTTCAAGGATGTTGGGAGGCTTAAATGGGGGCAGAGGGGAGGCTGGGCACACAGTAGGTGCTCTGCTGAGGGGAGATGGAATCCACTGGTCCCTTCCCCTCCAGGCCGCCTGCGGTGGCTGCTGCTGGGCAGTTCCCACGCCCCCAGGCAGCCACAGGAACCATCTGGAGGCCTGCTGACCCCTCCCCCACCTCCCTGGCAGGAAGTCACCGGAAGGGCTGTCCCAAGGGGCCCCCCCCGGCCTGTGAGGACAGCCCTTGGCTTGGTGGTCTGTGCCACGGAGTCCCCAGGACAGGGTGTGGGGGCAGGGAGGACAGGGCAGGGAGCTGGGTGCTCCAGGAGACTAGCTGAGGCACAGAGGTGGAAGTGTCTGTCCAGCTGCCAGCTCCCCCTCCCCCACATGCGGGGCCCAGATGAGGCCCAGCCAGAATCCCAGCCCAAGAAGCCACAGTCTTGGGGACAGGGATGAGATCAGGGCAGTACCAGCCCAGGGTGGCCTGTGCTGTGATGGGGGAGGCGCAGGGTCTGGGAGGCCCCTAACCTGTGGGATGGGGGCGCTGCAGGAAGAGACCTCGGGGCACAGCTGAGGGTCTCATAGCAGGCGTCTAGGGGAAGGGGTGGGGGAGAGGGGTCCAGGCAAAGGGTGCATTCTCTTGGGGGGTCAGGGGACAGAGGCCTCCCAGAGTAGCGGGCTTGTGGCCCTGGGGAGGGGGGAACGAAGGTGGGCAGGGCCCAGGGTGTGACAGTAGGACTGTCATGGCCTGCACACTCCTCCCTCTCCACCCTTCCCTGCCCTCCAGCCCCTCCTTCAGGGTCACCCCAGGGGCCCCTAGATCAGCTGCAGGTCTGGCTGCCCCGGCAGGTGCAGGCCCTGGGATGAGGTCGCACCCTGGTGTCCGTGGTGCCTCAGTGCCCACTGAATGACCCGAGCGACCGGCCGCCTGGCTGTTCCCACGGACACTGCCAGCTGGGCCTGCCCCAGATCCAGGGGGGATGTTGACCCACAGGGCTTTGTGTCTGTGTCCTTGGCTGCCTCCAGCCTGCCCTGACTTCCTGCCTTCAGTTGGCCCCGATTGGCCAGCAGCACCCCCTCTGCAGCCTCAGTTTCTTCCTCAGCTCCTGCCTCTTCCCTTCTCCTCCTCCCCGCCCCCAACCCTTCCTGTCCCCTTTGGGAGGCTCTGGTCCTTATGAGCTGATGGAGGAGGGGAGCATCTTGGGGTTTTAGGGCACCATGAGCCTTGGCCTCCCTCCTGTCCCCTCTCCAGAGGAGTGAGCCAAGGCTGGGGGCAGTGGGTCCCTGGAGGACTGGCCTGGGACTTTGGGGATAGTGCCAGCAACCTGTCCTGGGGAGGGTGGCTGTGCAGGGGCACAGGTGGGTGGGAGTGGGCAGGGGGTGTGTCAAGGAGGGTCCCACTCCCCTCACTGGGCGCCTGCAATGGGCACCACACAGATCGTTTGTGACTAAGCCTCAAGCAGCCCTGGGGTGTGGGTACCCTGTTTTGTAGAGGTGACGGGGTGTGCGTGGAGCCGGTTGGCAGGTCTGAGGGTGTCAGCCTCCCCGTGTGCCTTGTCCAAGGAGGCATGAAGGCAAGTAGCATGGTGTGGTTGGCTGGAGGACGGACAGGAGTCTCTGAAGGGTCACCAAGACCCCCTGGATGGGGTGGGTGGGAGGCAGGGGTGGAAGCCGGGCTCTGCCCTGATCAAAGATGCTACTGAAACAGGGGAGTGTTGAGGGGTGCTGGAGGGCCTTGCATCTAGAGGCCAAACTGGGTGGAGCTCCACGGTGGGGGATGGGGGTGAGCTTGTGACCCAGACCTCCCCCCCGCCAGCTCTGTGCCTCAGTTTCCTGCCCTGTAAGGGGATCCCAGAGTCGCCAAGGGGCTCAGATGGGGGTAAAGTGGTTATCTGCGTGGTCACCCTAAAGTGCACCCCTACGGCACTCTGTCCCGCACGCCACAGGGTATTTTAAATCGTATATGCTTTTTCTCCTTATCCTCTGGGTCCCCCAAGGAGGGCCCGCCTGCCGGCCTGCCTGCTCACCCCACTCTGGACCCTCTTGCCTGAAGTGCAGAAGGTACAGCCCTGGCAGCCCGAGGCCCCTGGTCCCCGAGGTCCTGGCCAGTGGCCGCGTCCCCAAACCCTTGACCCGGCCCCACTGGTGGAGGCCTGGGAGCCGTGGCGTCAACCCATGTGAACGGACTGGCCAGCTGCTGCCAAGTGGGGCGAAGTCCCTGGGGCCCAGGAAACATCCTGGGCTGGTGGGCGGAAGCTGTCTGCTCTGCGGCTCCTCTGCCTCCCTGCCCGGCTCGGGGGTCCCTGCTGGGTTATGCAGCGTGCTGGGGGCCGTGGATCAGGGCACAGGGAGGTATGGGGTGGAGCCCAAGTTCTCCTGGTGCCATTGGGAGTCCCAGGAGCAGAAGGACACGCAGCAGGCCCAGGGCTGGCGGGGGTCTGCATCCGAGGGCCCTGGCGGGATGTAGGCTGTGTGTGTGCACACGGGTCTCTGCCATGAACAGATCTTCCCCCGGCTCTGTGCCCTTGGATTTGATGCTTCAGGTGGCTGTCCAAGACTTGATGGGCACAGTGTGGGGGCCCCAGAGGTGCGGACAGCACAGGAGTGAAGCTCACAGACCTTTAGCCTGTGGGCTGTGAAAGGAGGGCCGCTCCCAAGGATCCACGGCACCTTGGGAGACCCTTTTGGCTGCTCGGGCCCCCAACCTTGTCCTGGGGATGGTGACCCCTTGCTGGGCCTTGGACGTCCTTGTGCACTGGCCCTTGGGGGTGCGGGGCTGTGGCTCACTGCCCAGCCGGCCCAGAAATAGCTGTGACCTCGTGCCCAGGCTGGCAGCGCCAGTGGAGTCCTCGCCCTCGGCAGGCCGGCTATTTTGGACGTGGCCTCCTGAGGCCCATCGGAGCTCTTTCCCGAGGCTCCAGAAGGCCCCTCTGACGTGCGTCCACCAGGGCCTTGGCCAACAGCCTGGCTACCTTCCTGACCTCATGCCCCTTCTTGTCTCGGGGAATTCTGCAGGCCGGGCCTCCTGGAATCCTTACATCGCAGGGCTCAGTTTCCACTGCAGGGGCTGCCTTAAGGAGAAAACACACAGAAAGTGCTCACCCCAGGCTGGCTGTGTGTCCCATCTCAGCCGTCATAGCTGTGTGACCTCAAGCAAGTCACTGTCTGCAAACACTAAGCCTCAGTTTCCTTATCTGTAAAATGGATTGATGGGGTGCCTTGCAGGACTGCTGTGAGGGTGGATGTGGGGGTGATGTGTGCCAAGGGAACAGCGCAAGGCTGTTAGGTGGAGGCATCCTTGGGCCTTCCCCCATTTCTCAGGACTGGGCCTCGGCCCAGAGGGCCCCTCCATGGGGATGTATGAGGGGGTGGGGAGCGGAGCAGTGGCTGAGTATGGACTGAGGCTGTGGGTGGCTTCAGACCTGGGTTCCAGCTGGACCTCAGTCTCCTCTTCTGTGATGTGGGCAGAGATGTGAATGCCTTTTGCCCTGCCCAGTGCCTCTGGGTGTGGCCATGAGCAAAATGGCCACCACACCATGACACCCCAAGGCCCAGCAACCCCTAGGACCCCCATGCTTCCTGGACACCCCGTTGATAGGTCGTGCGAGGGAGGGACAGGCCAGCCCCACTCCCTACCCCTCTCATGAATACACAGTGGTTGGGTGGGTGTGGAGGATTGGCACCCTTGTCCAGGGTAGAACCCCCTCCCCCCATGAGGGTGCTAGGGTGGATTGGACCCTGCCCTGAGCGGGGGTTGGGTACAGCAGTGGGGCTGCCGGCTGATGCCCTTCCCTGATTCTCAGCGTGCTCTCTGTCCAGGGGTCCTGCTCCTCCATCAAGGGGCCCCAGGCAGGGCCGAGCTTGATCCAGGGATGCACGCTGGAGTCAGCTGAATCCTGAGTCCTTTAGTGTGGACCTCATAGCACCTGCCTTCCCCCACCAACAAGGAAATGGAGACAGACCTGGGCTGCCGCCAGGAAGGGAGGGACCCTGAGGCCCCTGAACTGGTCTGGCAGGGCGCTCGGGGCTCCTGATGCTGGAGCAGGCTGCAGGGCCTGGGGCTGTTCCTGTGGAGGCCCTTGGGGTGCGGCCCTGGGACCGTTCCCCAGCCTGCAGCTGGGCAGGGAAGAGAAGACAGGTGGAGACCTAGGAAGCCCCCAGGCTGCCTCCTCCTCCTCTGCCCTCCAGCTGCCAGACCCTGGGTCTTGGCCCAGCTCTGTGTCCCCCAACACTGGCACTGATCCCTTGCCAGCTCTCAGTGGATGCTATAACAAGGCCCTGGGGACTGTCCCACCCCTCAAGGCCTCAGAATCCTGCCCAGTGAAGGGAACGGGGCTCTCCTGCCCTCCTCTGGCCCAGGGTATGGCCAGAGAACCTGGGACCCCAGTCCCAGCCCCTACATCTGGCTGCTGCATATGGGAACCAGAAGCTGTGTGGCTGGACCCTCAGGGCTGCTCCTGCCTGAGCACTCCTGCCTCCCCAGCAAGTTTCATGGCGAGCGGGGTCACCTCTGATGCGCGTACCAAGGGGCAGGCTGGGGTCACTGCCAGGCCCACCTGGGTGTATGTGGGTACGCAGGCAGTGAGGGTGAGTGGTCACTCCCCACCCCCCAACTCAGACTCTTGCTCAGGGAGGTGTGGGGTCCTGGGTGTGGCCGCCTCCTGGCCAACCTGAGAAAGGAGAGATCCAGGGCCTTCCCTGTGTGCAAGTGCTGGAAGCTCAGAGCCTCAGTGTTTTCTTCCCTCAAACGGGCGAGGGCGCCGCCCTGGTGCTGGAACCTTTTCCTTCCAGACCCGAAACCTGACAGATGTCGGGTCCTGCACTTCCCTTCCAGGCTCTTCTTCTTCTTTTGCTTTTTAATTTTAATTAAAAAAATTATTAAAAAATTTTAAAAGGAACCTTAGGGGGCAGTGAGTTTACATTAATGGGGGAGGAACAATTCAGGAAAGGAGGGTGAGAATGGTTGTACAACTTGAAGGATGTAATCAATGTCACGGAATCGTACACATAGAATTGCTGAATTGGTGTATGTTCTCTGTGTATATTCTCAACCACAACAAAAAATAAATTATTTAAAAAGAAACCTAAAAAAATTGTTTCTAGGCTCTTTGTGAATTGATGTGCTCTGGAGCCCCCAGTTTGGGGTATTTCCCAGCCTCAGTTTCCCCTCTGCAGGAGGGGAGGCTGCCCTCTCTGACCCCACCACACTGAGGACCCCTATGGCTGGTCACGTAGTCCTTCTCAGCCAGCCAGCGCCACAGTGGGCAGCAGGACTCAGGGCCTGCAGGTGGGGTCCATTGTGGTTCCTCTGCCACGGGCAGTGACTGAGCCCCTCAGCGGCCTGCCCGCCCTTGTTAAACTAGGCTCCTGATGGGTAGCACAGGGCTAGCACTCACTGTCACCTGGGAGAGTGGCAGGAGGCAGTGTGCATAGTCACACTGTGACATAGCGGTTGTGATGGGGCTGTCCCGGCCATCCGGTCATCTAGGTGCCCTGGGAGGGGCTGGGGCTTACATGCGTTAATACATGGGCGGGCTACAGCTGGCCTGACCCATATGGTGCTGTTTTGGGATGCCCTCTCCCTCATGGGTGTAGATTAATACGCCCTCCTTTGATCTCTGTGGGAGCCGTGGTGGCTCAGTGGCTAAGCCCTCTGCTGCTTACCAAAAGAGTGGTGGTTCGAACCCACCAGCCGCTCTGTGGGAGAAAGATGAGGCAGTCTGCTTCCATAAAGATTACAGCCTTGCAAACCCTGTGGGGCAGCTCTACTCTGTCCTGCAGGGTCCACAGGAGTCAGAACTGACTCGACGGCAGCGGGTAACAGGTTTTGATCCCTGCAGCGACCTATGAGGCCGTGTGACACCGCATTGTGCAAACTGAATCGGTGAAGGTTCAGAGAGGCAGAAACCCCCTGCCAAGCAGCAGCCAGGCCTTGTGATCTGTCAGACTCCACTGTCCTCAGGCTCTGTTGAAAAGCAGACACTGACAAGCGTACTCGCGGTTGTTACTATTTACTGTGACTATGTGGCAGCTTGGGTGGCTGTCTAGGGTTTTCATAGCTCCCTGGGGGCTTTGAAGTTTTTATGGCTTTTTAGACTGGTCATGATTGGTGCACAGCAAAGTCCCTGGGCTCCAAGTGGAGGCCCTGAGAACTCTCCAGGAGCTTCTCCGTGTCTGCTTTGGCTGCTCTGAGGCCTTGCTGTGTTCACCCTTCCCTGGTCAGGCTCTGAATGGGTGATGTTTGCAGGGTTCGTTGGCTTGGGAGAGGAGAAGGAACTGTCCGCTTAGAACCAGACAGCCAGGGGTCAGCAGCCCAGCTCTGCCTTGGGGTGATAACTTTGGCCTCAGGTCTAGGGGGTGCTGAGACCTGGCTGTGAAAGCCAGCGTCTGCGTTCTACAGGGCCTCGGTGGGGGGTCTGCTGTGTGCCCCACCTTGGGCACCCACGCCCCATCTGGGGCTGAAGGTGGGAAGAGCCGCATGTGGAGGGCTTTGAGGGCCCAGGACTGGAGTCCCATGGCGGGCGACACTCCACATGGCAGGAGTGGGGTTGGGGGCTGGGCCAACAGCAGGGAGAAGGTGGAGGGGGAAGCCAGAACACCCTGGACACCTGTCTGCTGGCCTTGGCAGGTGTCCTGGTGGCAGTCCCATGAGGGGTGGTGCTGGGGAAATGCCACATTCGAACCCTGTATGTGATAGCTGGGGAAGCTGAGGCACGGGGTGTGCGAGGTCTCTTCAAAGAACCCAAGGGGCTCGGCTCTAGGGATGAGGTGACCCCTAACTCTGTGGCGATGCCTGCATGGGGGATGCCCCCCTAAAGCCTGCCTCGTGGGACAGCCATGAAATTGTAATTACCCAAACTTGATGGACTGTCTGGGAGGGGGGCAGCCCTGCCTGGAAGGGCAGGAGAGGGCGGGGCAGGCCTTTTGCTTGTTCTGGTGATTTCTTCTCCTCTGCCCCCCAAGCTTAGCCTGGCACCTGGTACTGGAATGGGGTGCCCAGTAACTGTCGCATTGGATGAATGAACGAACAAACGAATGAATGAATGCCTAGTTCCTCCTGACTGGAGCCTGGGGGTCTGGCTGAGAGGGACAGGAGCAGGAGAGGCTACAGGGGAGTGAGTTGCAGAAAGAGGCTCAGAGAGGGTGGTGTGAGGGGCTGGGCGTCCTGGAGGACTCCGGGGCCCTTGTCAGTGGTGGGTGAATGGGGGGCTTTGGCAGAGCCAGGGACAGCCCTGAGGTGCATCCCCAATGCGCCAGAGTGCCTGGATGGCTGTGGCCAAGTGTGCCATCACCATGCCATATCATGGGCCAGCAGTGGCCCCAGGGATGCCTTCCAAGCCGCTGTCCCCGCCGTCACCTGAGACCCCCCACCCCAGCTGTGAGCTCCCTGCAGGAAGTGGCCTATGGGGATGGTGGCCAGCTCTGGAGAGCTGCCTGGCCCTCGTGCCCAGGCTTGTGTGGATGCGGTGGGGGCCCAGGCCCTCCTCCCTGTGCAGAAAGTGACCTTGGAGGAGCCCCTGTGATGGGCTGGGTTCCCTGACTGTTGAGAACCTCGAAGGGACAGGAGGTACCAGATAGGGACCCTGGAGAGAGGCTAGGAGGTCAGGGGGATGCCATAGGGGCGGGTGGGGGAGCTGGAGAGAGGGTAGACAGCTGGGCTTGTGGGCTGGTGGGAGGCACCTGAAGAGCTGAGCAGCCCGGGCTGGCAGTCTGCTTCTGAGTCACCACCTGGGGGCTACAGGGTCCCCGCTTTCTAGCTGTCAGTGCCCACTGCCCCCTTCATCTTCCCAGTTCCCCAGTAGGGGGAACCACGGCTCAGAGGGGAGAACTGGTCACAGGCAGTGTCAGGCTTGGCCCCAGGCCTGGCCCTCACTGCTGTGGTCTGGCGCTGCCGGCAAGTAGGATAGGCACTCGTCGATATTGCTATCTTCCTTGTCCTCCCGCCCCCACCCCCTGCATCCCTGGTCCCTTCAAGGGAGGTCCAGGCCCAGAAGGACCTGCCCGGCTGAGGCTGAGGTGGAGGGCCAGGCTCAGGTGCCCAGCTGTGGGGAAAGAGGCTCAGGTCCTGGCCCAGGACTGGGGTGATGAAGCACCTACTGCGTGTCTGTGCCCACTCGTCCCTCTGGGTGGTTCTGGTGGCTCCAGGCGGGGGCCATTGGAGGGAGGCTGGGGAGGCCAGGGTGTTGCGGCAGGCGGCCTGCGGTGCTGGGCCTGGCCCACCCACTACCACCCAGCACCCTGTGCCAGCACTAATGGCAGCCTGGTGGGGCCCGCTTGCCCGCCCACGGAGGCAGCAATTACATACAGCCTCCAGGTCTGCGGTGGAGCTGTGGCCTGGCCCCAGCAGTGTTGGTGGCTGGCGGCACGCGAGGGTGGCCACAGGGGGCGGGCCGTCTGGGTTGGCAAGTCAGCACCACGCCTGTGGGGCTCCATTAAAGCCGGGGGGTGGGGTGGAGAGGGCAGCCGTGCAGTGCCCGGGGTAGCGGCCCCTCTTCTCGGTCTCTGGCCTGGGGAGGCAGTGGCTTCTCCCATCTCTTCAAGGGGCATGGCTTGCCCTCGTGCTCTGAAGCAGAGGTGGGCCCTGGGCACAGGATTCGTGTCTTACTGGTTGTGGTCAGAAGCTGAATCCGACTCATGGCGACCCCGTGTGTGTTAGAGTAGACCTGTCCTCCACAGGGTTTCCAATGACTATGATCTTTTGGAAACAGACCCCCAGGCCTTTCTTCTGAGGCACCTTGGGGTGGGTTCGTGCCTCTATCCTTTCAGTTAGCAGCAGAGCATATTATCCATTTGCACACCCAGGGACTCCATCCGTGTCTCAGGGCTGTGATAACAAAGAGCCACACACCTGGGGCTTCAAACAACATAAATTTTTTCTCTCACGGTCCTGGAGGCCAGGTGTCTGAAATCAAGGTGTGGGCTCCCTCTGAAGGCTCTAGGGGAGGGTCCTTCCTGTCTCCTCCAGCCTCAGGTGGCCCCAGGCATTCTTTGACTGGCAGCATCATTCCATCTCTGTGTCTGTTGTCTTCCCTCCTTCCCTGTCTGTGTGTCTGTCTCCTCTTCCGTAAAGACACCACTCATCCTGGATTAGGACCCTATCCAGTTGGACCTCACGTGAACTTAGCTAATCATATCTGCAAGGACCCTATTTCCAAACAAGGTCATGTCCACAGGTACAGGAGTTAGGTAGGACTTAAACATATCTTTTGGGGGGACACAGTTCGCCCCTTAACAGGCACCCAGGCCCTGCCATGCCCAGTGGGGTGGCCCTGTGGGCAGTAACTCAGATTGAAGAGGGGCCTCTCTCCCACTCTGTGACCCTAAAGTGGGTCAAACGGGTACCTGTCATGGACTACCACGACTACTACTGTGGTGTACCGCTTTGTTTGCCAAGCACCCCAAGGACCACCTGGCCTGCTCTACCGGGTCCCTCTCTGCAGCTCCACTGCCCACTCCTGGGCTGTGCCATGAGCCTCCACTGCCCACTGTGCTGTTGACCTTGGCTGTGGTGATGCTAGCCCCCAGGGCGTGGGCGGGGTTTGGGGTCGGGGCGCAGGGTGAGCTAGGACCTGCCCCCCCCCAATTCTGGCAGCTCTGTAGTGTGAGAGTCCAGCTCCTGGAACGGGAGGGCTCACTGGGGTCCCCAGAACCTAGTCCTCTCTGAGTGGTGGGCTCACAGAGGAAAGGGATGATCTGGGGGCTCGGGCCCTGGGATCACCAGGTCCAGAAGGTTCCACCAGCAAAGGGCGATCAAGGTGGTGGAGTCCAGAGGGCGAGAGCAGGGCCAGAGAGGGCCAGAGGCCAGGCCAGCACAGGGGTCTGCTGGTGCCCTTACTGTGTCACCCTGGGCTCTGGAGTGTGCTGGGGGAGCCAGGAGGTAGAGATCACACAGGTGTGGGCCCTGATGGTGCTCTGTCCGGTCCAGCTATGACCTTGGCCACCACTCCTGCTCTGTCAGCTTCGGTTTCCTTCTCTGTGAAATGAGTCTTGCAGGCTGGCACACAGTGGGCCTGCGGGCATAGTGGGCTCCTACCCCAGCCCCTAGGGGCTGCCCGTGGGCTGGGAAGGAGGGTTGGGTCCTGCAGGGGCCTCAGGCAGGGACAGTGTGAGCAGAGGACAGGAGTGAGGAGTGAGCAAACAGGGTGACTCTCCTCCTAGGGCTGCCTGGGGGGACTCGAGATCTTTGGAGGCAGAACAGGTGCCTGCTTGGGGGGAACCCAAGCCTGCTCCAACAGTTCCACTCCCAGGCCCCAGCCAGGGCTCAGAGATGGTGCTGCCACGGAACCTGCTTCCCTTCCTGGAGGTGTCCACTTAGAGACGAGGCCATGGGGCCCCAAGGGGATAGGGGCTGACCTGAGGCTGAACAGGGATGGGGCAGAGGGTCATCCCTGCTGGCCAGCTCCTCCAGGCAGCATCCCCAACCACCCCACCCTCCTATCTTGCCCTCGGGAATGCCCACCGCCCTGGGGCTTGTATTGGATGCGTTCTTCCTGCTGGTTCCCATCCCAGCAGCAGGCACACAAGAAGCAAGGGAGGGGTTAGTAACCCCTGGAAGCTGCCTGGACTCAGATGTGCTGCCCAGGAGTAGTGAGCGCCCCGTCACCAGAGGTGTGCAAGCTGGGGATTAAGTGGTGCAGGTGACATTTGTGGGTCCTCCAGACCTCAGAGCTGAGATCCGTGATGGGTCTGGATGGCTCCCAGATCTGGACATCTGCCCAGAGCATTGGGTCATTTGTTCCTTCCATAAACAAGTGCAGCACCCTCCCCGTGCCAGGTTCTGTGTGTGTGTGGCGGGGGGGGGGGGGCGTTGACGACCTCTGAGTCCCTCCTTTGGGACACACCCTCTAGTCAGGGACACCTTCCCCAGGGATGGGACACTGCTCAGAAGGCCACGTGGCCCTAGGAGCCGGCACAGGACTGGGGGGAGGGTGCAGTGCATTGAGGTGGGGGTGGGATCCTCAGTGCTGCTGGTGCAGTGGGGGGAGGACCCTGCCAGGAGATGTCCTGGGGGGTCAGGGGCTCGGGTCTCCGCTCCCTGCTCCCCTAGTAGTGGGCTGTTTCCGTAAGAATTCCAGGAATGGCTCCTGCCCGATAAAAATAGACTTCTCCAAAAGGCTTGAGGCTGTGCCAGCTGTAGCAGGTGCCCCCAGGCCTGGCCACAGTGGGTGCCCCAGGCAGGGGTGTGGTGGGTGCTAGGGTGGGGGCGCAAGGATGCAGGGGCCCAGGCTTGCAGCCCGAGTAACGTGGTGGGCTCTGCCTCCTGGTGTCAGCATCACAGAGCTTGACAGGACCTTTCACCAAGACACCCCTTGTTCAGATGAGGAGACTGAGGCTGGAGTGGCAGATCCCAGAGGTCCTCCCTCCCAGATGGCCCAAGCAGGGCCTCTGGAATCAGCAAACCGCACCTCCAGTCTCTTCTTCTGCTTCCTGGCTGTGTGATCTGGGTGAGTCGCTTGAGTTCTCTGAGCTGCCTTGTCTGCTCAATCTGATGTGGACCACGTTGGTGCCTTCCTCTTGGTGCATCATCTAGCCCGGTGTCGGAAGGGCCAGACCTTTGGTGAAGTCAGGTGGGAAACCGGCGGGGCACTGAATACCCAGAAGTGACCTGTTCTGGCGCTGAGGTGGGCCTGTGGGGAGGGCTGGAAGCCTTGATCTGAGAGTGCTGGGGTGAGTGGGGACACTAGGGGGCTAAAGGCCTGGGGCAGGGTCCTTCTGAAAGTTCATGCCATTGGGCTCCCTGGGCTGTAGGGTGGGCCACCTGGCTTGATTGGGGTGTGCCTGTGGCCGGGGGATCTGGGGACCCTTCCAGCCTGGACAGACCTCCCGTGCCTGCCTGCCTGTCAGGGGTCCCAGAGGAGGCAGGGGTTTTGGGCATCGGTGCCAGGCCAGGCTGATGGGGATAGCTCTCGGGTGGTGTGTGTAGGGGAGCCCAGGAGGGGCCTTGTTCCCAGCCAGGCCCCTGGCCAGCACCCCTCCCTTTCCTCCAGCACTGACCGCTGAGTGCAGGGGCCAGGCAGGCTGTCTGGGAGCTGGGCTCAGAGCCGGGTTCCCATCGAGGCGAAGCCCCCAGGGACCCTGTGTACTGAGGCTCCACCCGCCTGCTCTGCCCGCTTCCTGAGAGCCTCGAGCTGTCCAGGGCAGGCGAAGCGGCTGAGAGGCCAGGCTCCTCACTGGAGCTTATGGCCTGGGGAGCATGTGGGTTACCGGACTGGGTGCTCCCGGGAGGCAAAGCCGGACCCTGCTGAGGGGGGTGTGCCCAATCCCAGGGAGAGTTCCTCCTGGGAACATCATGGAGGGCTTCGTGGGAGTGGGGGCACCTACAGTGGGCCTTGGAGGCTGAGCGGACAGGGGAGACAGCACCTCCCTGTGTGACCTGGGATGGGGGAGTAGCAGTGCCCACCCCCAGGGTGTTGTGAGGATTGAATGGGCACAGCAGGGGCTTAGTAAACCAGGGAGTAGTCAGACAGGAGGGGCTAGATAAGATGGAGAGCTGGCCGGGGCCTGAGCAGAGGACCCCAGGGCCAGGAGGGTCTGCCCTGCCCTGTGGGTGTCAGCCTCATTCACCCACTTCCTCAGTGGGCACCTTCACTTTGGTTTTCCCAGATGGAAGTTCTCCCTAGGGCCTGTGATGTGGTCCCCACCAGGAGTACCCCCTGCACCCCTTCTTCTCTAACAGGGAATGCTTTCTGCATGATGAGGGCCACTGGGAGCCCCAGTAGGTAGGGGGAGCACAGGGTGATGGATGGAAATCCTTCCTAATCAGGGACCACAGGGAGCCACGAAAGGCTCTGGGGGAGAGCACCGGTGCGGGGCACAAGCTCCGGCAGTGCGCTCTGAGGAGGACGCAGGGGGCGCCTCAGCAGGTCGCCGCCCTCGGCTGCCCTTGTATTTCCCCTCAGGCGCTTCCTCTTCCTCTCGTCTTTCTGGTCTTGGGGGCCTCTCCTGGCCCCTTTGTTTGCCTGGCGGGTGGGACCCCAGCTATATTTAGGCGGTAGGTGTGGGAGCAGGGCCAGCCGGGGCTGCACAAGCCAGGTCGCCCGCTGGTCACCGGTCACCCCCACCCCCGCCCACGTGATGCCCGGGCGCTATAAATAGCCCTGAACTCCGCGCCGGCCCTGCATCCGCCTTGAGGCCGGCGGCGCCCCGTGGCCGCAGGATGCGCCGCGCCCTGCGCTCAGCGCTCTAAGTCTCGGCCCCTCCAGACCCCGCAGCCCGTCACCACCCGGCCGGACCCCCCGTGACCGCCCCGTCGGATCTCCCGTGGCCGCCCGGTTGGACCCCGCGGCCCGTGACCACCCGGCCAGCGAGCGCGCGGTGGCGCGGATGGAGGTGGCGGCGGTTCGCCCTCGGGCGCGGGTGAGCGCGGGCGCCGGGCGCGTGGTGGGCGGGGAAGCGCTGCCGAGCGGGCGGGCGCGTGGGAAGGACTCGGGGGCTCCCCGCGACCCTCAGCCCCGCTCCAGGAGGAAGCGGAGCCTTCCGGTGTGCTAGGTGGGAGACCTCCTACCCCCGGAGGGCCACATTGTTGGAACTCTCCGGAAGGCCGGGTCAGACTCCGCGCCCCTGAAGACCACCATGCCCGGTTCCACAGACGCACCAGTCCAGGCGGGCACTCCGGAGCCCACCGGGTCTCAGCCCTGCCCACGTGCTCCCACGGCCTCTGCCGTGCCTCTCCTGGGGCCCCTGGACCCCAGTATTTCCCCACCCCATCACGCAGGGTCCCATTTACCGAGGGAGCCTCCCTGGAGCTGGGACGCCCGCCTACCTCTCCGTGGTCTCAGTTGCTTCATCTGGCAACAGGGACAGGGAGGCTCCTTTCTAGGGTCTTGAAAAAATGGCTCTTGTGCAAATGGCGAGGGCCCCCAGGAAGGCGGTGGGCTGGTGGCAGGAGGGCCCAGGGAGGGGTGCTTCCAGCAGGGCTGTGGTGTTGTGGGTGGGGGCGTGGTAGGCTGGTGGCAGCAGAGGCTGGAACAAGGACTGGATTCAGAGCTGATTGGGGCGGGGGTGGCCTGCCCCCATTTCACAAATGGGAAGCCTGAGACCATGGGCACAGGAGGCAAAGCACTGTGGTGCTGGCTCTAGTTAACCACCCGTGGGGGTCCCTGCTGGAATTGCAGGATGGCCACCCAGGCCATGGCTGCTCACAGTGGGACCACAGGGTCAGCCCTGCCTAGCGGTGGGTGCTGGGCTCCGGTTCAGTTCAGGCACCATGGGCTGGCGCCCTGCCCTTTCTTTCCTGGCTGGTTCAGTGGCCTGGCTGAGGTGGGACAGGGCACCTGGGGGCAAGTGGGCAGGAAGGGGGTTCCGGTATCACTGCACTGCTCCCACCTAGGGGAGCCCAGACTAGGCCTAGACAAGTGGGGTGTGTGGTGAGACCCCAGCCCAGCCTGGGCCAGAACTCTGACCTAAGCCCCCACTCACCCCCAGCCCCTTGGATATGTCACAACTGCAGACGTCAGGCTATAGCAGTGTGATGGCTCAGGACCCTGCCCTGCTTGGGGCCCCTGCCTGGCGGCCCTCAGCCACGAGACCCCGGGGCGGGGGGCAGGACCAGGCTGTCCTGCCCCTGGCGGGAGATGGGGTTAACCCTTGGGAGGGCCCAGGACCTCCGTGGCTTCCTCAGCCATATTCTCCTCGCTTCCTGGTAAACACACAAACACACACACACAGCCGCCCCAGGGGACCCAGGTGTTTGTGTGTGGTTGGGGCGTCTCCCGTGGCAGTGCCTTTCTTTGCTGACACTCAGAGCGGATGCACAGCTGAGCTGGGATGTGGGCAGGGCCCCTGAACCAGGGTGGGATTCCTGCTGTCTGCCTTCTACCCCACCCGGACCCTCATTTTAACCTTCTGGGGACCATGGCACCTGCCTCGAGCCAGTGAGGTGTGGAGGGGGCAGCGTGGAGACCCCTCTCCTGTGGGTGCTTGTGGTGACGCCCCCAGGGAGCAAGCCCTTCCTAGGGAGGCTGAGGCTCCTGGGGTGCAGCCTGCTGGCCTGTGGCTGGAGAGGGTGCTGGGGCACAGGTAAGAGGTGGTGGGGTGGGGGGAAGACCCTGCCGTGGGGATACTGTGAGTCACTCTTCTTCCTGCAGAGAGAGAGGGGGCAGCCTGTGAGCAGGTGGGGATGATGGAAGCAAGGGGCTTGGGTTCAGCCCTGGCTGGAGGGGGTCACAGCAGGAAGGACCTAGGGGTACCTCATCCAGCCCCTTGTCGTGCTGGTGGGGAAGCTCAGGCCCAGAGAGGCCAGCGACGCCCAAGGTCTCCAGGCCTGTGCATGGGTGGTGATGGGGCTGGGTGCTTCTTCTGGGGCCCTTGCCTTAGGGAGAGACAGGTGTGGAGAAGCGTGTGGCTGCCTCAGGGGCTGGCGGCATTCCTCCCCAGGCCCCTGTTACATGTGACCCCACTCCTGGCCACCTGCTGCTCTTGCCACCTTGGCATGTGCCTGGCGGTGCCCTCAGGTGTTGGGCGTCTGTCCTCACTTCTCTGAGCTCCTGGAGGGCAGAACCTGTTTTGTTTATCTGCGGAGCTGTCAGGCCATCTTGGGTAGCCCAAGGCAGGGTGACTTGGGGAACCAGAGCTGGTCCAGGGAAAATTGTTCAAGAGTACATGGCTGCCAGCGAGGCCACCGCCCCCCCTCCTTACTCCCTCACCCCAGCGGCCCAGCTCTACACCCAAGTCCCTCCCCTGAGGATGGGCTGCTCCAGAATAATCGGGGCTCAGAACTGCCCCCTGAGCTGAGAGTTTCACAGAGGACAAGGATGACTGTCCTGGGGGGCGAGGGGTGTCTTCTGGTCACAGACTGCGGCCAGGCTCAGGGCTCAGCCTGTGTCACCTATGACAGGGCCGTGATCCACGCGTTGGGCTTCAGAGGGCTCCGTGTGTGTGTGTGTGTGTGTGAGAAAGAGAGCAGGTGAGCGTATGTGTGTGATCATAAGTGTGTGTGTTGAGAGCCTGTGTAGGTGTTAGTGCATGCACACGTGTGTGTGTTGTGTACATGTCTGCACGTACATGTGTGAGTGCACGTGCATGTGCGAGCGTTGTGAACATGTGTGAGCACACGCACATGTGTGAGTGTTGTGGGCATGTGTGTGAGTGCATGCACGTGTTTTGTGAGCATGTGAGTGCATGCACGTGTGGGTGTTGTGCACATGTGAGTGTGTGCACACGTGTGTGTTGTGAGCATGTGTGTGAGTGCACACACATGTGTTAGCATGTGAGTGCATGCATGTGTGTGGGTGTTGTGCACATGTGAGTGTGAGTGCGCACACGTGTGTTGTGAGCATGCGTGAGTGCACATACATGTGTGTTGTGAGCATGTGAGAGTGCACACGTGTGTGTTGTGAGCATGAGTGCATGCACATGTGTGTTGTGAGCATGTGTGTCTGCACGTGTGTTGTGAGCATGTGAGTGCATGCACATGTGTGTCGTGAACATGTGAGTGTGAGCGCGTGCACGTGTGTGTTGTGAACATGTGAGTTCACACGTGTGTGTTGTGCACATACGTGAGTGCACGCACGTGCATGAGTGTTGTGAGCATGTGTGTGTGAGTGCACGTAGATGTGCGCATGTGTGTGAGTGCCTGCACGCATGAGTCTTGTGGGCATGTGAGTGTATGCACATGTGTGTTGTATGTGTGTGAGTGTATGCACATGTCTTGTGAGCATGTGAGTGCATGCACGTGTGTTGTGAACCTGTGAGTGTGAGTGCATGCATGTGCGTGTTGTGAACGTGTGTTGTGTGCATGTGAGTGTGAGTGCACGCATGTGTGTGAGTGTTGTGAGCATGTGTGTGTGAGTGCATGTAGATGTGTGTTGTGAGCATGTGTGTCAGTGCACGCACATGTGGGAGTGTTGTGAGCATGTGTGTGCACACATGTGAGTGTTGTGAGGACCCGTGTGTCAGTGCACGCGTGTGTGAGTGTCACGAGCATGAGCGTGAGTGCACACATGTGTGAGTGTTGTTTGTGTGTGTGTGATGGTGTGAGTGTGCCCCACAGCCCCGTCTTCTGGGTCACGCACTGAAGCCTCCGTCTCTCCCTGTCTGCCCCGCCCTGCGGCAGCGCAGCCACCTCAGGGCCCTAGGGCAGCCCTGGCCGGGAGCAGTTCTTCCTTAAGCTCTGGTGAGAGGAAACTGTGGTCCCAGGAGATGCCTGGACGTGACGGGGGGGTGGGCAGGCAGGGCTGCAGCCCCTCGCAGGAGGCCAACCGCCCTGTGACTCTCTGTCCTCTTCCCCAGATGTGGCCTGCTGCTGACCAGCCCGGAGTCCATGGAGAGCCCCTCGGGAAGTGGAGCTGAGTACTCCCCCGCCCAGCACTGCCGAGGTGCCCACCACCGCTGAGGAGGCCGTGCCACTGGCCCTCGCCGTTGCTCTCGCCCGCCCCTGGCCGCCGCTGCCCGGCCCGGGGCCGGCTCTGCCACCTGAGCCCCCTGCCCCCCTCCTGGACTCGCCGTGCCCCGATGGGGTAACGTGACAGGGGCCCCGCACATCAGACGCCACTGCATGCCCGCCTGCCCTGCCACCTGTGACCCTCACCTTAAGGCCGCCCTTGTCTGTCGATTCAAGTTCCTTTTTCCTTTGGCCGAGGGGGTCAGGGGCCTGCCCACCAATGTGGAGAGTGCGCCTCAACCATGGACACTCTGGGCTTTTTAAATTTCCTTTGCTGAGTTTTTTTGGTGATTGTTACTTTTTTTGGCCCTTATAATTATCCGGCTCTGAGATACAGGGGTCAGGAGTTGCCCATTTGACTTCTGGAGGACTGTTCTGTTTCTTTTTGAAGAGCTGGGTTTTTTTTTGTTTTTTTTTTTTTAACTAAACAGTGCCACCCCTTTCCAGAATTTGCACAATATTTGTGCATGGTGTAGGGGTGGAGGTTTTTAAACACTTTCTCTCGGACAAGCACAGGGATCTCGTTCTGGTCGAGTTTTGAGGGGCTGGTGGGGTTTCTCTCCTCTGTACCCCAGGCCCCCCAGCTCCTTCCAGCCCCCACGGGGCGGCGCCATGGCGCGGATGAACCGGCCCGCCCCCGTGGAGGTGAGCTATAAGAACATGCGCTTCCTCATCACGCACAACCCCACCAACGCCACCCTCAGCACCTTCATCGAGGTGAGCCGGGTGGGCGGCAGGTGGGCTGTCTGGGAGCAAGCAGGGTGGAACCAACAGCCGGCTGTGTTGATATCAAGGACTTCTCTTGGGACCAAACCTCAGCTGCCCTGGTCACAGGACCCCGGGGGGGACCAACAGGGTGACCCCAGGGTGACCCCAGGGTGACCCCAGGGTGGGCTGGCATAGGAGCCCATGGGACAGCGTGCTGCAGGGATAGAGATGGGGCTGGGGGGCAGCGTGGGTGGGCCAGGCCCTGAGCTTTGGAGCTACGTGTTGGCTGGACGAGCCGTGAACCCACCCTTTGGGCCCCGTGCAGTGGCTGAGCAGGAAGGAGGGTCCCTGGTGTGTGAGGCAGGTAGATGGTGACTGGCATCGGTGCTCAGTGTGTGACAGGTCCAGGGCTCAGCGTAAGGTAGGGTTAGGGCTCAACATGCGATGGGCCAGGAGTCAGCATGTGACTAGGGTCAGGGGTCAGTGTGTGACCAGGGTCATGGCTCAGTGTGTGACCAGGGTTAGGATTCATTGTGTGACCACCCTCAGGGCTCAGGGTGTGATGAGGGTCAGGGTTCAACATGTGACTAGGGTCAAGGCTCAGTGTGTGACCAGGATCAGGGCTTAGAGTATGACTAGGGTCAGGGCTCAGTGTGTGGTGAGGGTCAGGGCTCAGCGTGTGACCAGGTCAGGGCTCAGCGTGTGACCAGGATCTGGGCTCAGCGTGTGACCAGGGTCAGGGCTCAGCGTGTGACCAGGGTCAGGGCTCAGCGTGTGACCAGGGTCAGGGCTGTGTGTGACCAGGGTCAGGGCTCAGTGTGTGACCAGGGTCAGGGCTCAGTGTGTGACCAGGGTTAGGGCTCAGTGTGTGACCAGGGTCAGGGCTCAGTGTGTGACTAGGGTCAGGGCTCAGCGTGTGACTAGGTCAGGGCTGAGCCTGTGATGAGGGTCGGGGCTCAGTGTGTGACAGCTCCAGGGCTCATCTTAAGACAGGTTTAGGGCTGTGAGTGTCATTAGGTCAGCACTCAGCTAATGACTGGGTTGGAGCTCGGTATGTCACTAGGTTTGGGGTTCGGTGTGTGACTGGGGTCAGGATTCATGGAGTGATACCGGGGTCAGAGTTCGTGGTGTAATCCAGCTCGTAGCTTAGCCTGTGACTGGGATTGGGGCTCAGTGTGTGCCTAGGGTCAAGGTTCAGTGTATGACCAGGCTAAGGGCACTGTGTGGCCTTGGCCAGGTCTCAGCCTGTGACCATGATCAGGACTCAGTATGTGACCACGATCTGGACTTACTATGTAACCATGATCAGGGTCCAGCCTGTGGCTGGCTGAGGGACCCTCTGCCGAGGGCACCCAGTGATCTAAGGTGCCCAGACAGAGCTTCTTGCATTCTCAGAATAGCTCACCCTGTGTTCACTGTGTCCGGTGTCCCCGTCACATGACGAGCAAGGCCCAGCAAGACTCCTCACACTCCCAGAATAGCTGCTGGGAGGCGGGGTGGGCAGCCAGCACACGGCCCCCTGCGGGGAGGAACCCCCTCTGCCTGGGTGTAAATATCCCTGCCTGGCTGTGAAGTCCTCAGCCTTTCCCCTGGTGGTGGGTGTGGGGCTTTCCATAGGGCCTTCCTGCAGGTGTGCAGGGCCTTCCCGGCCCTGAGGCCCCTGCCCGCTGACCAGTGTAGCGTTCCCTCATGCCCCTGTCCATGCAGCCCTGGCCAGGAGGACCCCTTGGAGTGGGGACCATGCCAGGCCCAGGTGCAGTCTGGGAGTGTCCTGTCCCTGCTGGGGTAACCCAGTGGCTTTGTCTGCAGAAGGGGCCTTGCTGGTGAGACTGGGAAGGCAGATGTCTGGGGAGGCTGCGGGCCAGGCGTCTGGCTGTGGACTGGATGAAGGTGGCAGGGAATGGTGGTTCCGGAGGCACCGGGAAAGGCTCTTCCAGCCCACATCACCCCGGTCGTGATTGAGCCTGGGGTCTACCAGTGGGGGTTCATGCGTTTCCACCAGACCCTTTCTGTCTTGATGAGGGGACAAGGGTCTGCCCTGGGGCCTGAGGGGACACAGTCCTGCCCTGGGAGCCCCAGTCAGGGGGCCCCGACCCCTGAGCCCTGCCTCCCTCCCAGCAGGACCTGAAGAAGTATGGGGCCACCACTGTGGTACGTGTGTGTGAGGTGACCTACGACAAGGCCCCGCTGGAGAAGGATGGCATCACTGTGGTGGTGAGGCCCATGAGGTGGCGGGGGGGATGTGGTGCAGGGCCCTGTTGCTGTCACTGGGGGGGGGGTGTCATGGTGCAGGGTCCTGGTGCTGTCACTGGGGAGGGTCATGGGGCAGGGCCCTACTGCTGTCACTGGAGGTGGGGTCATGGTGCAGGGCCCTCTGCTGTCACTGGGGCAGGGGTGCATGGTGCAGGGCCCTGTTGCTGTCACTGGAGAGGGGGTCTTGGTGCAGGGCCCTGCTGCTGTCACTGGGGGCAGAAGGGGTTGTGCTGGGCAGGGCCCAGCAAAGGGGACAGTGAGTGGGGTCCCACCACCAAGAGGGAGACCACCTACCAGCGCCTGTCACCTGAGCATGTTTGCACTGGGCCACACATGTGGCTGGGCTCATTCTGGGACACCTGCCCTGCCCTGCTTCGCCCTGTGGCCCCAGGGAAGTCACCCTTCCCTGCATCCTTTCTGACTGTCTCCATATGGGCCTGCTCAGCCAGCGTTGTCCTGAGGGTCTGGAGGTGGGGGGACGCAATGTGGTCACTGGTTGCAGCTCACGTGAGCTGGGGACCTCCTCTGTGCGGCCTGACATGCCTGTTTTACAGTGGGGAAGCAGGCCGTAGGGCCTCAGCTGTCCAGCCACACTCAGAAGGCGGCGTAAGCATCCATCTGGGGAGTGGCTCTCCAGTACCAACACCCCCGCCTGCCAGGCCCCCACCAGGGGCTGAGGCTCTGGCACCTCCATGACCCTGCCTGCGGGGGAACAAACAGCCTCCTGAGGCCAGTGAGCGCCTGCTCAGGATCCCAGCGGGAGAGTGTGGCTGCCGGCTCCATACCAGGGCCCCCGTGCCCGCCTGTCTCGGGGGCCCATCTTGGTCTCCATGCCTCCTGGTGCTCGGCCCTATCGCCCAGCAGTGGGTGCTGTGGGTTGGGGGTGGGCAGACGTGCTGGAGCCAGGGAGGGTGCACCAGGTGGGTCCCTGAAGGCTCAGAAGAGGCCATGGGGAGGGGCCCGTGGGGCTGTTTCCCTGGCTCCCTGGCCCTGGGCACCATCCAGGCGAAGGATGAGGGGCTCTGCTGGCCCTCTTTTGTGGGATGGGGGCCATGGGTCCACAGGGCCAGCTCTGCGGGGTCTCGCCCAGCCTGGTGGGAATGCAGCCCCCATAGTGAAGGGCTTCCCTGACCCTGGCTTGCAGCATAGAATGGGGGCTGCCTGGTGTCGGGTGCCCCCAGCTCTGCTGGGCCTCAGTGCCCCCCTCCCTGCACCCCAGCACTGGCAGGAGTCATGGTGCTTAGTACTTTGGGGTGGTGGGACGAGTCGGAGCTTTGGGGTCAGACCGGTCTGGGCTGGATCCTGCCTCTGACCCCCACCTCCCCCAGTGTATGACCGTGCTGGGTGCTCTAGCCTCAGTTTGCGCCTATGAAGTGCAGGTGCTTAAAAGGACACCAGGCGCTCCATGGCTGTCCCCTCCCTGTACTGTAGCAGGAGGGACCTGGGTTAGGCTGAAAGCAGCCATGCAGGCCAGCTGACCTCCAGGGAGGGGCAGGCGCCCCTCCGGGGTCACCCCCTCATGCCACACGGCTGGGTTCTGAAGCGGCCCCCCTCAGCCGCGTGCATTGCTCAGCCAGGACTTCGCGTCTCTGTTGTCCCTGGAAGCATGGGTGAAGGGGGCCACAAGGCCGCCCCTTCCAGGTGCTGAGGGAGGATGGGAAGCACAGTTACTTTTTCAAAACCAGATTAACCACTAGGGACCCACCGGAAAAGCCCCAAGTGTAGCTAAGACTTTGGAATCCAGCAGGGCCTCAGGGCTCCCCCACACTCCTTTCTTCATTCCTTCGGGGTAACTGGGCAGGGCCCTGCTCTCAGCTGGGCGCTGGGACAGAGAGGCAGTTGCTTGGCTGGATTTGGGGGCAGTAACCAGGGGAGAAGTCCCCGCACTTCTCAGGCAGGTGAGGGTCAGGCTGTAACTGGCACACGGGTGGGAGTATGGGACCCCAGAACCACAGCATGCTGGGGGGTAGAGGGGTGGGGGTCTTTGGGCTCCCGAGGGGTCCTATTCAGGAAGGGGCAGGGGTGTTCAGGGTAGGCTTCCTGGAGGAGGTGACAGTGTAAACAGGAGTGGAGGAGGAGGGCTCTTTCTGAGGTGCTCTCAGTGGGGAGACTCATGGCCCAGCTGCCCTGCCTTCCTCCATCTGGCCATCTCCTCTTCCCCCCGGCCTGCTGTCCCCACCCTCACTGGCTCCCAGCACACCCCGCCTGTGGCTGGTTGCCCTGATCCCAGGTGCTCCTCCTTACCACCTCTGGGCCTGGGTCCTTAGTGGACTGCTTCCCTCCCCAGGACTGGCCGTTTGACGATGGGGCGCCCCCGCCTGGGAAGGTTGTGGAGGACTGGCTGAGCCTGCTCAAGGCCAAGTTCTGCGACGACCCTGGCAGCTGTGTGGCGGTGCACTGCGTGGCCGGCCTGGGACGGTGTGTGGCGGCCGGGTGGCAGGCTAAGCCCATCTTTGGCATCTTTGCCCTGACATTCTTGGATCTTGGCTGTGGGGTTCGCTCCACCGCGCCCATTACTCTCTTCCTAGAGGATTCGAGGGTCCCAAACAGTCCTCCTACAGCCCGGCAAGGGGAAGGGGGAAGTTCTTCCCCAAGTCTTCCCTGACTTCCTCCTGCTGTGGTTGAAACCATGCGTGAGCTGGCCCAGCTTGTCCCTCCCCAGACACAAAGCCCTTCCCTCCCCAGGGCCTTGGACCCCACTTGAAGGGGAAACGGGCAGCCGAATTTGGTTGATGTGGCTCAGACCCGTTAGCAGAGAAAGGAAATGGGCCCCGGAGGGGTGGGTAGCCACCCGTGTCAGGCTCTGCTCTGGAGGGCACCAAGCCCACACTTCGCTTGCGCTCTCTTATCTAGTCCTCCCGCCCACATGTGGCACCATCAGGAAGTCAAGCACAGAGAGGTTGCTGGACCTTCCAAGGTGGTACAGCGGGAGGTGACAGAGCTGGGATTTGAATCTGAGATTCAGACCCAGCTGTCTGTAAGCCTGTGCTCTCCACGGGGGCCAGTGGGATGTGGGTGGAGCCAGTGGCACCCCAGGGCTCAGGGATCCATTCCCTGCTCTTCAGCAGGTGACCTGTTGGGCAGGATGGGGAAGTGGAGGCCCAGACCCCCTAACCCCACCCTGCCATCCCCAGGGCCCCGGTCCTCGTGGCGCTGGCCCTGATCGAGAGCGGGATGAAGTATGAGGATGCCATCCAGTTCATCCGACAGTGAGTGGCCAGGGGGGTGTGGGAGGGTCAGGCCTGTGAGTAGCTGGGGTCCGGGTTTAGGGAACCCTGGCTCTGTGTACCCTGCTCTGTGGGCCCAGGCCCCTTGTGAGCAAGTATGCCTGACCCACTGGCCCAGGTTGTCTGCTAGGGCGTCCTTCTCCGTTACCGGCAGCCTTAGATTTGACGCCAACATGCCCTTGCAGGCCATGAAGGCCCACAACCAGGCCACCCAGGCACCAAATGGAGGCTGGTCCCTGGATGGCGGTGGACACAGGGCCGTTCTCTCAGGTTCGCTGATGGCGTCAGTGCCCCTATGTACCTGGGGCCGCACCGGCGGGGCCGCGGGTGAGGGCTTGACTAAGTGTGTTATCCCATTCAGTCCTCCTGGCCACAGCTCGGGGAGGGTTTGGGTTGGGCCTACTTGTTACTGTGGCGTGCCCAGCTGTGCTGACCGACGCAGCGTCAGGCTGAGGGACACACATGAGCCAGAGCCGTGGAGGTGGACAAGGCCGAGCTAGCCAGTGCAACGGCCGGGCCTTCTGCCTTAGCCCTGAGTCTCCTAGTGTTGCCATAACAACCCACGGGGCGGCTTCAGAGAACAGACGTGTATTTCCTCATAGTTCAGGAGGCTGGACACTGGAGTTCAGGGCGTGGCTCTAGGGGGAGGCCCTTTGTGTGTTTTACCTTCTAGGAGCTGGCAATCCGTCAGCTTCTAGATGCCTGTGCCGTGTGTGTGGTATGGCTGTCTTCCCCCTGTGTGAGCCTCTGTGTCTGTTCTGCTCCCAGGGTAACTCAGAAGCCATTAGGTTTAGGCCCACTCTGTTTCAGATTAACAAGAGAAAAATCCTCTTTCCAAACAGGGTCACATCCACAGGTGCAGCGGTGTATACATTCAACACATATTTTGAGGGTACAATTCACCCCACAACACCTCTCCGCATGCCCCTCTCTCACGCTGGCCTGGGCTTGCTCGTCGGTCAGCGCAGGCTGGTTACGCCTCAGTACCGAGCAGGCCTAGCCCGTCTCTGAGCAGCAGGGCGTGGAGACAAGTGACGGTATTGAAACCGCTGCACCCCGCCTTGCCCCAGCCAAGGTCCCCGCCAGCCCCTCCTTGCTGCCCTGCCCGCCAGCCTCTGATTCCGTGCACTGGAGTTCCCTCTCCTCTCAGAGGAGACGGCCAGAAGCATCTAACCCAGGCCCTCAGGGAGAAGGGGACCCTCCAAGTTTTCCTGCCCAGCCTGCCCAGCACCCCAGGGGCACTGACGTGCAGCTGTCTGTCACAGCTGCCCCTGTGACGCCTCTCCCCACCATGATCCTGGCCCTGAGGCCCCAGAGTCTGGCTGTCCCTGTGCCACCCCCACCCTGCTCTCTCTGGAGTGGGCCCCTCCCTGTCCCTCTTCTGAACCACGGAGGTTTCCAGGCCTGCCTGCCTCCTTGCCACTTGGCTGCCTCCCTGGGGAAGTCGTCCCATCTGCCCGCTGCTCCCGGGAAGGGGCCCTGGCTGCTCAGGGTGTCCTGGAGGGAGTCAGACAGGACCACAGGGGCAGACTGTTTGGGGGATTAATGCTGGGCTCAGGCCTGCCTCTGCAGCCCAGCCCACTGCGTGTGCCCACGTGTGAGAGAGACACAAACCCTCTGTGCCAGGGTGCACCCCTTGTTGCTCCTCAGACGACCATCTCCCAGGGCACCAGACGTTTCTTTCTCCCCGAGGTGGGTTTGTTTACCAGCCATGCCAGCTGCTCCTGGGCTCACAGGGTACGTGAGCGTATGTGCCCGTGGGCTCCGACTTCTTAGGGCAGCCAGCACCAGGCACGCGTGTGTGTACACACATTCACACTCACACACACACAGTCTCACACGCACATCACACACATGCCCCACACACCACTCACACACGCCCCACACACTCACCACACACAAATACACTACTCACACACCCCACACACACTACTCACACACATACCGCACACAACTCACACACACCACACACAAACCACTCACAAATAGACACGTCCCCCACACACTACTCACACACACCACACACAAACTGCTCACGAATACACCACTCACACACACTACTCAGACACATACGCACACCACTCACACACACACCCCACACAACTCACACACACCACACACAAACCACTCACAAATACACCACTCACACACCACACACACACTACTCACAGATACACACACCACTCACACACACACAGCACACACACACCACAGACAAACCACTCACATACAGTCTCACGTCCACATCACACGCACCACACTCATTTTCACCCCACCTCTCCTGCTGGCCTTGTCCACCTGCACGGCTTTGGCTCCCGTGCGTCCCTCAGCTGACTCTGCGACCGTCAGCACAGGCTGGGTACGCTGCAGTAACAGGCAGGCCTGACGCCAGCCAGGCTCAGAACACACAGGCTTGCTTCCCACTCGCATTCCATCTTCCATTGTCCCGAGGTCTACTCAGGGACAGTGGCTGAGAAGCAGCCCCTCCCCAGTGGCGCTGGGTCAGAGGGAGAGGGCGGTGGTGGAGCCCCGCGTGGCGGAGATGCCCACCACTTCTGCTCACACTTCATCCGCCAAAGCAAGGCCACGGAACATGGGGACAGATAATGTCCCTTGGCCCACCACATACTGGTCACCTGGCTTCTCAGCCTCGGCCCTGGTGTCCCCTCAGCCAGGAAGCATCTGCTGCCACCCCACTGGGTACCTGTGTCCCAGGATGGTTTGATGGGGAGAGCTGTGAGCAGACAGCCGGGCCCTGCTGTCCCCAACACGTGACAAAAGCAGAGGGAACAAGCGCTGGGCAGAAAATTAACCAGCCCCTGGGGAGGGCAGGGACTTGGGGGTGGGGGGTCAGGGGAGGCCCTGTGGGGAGGGGCCTTACGACGTAACCTGAATGACAGCACAAGCCAGCCTGCATCTCAGGGCAGAGGGACCACCTGCTGCAGAAACCCTGAAGGGTGTGAGCTGGGGGTGTTGGGGGGCAGCCAGATGGCCTCCTGGCTGGGGCTTGGAGGGTGAGGAGTCCTGGTGGGCCATGAAGTGGGGCAGATCTCAGGGTAGTGGATGGGGCCTGAGCCGGGGAGGGGCGGGAGCTGGCTTCGGGGAAGGGGTCATAAAATGTGGCAGCGAGGTGGGCAGTGGACCTGGGCAGAGGGGGCAGCAGCCACTTTCCTGGATGACCCCGGGGCCCCTTGCCTGCCCTGTGCTTAGCTCCTGTCCCTCCCTTATCTGCACCCCCCCACCCCATGGTAGAAATAGTGCATCCATTGTTGTTGTCCCTTAAGGGCTCAAGGCCTGGGGTAGGGTGAGGGTGGGAGGAACCAGACCACAGATGGGGTGGGGTCCAGGAAGTCAGCCTGGAGGAGGTGACACGGGGCTGAGCAACGGGTGGGGGAGGTAGGAGGGCCTTAGCTGGCCGGCTGCGCACACTGACGGGAGGGTGCCAGCCCCTGGATGCTCTGCTTTCAGGGCCGTGCACTCCCGGGCCCCAGGGCCCCGCTCATCCCCACCTGTCCTCTTCCCAGGAAGCGGCGTGGCGCCATCAACAGCAAACAGCTTACCTACTTGGAGAAATACCGGCCCAAACAGAGACTGCGGTTTCGAGACCCACACACGCACAAAACCAAGTGCTGCGTCATGTAGCTCAGGATGGGCCGGTCCAGGAGGGCTGCAGCCACCGGCTCCGTCAGTTCCCTTTTTAGTCCGTCGCCCGTTGAGGGCCCGAGTTCTCCAGCCCTGCTGTGTGTGTCTGCCCTGGGGTCTCTGAGTCTGACTCCCCATGTCTACCTGGCCTGTGTCTGCCATGTTCTCACTTTTCCTTTGCCTGCGTCTGCCTGTCTCTGTACCATGTCCCTGCCTCTGTACCCCCGTCTGTCTCTGTCTTTGTGACCCAGTCTCTGAGCTTAGCTGTGTCCTTGGACCTCTTGCTCAGAGACCCCTCCTGTAGGCACCCTCTGCACCCCCTCCCCAGTGGGTGGCTCTCCTCTCTGGCCTGTTTATGGGGTGGTGTGTTTTTTAAACCACTGGTCCAGCTCCTTCTCCACAACCCCTCACCCTGACCTGTCCTCAGCACCTTAAATTATTGGGCTTTCGGGACAGCAGATGTTCCGGACACTCACAGGCAATAAAACAGGACGCTGTGGCTGTGTGTGTGCAGGAGCAGTTGGGGGGTGGGGGATCGGGCTGGGGGGCAGCTGGGGTCCTGACTCCCAGGTTCTCCTGTTGGCTGCACTGGGCTCCTGCTTGGTCCCCTGGTACCCCCTGGTGGCCACGCCTGGCCCTGCACCTCCCGTTGGATCTTAGAGTCCATTAGCTAAGCTGCCCCAGAGGGCCACACTGCCCCTGACACATGGGGCGGGGGGCGGGAGGGGGCTGCCTTTGGACTGAGCTGTTCATGTGACTGTTCTTGGGGTTCAGAGGTCCCTCCTATGTTTCTGGGAGCTTTGGGACAGGCGAGCCTGGTTCACCACTGTCGCCCCTCTGCCCTGCCCCCATCCGGGTGTTCTCACTTCAGCTTGGAGGTCCAAAGGAAGGAGCTGGTGAGGGTGGACTTCCACGGTGGGAGGGGGAACCAGCCACCAGCCCTAGGGAGGGAGGGGGACAGGAGGGGCGGCAGGTGGCCTGAGAGAGGGCCAAGGTGTGCAAGGGGGGCACAGGTGGTAGGGCGGGCCCCAGGCCACCTGGCTGGCTGTGCTGAGAGGCTGGGGGTGTCTCTGCCCATGGCCCCCTCCACCCCCACCCAGCACTGCCGAGCCTTTGGAGAGCCCCTGGAGGCTGTGACTGACCCTTTTCTTCCGGTTCCCAGTTGCTGGGGTCTTCAGCCCTGGACCTAGGGCGTCATTCTGGCAGGGGCCTGGCTGCCTCCCCTGGTGTCTGCCTGCCAGGCCTGCAACCGTTCCCTCTGTCTTGCCCCCTCGTTTGCCCTCCCCCATGCTGGGACAATGAGTCCCCAGGGAGGGGTGGGCGCTGAAGGGGCTTACCCAGCCCTGGAGGTGTCACTTCCCCTTTCCCAGGTGAAAAAATGGGCCCTGGAAGGCAACCTCATGCCAGGTACACTGGAGTCCTTGGCAGGGACTCACGCCCCTCTCCCCCCGCCCCTAGGGCCTGGGCAGCACTTGGGGTGGGTCCTGTGTTGGCCGGGTGGGCTACACCTTCCCGGTCCCTGAGAGGGTGGTGACAGGGATGCGGTCCCCCTCCCTTGACCCACTGCCAGCTGCAGCCTCAACTGGCATTATACCACTGCGTGAATGAGCGCCTACCATGTGTACCACTGTTCCCGTCAGTGTGTGAATGAGCGCCTACTGTGTGACCACTGTTCCTGTCAGTGTATGAGCACCTATTGTATGTACCACTATTCTCGTCAGTATGTGAATGAGTGCCTACTGTGTGCACCACTGTTCCTGTCAGTGTGCGAATGAGCACCTACTCTGTGCACCAGTGTTCCAGTGTATGAATGAACACCTACTGTGTACAACACTGTTCCTGTCAGTGTGTGAATGATTGCCTACTGTGTGCACCACTGCTGCCAGTGGTGTGTGAATAAGTACCATCTACTGTGTTTTTTTTAGTGTGTACCACTGTTCTCAGAAGTGTGTGAATGAGCACCTACTGTGTGCATCACTTCCTAGCAGTGCTTAGATGAGCACCTACTGTGTGCACCACTGTTCCCAGCAGTGTGTGAATAAGCACCTACTGTGTGCTGGGCTCTAGGAGCTTGCTTGGCCCTCAGCAGCCCTGGGAGGTATGAGCCAGCCCCACTCCCCTCATTTTCCAGACTTCCCAGGGTCTGAGGATCACGTCCAGTCAGTGTTGGCCCCAAAATCTGAGCTGGCTCACCAGCCCCAAGCTTTTACTAAGGTGACTTTCCTAAAGAGAAAATGAACCGGAGGGGAGGTGCCCCCCACTGCCAGGAGGTGGCCAAGAGGGTACCCTTGGAGGACTGCACCCCTGCCCTGGGACATGGCTCTGGTTCCCACGGCTACCATACCCACCAGGGTGCCCCTGAGAGATGGGCAATCAGGACAGAGCTCTTGGGTGGCCGTCCCTGGGGCATGGGCTCCCAGGTGGAGGGGGCCACCAGCCCTGCCATAGTGGTGGTGTTCTCCTCTGCCCTGAACGCGGGCTTGAACTCAAGTAAATCAGATACACTGAGGCAACATCTGCTGTATTCAATCCATCATTGCATTTGGGGGTCCCTCTATGCTCTGCCCCAAAAGGCTCACAGTCTAGGGGGCAGGAGCTCAGCCTGGAGGGGCTCCCATAGCATGGCCATGTAGGCTGGGTGCTGTGGAAAATCCCATCTGGGGTGAGGGTGGGGACGGTGCTCCAGGAGAAAGGCCCTGCCTGGGCAGAGGAGTGGCTGAGGGTCAGGGTGGGTTGACAAGGAGATGGGGGTTGGGGGGAAGATTTGCTGGAGCCTCACTGTTGGGAGCAGTCGGCTGGTATGGCCAGGATCCTGGGAGGGACAAGGAATGGAGACCAAGTGTCTGGCTTGGGGTGAGGCACCAGGAAGAACTCCAGCAGGGTGGGACTGTTAGGCAAGGGCAGGGCCCATCTGCCCATTTCACAAGTGGGAAAAACAAGGCTGAGAAAGGGAAGGGCCCGGCTGGAGGTCACAACCTGTGGGTGGGGTCTCTGGGAGCCAGAGAACCGTGCCAGGAAGTGTCCTTCTCTGAACTTAGCCCTGTGAGGGGTCTCAGGAGGAAGACCTTACTACCCCATTTTACAGATGGAAGAGCTGAGGCTTAGAGCCAAGGTCCTCAGGCCAGGTTGGGGCAGGCTCCACTGGGGAGCATGACTTGGGGCCAGGCTGGCTCTGCTGCCTCCTCCACCCTGGCCCTGAGGAGGCCCCACAGAACAGAGGTGGGAGGAGATGTGGGGGTCCTGTCCTAAGTCAGACCTTCAGCCACTGCGGAGCTCCCTATTGGAGACAGACTGAAGAGCTCGGGGTGTCTTGGTGGATGGCCTTACTCAGCCATGCATCCCTGAGGGAGGTGCTCAGGGCTTTCCAGGGCCTGCGACACGGGGCGAGGGTTGGGCCCAGGCCACGGTGAGCAGACCTGATCCCTGGGAGCAAGAGGGCTGCTATTCTTAGGCCCCCACATGGACTTCACGGTTTGTCTCTGGGGTCCTGGCCTGACATCTTCCAGCCCCCTACTGCCCTGCAGACCTGGGCCATGTCCCCCATCCTGTCCAATGTCCCCAGGGGCTTGGCTTGGTGACAGCTGAGACAGCTGTGAGGGTAGTGGGCAGGGAGCCAACAGGTGGGACGCCTCTTAGTTGAATCTAGATCTTTCTTATGGAAAAATTCTGTGCAACCAAGCTCTGAGGGGCGGGACATGGCTTTGGCGCTGTGCAGGGCGCAGGGAGAGGGGAGTGAGGAGGCTGCTGTCAGTGCTCCGGGCTGGTCGCCACCACCTTCTGGAGGAGGGAGAGCTGCCTGGTGGCGAACTCGCGGATGCCTGGTTCGGGGTCTTTTTTGAGATCTTCGAAAGCTCCGGGAAAGAGGGGCAAGTCAGCGGAGACCTGAGCTGCCTGTCTGCCGCAGCTGCAGCCTGCGGAGGGGACCTTGGGACACTCCCCCCAAGCAGCCACGCTTTACAGCTTGAGGCCCAGTGGGGTGGGAGGCATCCAGACTGTGTCCCCTCCGACTCTCAGGCCTGGGGTGCTTCCCTTCCACTGGCTGTGCACCTGGCCCCCCACCCCCCACCCGGTCAAAGTCGGTGAAGCCCCATCCACAGCCTTCCTTTATTTAGGCCTTGGGCAGCCTGTGGAGTGGGTGTGACCCCATTTCCCAGGTGTCAAAAGTGAGGCTGGGGGAGGGGAAAGGTCACCCTCACCCTCCAGACGTGGCGGGGGGAGGGGTGGTACTGGGCTCTGCTCAGGAAGCCTGGGTCCTTGTCTGGATTCTGATGCAGGAGGAAAGGGGGCCTGAAGAAGCCCCCACCCTTCTGGGGCCGTAGTGTCATCGTCTGTGAACTGGGGTTTTGGCTGAGAGGCTCTGCATGGCTCTGAGAGTAGGGGAGACGGAGTGGGAGGGCCGGGCCTGGGCTGGGGTGGGGGCAGGGGGCGGGGGCTGCTTACTACAGAAGAGTAGGTTTGTGTCAACGCCAGTCACCATCTGGGACACGGCCTGGGGGTGATAGCAGATGGTATAACCTGCACGACACAGAGAGGCACAAAGTCCTGGGTGGGTGGGGGACTCCAGGGGAGTGAGGGGCTCCCTATCTTCTATGGGGGGCTCAGACCCACCCCCTTCCCCTCCTCAGCCCTGAGACCCTCTTCACTCATCAGTGATGTGGACGGTGTTAGGACGGGTGGGCCAGGGTAGGTGAGGATCAGGACAGCTCAGGTGGAGGGGGCAGCCCTGGGGGCCTCCGAGCCGTCCCTACCCTCTGCCCACCTATGAAGAGCGCGGCCCAGGTCTTGATGTGGTGGTGGCAGCTGTGCAGGTAGCTGAGGGCCTGTGTCAAGTGGACATGGAACTCCTCCTGGCTGTGGGTCATCTGGCCAGAGGGGGCACGCCTGTTGCTCAAGGAGAAGGGATGACCCCGCCCCAGCCCCCTGTGTGCAGGGCTGCTGCAGCAGCTGTGTGTATGGGGGAAGAGGAACAAGTGGGGACCCCAGCTTGCCCCCCGACCCGGGCCTCACCAGGCAGGTCCAGAGGAAGTGGCGGGCGCTGAGGCCCTGTTCCCAGGCCAGCGTGCAGAAGAGGGTGTGCCGAAGCCGCCAGTGCAGTAGCACCGTGCAGCGGTAGAAGGTGAACTTGGCCTGCTGTGGGGACAGCCGCGTGGGGGGGGGGGCTGGGTCATGTGCCGCTCAGCTGAGCTGAGGGGGCCTGCCGCCCCTCCCCAGGGCCCTAGAGCAAAGGGCCACAGCACTGAGGGAGACTGGGGCGGCTCTGCCCTCCTGGCTGGCAGTTTGGTCACCTGGACATCTGCCCCCCATTCCCATTTCAGGGCCTGTGCTGGTGCTGCCTTCAGCCTGGAGTGCCCTCCCCTCTCCACTCCACTCAGCTTGCGCTCAGCTGTCCCCCCCGGGAAACTATCAGACCTTCCTGGCTGTGCTGCCTCGTCCACCCCATCCCCCAGGTGGGCTGAGGGCAGCTCTCAGTGTCCTTTGGAACCAGCTGCTTTCTGTCGTGTCCCTGCTGGCTGGAGCCTGGGCGCGGGACATGTCCTATCCCTGTATCTCCTCAGCACCAGGCATGGGCGCTGGCTCACAGCAGGGCCCGGACCAAGTGTGAACGAGTTCCCTAAGGACTGAGCACCCGCCACGTGCCAGGTGCTGGGGACGACTAGTCATAAGCAGAGCTGAGCGAGTCCTGCCTGCACGAACGGCACAGCTCCTGTGTGTGCATGAGCATCTGTGCGTGCATGAGCACGTGTGCACATATGTACATGAGCATGTGTGCACGTGGTGTGCACGTGTGTGCCTGAGCATGTGTGTGCACGACCATGTGTGTGTGCCTGAGCATGTGTGTGCCTGAGCATGTGTGTGTGCACGACCGTGTGTGTGTGCCTGAGCATGTGTGTGTGCACGACCGTGTGTGTGTGCCTGAGCATGTGTGTGCCTGAGCATGTGTGTGTGCACGACCGTGTATGTGTGTGCCTGAGCGTGTGTGCATGAGCATGTGTGTGTGCACGACCATGTGTGTGTGCATGAGCACGCGTGTGCATGAGCATGTGTGTGCACGACCATGTGTGTGTGCATGAGCATGTGTGTGCACGACCATGTGTGTGTGCATGAGCATGTGTGTGCCTGAGCATGTGTGTGTGCACGACCATGTGTGTGTGCATGAACATGTGTGTGTGCACGACCATGTGTGTGTGCCTGAGCATGTGTGTGCACGACCATGTGTGTGCCTGAGCATGTGTGTGTGCACGACCATGTGTGTGTGCCTGAGCGTGTGTGTGCACGACCGTGTGTGTGTGCCTGAGCATGTGTGTGTGCACGAGCATGTGTGTGTGCACGACCATGTGTGTGTGCATGAGCATGTGTGTGCCTGAGCATGTGTGTGTGCACGACCATGTGTGTGTGCATGAACATGTGTGTGTGCACGACCATGTGTGTGTGCCTGAGCATGTGTGTGCACGACCATGTGTGTGCCTGAGCATGTGTGTGTGCACGACCATGTGTGTGTGCCTGAGCATGTGTGTGTGCACGACCGTGTGTGTGTGCCTGAGCATGTGTGTGTGCACGAGCATGTGTGTGTGCACGACCATGTGTTTGCATGAGCATGTGTGCACGTATGTACATGAGCATGTGTGCACGTGGTATGCATGTGTGTGCATGAGTATGTGTGTGTGACCATGTGTGTGTGCCTGAGCATATGTGTGCATGAGCATGTATGTGCATGTGCATCTGTGTGCATGAGCATGTGTGCATGTATGTACATGAGCAGGTGTGCACGTGGTGTGCACGTGTGTGCATGAGGATGTTTGCATGGTGAGGAGCGGCGGGCAGACCATGGTCAGGGAGCCACTGGGGTCAGCCAAGCCTACTGCTCACCCACCTGCTGCCCCATGGAGCACCCCTTGCTCTTAGTTCAGCTGCCACCTGCCTGCCTGGTCCCTGGCCACCTTGGCCCCCAGTCCTCACCCCTGACCACCTGTGGTCCCCAGCCCTGCCAGGGCAAAGGCCCTCAGTCTGCCTTGCCTACAGTGGCACTGACCGTGACGACGGCTGGGCAGTGGTCCTTCAGGTGCAGCAGCAGGGGCACCATGCTCTGGTACACCTGGGCTCGCAGCCTGCCGAGCTCCTTGCCCTCCATTGCTGCCACCAGGTCCCCGAACAGCGCCATGGCTGCCGCCCGGATCCCATCCCGCTCCTGCAAGACAGGGGGCTCAGAGCATGGCCAGATCTACCTGGGGGTCCCAACCCTTGTCCAACATGGGACTCCTGTCTCATTGGAGGTGGGGCTCAGCTTCCTCAGCAGGACCTCTCTACCTAGGCTTTGGGATCCCAGTGCAGGGCGTGCCTCCCGCCTCAGACAGGGCTCCCAGGGCAGGTCCCAGGCCGTCCTCGGGCACATAGAACCATTTCATTTCCCATGCCCACAATTCTCCCCTGACAACACGGGCGTCATGAATGAAGTCGGGGAAGGATTTGTCCCCCTAGTTTCACAGTGGAGAAACAAAGCCCTCTGAACATGACGGACTGTCACAACTGAGAAACCTAAGACCGGCCGTTGTGAAACGCTTTACGAGTTGGAACCGGTCAGAGGGTACAGAGGAGGGGCCGCAGCGCCACCTGGCGGCCACCTGGCCGTGCCAGGCCACCTGCGCAGCCGCCACCTGCGCGCATGCACGGACCTCCTCTGACCCCGCCCCCGGGACTCAGTCTCCAGTCTGAGGGCAGCCGGGGTTCTCCCTGCCTTTCATGAGGGAGCAGAGGAAAGCACGAGTTGGGGGTGCCCCCCGCCCCCTGTCCCGCCCGGGCGCGCTCACGTCGTCGAAGAAGGAACGGGCGTTGATGGCGACGCCAAGGCTCTGGGCGCCCGCGCCGAGCGCACCCAGGCGGCGCAGCACGTCTGACACGGTGCCCATGACGCGCACCACCACCGGCTCGCTGTCCTGGAAGAAGCCGTCCAGGAAGGGCGGCAGCTGTCCGCGGAGCAGGCTCACCTGGGGACGGGAGAGGGGGTGAGGGTGCCAGGACCGGGGAGACCCAGAACAAACGTTGGTCCCCCCTCCAGCTGCCCCTTCCACGAACCCCATCGTCCCTGGGCGTCACATCCGCCCATCCCTGCCCAACCTGCCACCGCCAGGGCTGGAGGGGACCCAGAGTTCTGCCCACCGTGGGGTACCGTGCTTCCCACCTGGACAACTAGGGGAGCTAGCGGGGAGCAAAAACAGAGCCGGCTCCCACCCCCTCTGCCCATCAGGAGCTGTGTGGCAGCGGACAAAGCGGTCTCCTCTCTGAGCCAGGAGTCCCAGGTGGCCCCGCACCAAGCCCTAGGGACCATCTCTTCCACCCCTCTACCCTGGCGCGGCCTCACTGCAATCCCTGCCTCTCCCCACGGTGGCGGGAGGGGGTGCTCGCTGTGGGTCAGGCAGGGCCTGGGATTGGACAAGACAAAGATGGGCCAGCTGTGCTGTGTTAAAGTCACTGCTTTCACTTGATGGGGCTTTGCGTGCACTTCGCAGGGGCTTCAGACCTCTTACACTGCCAATGACCATTACGGTCCATTCTGACACTCTTCTTTTTTAAACACCTGAATTCATTTTCAGCCAATTACATCTGCCCCGCTCGTCTGCGTCCTGAATTCTCTAGATGGACTTCCGGGAAGCAGGGTGTGGACAAGCGGAGGTTTCCTGCCACCAGGCTCCTTCCTGCCACCAGGCTCCTTTTCAAAGACTTTTGTACAAACTGGAGTGACCGTTACAGTTTTCAACAAGTTTCAAGTAAGTCTGCTCTCCAAGCTGTGTTTGGTTCTAAGGCATTAAATTCACTTTCGGCAAGTGAATCATTCAACAGCAGTAAGCACTTATTGAGCACCTAGTGAGTGCAGGCAGTGTGCCAGGACCGGGGTTCCCGTGGTGGGTGCAGCAGGCAGAATGGAATTCTCACGGAAGGACCAGAAAGTCAAGAAATGGGGTATACACAACGGCAGTGTCAGGGCGACTGACGCGAGGGAAGAGAAAGCAGGGTAGGACTGGAGCAGCATGGACGTGGCTGTTGGAACAGTCTCATTTCAGGTGGGATCAAGGAGGGTCGCTATGAGTCGGAATCGACTGGACGGCAGTGGGTTTTTTTTTTTTTTTTTTAAGGAGGGTCTCACTGAGAAGGTGACACCCGAGCAAATTTGTGGGTGGAGATATGGAAGAGCAACCCAGTGGAGGGAACAGCAAGTCCAAAGGCCCTGAGGCAGGGTCCACCCGGCCTGGTGTGAGGCGAGGAGGCCAGTCTGGCTGAGCAGAGTGAGCAAGGAGCCTGGGGGAGAGGTCATGGAAGAAGGGGCCAGGCAGCGCCTACAGGAACTTCAGCTTTTACTCTGAGCCAGGGAGTGGGAACCAGTACAGGGCTCTGAGCAGGGGACGTGCTGCTCTCCCCAGGCCACTCCAGACGCCCTCTGCTTCAGGGTGAAAATAAACTGAAAAGGGGACGGGATGGATGCCGGGAGCTGGCAGGGCGGGGAGGGGGGTGTGGCTGCAGTGATCTAGGGGAGATGGTGGTGGCTTGGGGGGGGAGGGGCCAGCAGAGGAGGTGGGAGAAGTGGCTGAGTTATGGGTGGACTGCGGTGTTTGTTGATCATCAAATTGATTGAAAGCGAGGAGCCAAGGTTGACCTCAGAAGTTTGGGGCCAGAGTGACTGGATGGGTGGCTCTCCAGTCTGCTGAGATGGGGGAGGATGCAGGAGGAGCGGGCTGGGGGACAATAGGGACATGCTGTGTTTGGGATGCAGACTCGAATCCAAGCAGACTGTCAGATAGCCCGTGCTGGAGCTCAGAGGCAGGGCTAAGACTAAATTTGAGAGCAACTAGCCAGAAAAAAACCAAACCAAAAGACCAACTAGCTGCCGTCGAGTTGATTTTGACTCACGGCGACCCCGTGTGTGTCGGAGTGGAACTGCGCCCCACAGGACTTGCAATGGCTCACGGCGACCCCGTGTGTGTCGGAGTGGAACTGCGCTCCACAGGACTTGGAATGGCTGATTTTCCGGAAGCGGATCACCAGGACTGTCTTCCAAGGTTCCTCTGGGTGGACTCAAACCTCTAGCCTTGTGGTTAGCAGCCAAGCACTTAGCCATTTGGGCCACGCTGAGTTGCCTCTTTCCTGTTAAGTCCTGGTTAATTTGGCTCTTTTCCATGAATACAGGCACCATTCCATATTAGTGAGATTTGTGTTTGACTGTGAAGTTAAAGATGGCCCAAAAGCTGTAAAACCAGTGAGCAGAAACAGTCGTTCGGGGCTAGGGGTTTTGGTGAGCTCATTTGGACCAATCCTGGTTCTGGCAGACGGTGCTGCTCTGGTCTCTAGGGCCGTGGCAATGACCCTTTCTCCACGCCCACCTGGCTCAGCCTGTCCACCACACGATGGTGGCCTCCCTGGCTGGGTGCTCAAGGCCGGCCTGTCTTCTGGGGCCACTTGGGGGTGGGCAGGGACCTAGGCCCCCTCCCCAGGCTCAGCTCTCCGCCATTCTCACAGAGACCGCCCAGTGCAGGTACCCTCCTCCTGACCCTGTTGGAGGGACAGCTGGAGAGAGGTGCCTTCCTCCTTACCTTCCCTGACTGGAAGAGAACGTTCCCCAGGCCCTGCAAGCTCCACACGCGGACCTTGGGGCTGGTATCCCGCAGGCCTCGGGCCAGCACAGCTAGGGCAGCCTGCTTGGGGAGCACCTCTAGCAGGGCGGGGCTGTAGAGGAACTGGGGAGCCCAGACAGGTAGGTCAAGCCGAGCACTCCATCCTGGGGAGCCTGGGGGCAGAGCTCTGCCTCCAGGGCCTGGGGTGGGGGTTCAGAGGGTGGTTGGCTGGTGCTCTCTGGGGATCTTGGTTAAGCAATTATTTGAAGCCCGCCTCCAAGCTGGTTCCACCTTTCAGTGTACAGCTGGGGAAACTGAGGCCCAGAGAGGGCAAGGGCCCAGCCTGGGTTCATACAGCAAAACCCACTTAGGTCGACAGTCTGACTCAAGGGCTACTGGGGACAGAGTCCCCATGGAGGGGCCCAGACATCAGCTGGTGCCAGTTATGGGAATGACCTCCCCTCCCCACCATCTCTGCACAGAGGTCAGGGTTTGTGAAGTCTGGCCCACCCCATTGCTTGATTCTAGCTGGTGCCTTTTCAGCTTTGCAGTCCTGGGGTGAGGACCCCGAGCTGGAGGGTGTGGTGGCTGCTGTTTTGAGGCCAGATCTGCCCACCACTATATTCAGGCCCCTCGACTCTGCAGGGCTGAGATGAGAGGGAAAGGCAGCAGAGAGACGTGGGGGGCCCAGCCAGGAGCCCCACAGGGAGCTGGGAGCAGGAAAGGGGGTGTAAGGGTTCCATCTGGGTGGGCCTCCCCAAGTTGGGGGCAAGGTTGGGGGTCCCGATGGGACTCTGAGAAAGGCTGGAGGCTGGGGCCCAGGGGTTGGGTCTCAGGGTGTCTCTGGGGCCCCCTTACCTCAGTGAGGATGAGCATGGCCACCTTCCTCTTACGTTCCTCCCTGCTCTGCAGGCTGGGCAGTAGCTGGCCCAGCACGGTCTTGATTTGCTGGCAGCGGTTCTGCACCATGGCCCTGCGGTGCAGCGAGGGCAGGGACTGGGCGGGGCTGTAGGCGCTGTCCTGATCCACCCCTGCCCGTTTGTGTGTCTGCGGGCCCAAATGGACACCGCCCGGGGGAGTGTGCAGCACCTCTGTGGCCACACAGTAGCCGGTCGGCACTCCCGCCACACCCCTGGTGGCTCCCCCTGAGCCAGGCTCGGGCTGGGGAGGGGGAGACGAGAGGGGGCTCAGGCTGGGGTGGGGCAGGGGCATGGGGGACACCACCAGCACCCACAAGCTTGGAGCCGGTGTGTGGGTGTGCACACATGTGAATCTGCATGTCTTGCTCTCAGGCAGGCCCTGGGGTCCCACAGCTGGCTGGCGGACAGCCCTGGGTCGTGTCTCTAGTGTCCATACACACAGCCTCCGGGGCACCCCACGGAGAGCTGAGGGGACCCAGATGGGGCTGGGACAGAGGTGGCCGCCTGCCCTCCCCTGTACCTGGCGAGGAGGCTCACGCCCTGTGGGTAGGTGGGGAGGGTGGTGAAGAGCTCCCAGGAACCCTGCAGCTCTAGGTGGGCGAAGTCGTGCCAGTGCCCCGTGGTGGACAGCAGGCTCTTCAGGGCCTCCAGGGACGTGCTATGGCCGGGCAGGGGGGTCAGGTCTGCCTGGGGCCATGGGCAGGTCACTGGGCCACCCCCCTACCCTGGACAGGCCTCGGCCTCCCAGATTGAAAGGTGCACTCCGGCTCCCATTCTGGATGCAGCACCTAGTGGCCCTGGGACCACCCTGGGGCCACCCTGGGGCTGGGCTGCTCCTGCCCTTGATCAGCACAGAAATGTCCCTGTGAACACAGACTCTCCCGGCTCTCTGGGGGCACTTGTGGGGAGCCTGGAGGGCAGGGGGAGGCAGGTGTTTTGGTTTTGCAGGCAGCCAGTGTGAGAAGCCTCTGAGACACTTTAGAGGAGGTGGTGGGTTTGGGACCAGAGCTACAGGGCCGCAGCAGAGGACACTGGTTGGAGGGAGAGCTGTGGGGCTATCAGGGTACCATGGTCTTCTGAGGCACGGGATGGAAAGGGCCCAGGGATAGTGACACTTCTGTGGGGGCTAAGAATGCTGAGGAGTCCCTGGGCAGTGCAAAAGGTGGAAGCACTCGGCTGTTAACCAAAGATCGGGAGATTCAAGTCCACCAACAGGTGCCTCGGAAGAAAGGCCTGGCAATCTACTTCTGAAAACTCAGCCACTGAAAACCCTGTGGAGCACAGTTCTACAGTGACACACATGGGGTTGTCATGAATCAGAGTTTACTCCATGGCAACTGGTTTTTGGTTGACTGTGTGCTAGATGCCGAGACAGAGAGATCCCTGCTCTCCTGGGGGAGCCCCGAGTGAGTCAGACAGATGCTCCTGCTCTCCTGGGGGAGCCCCGAGTAAAATAGACATCCCTGCTCTCCTGGGGGAGCCCCGAGTGAGACAGACAGACAGACGTCCCTGCTCTCCGGGAGTACCACTTCTATGAGAAGCAGGCAATAAGCCTGGTAGGCAGCACAGATAAGAGACGTTAGAGTATGGTGCCGCGGAGACGCCAGAGCGGGAGAGGGTGGAGGGCTAGAGTATGGCGACGCGGAGACGCCAGAGCAGGAGAGGGTGGAGGGCTAGAGTATGGTGCCGTGGAGACGCCAGAGCAGGAGAGGGTGGAGGGCCACGTGGGCACGCTACTTTAGAGAGCGTGGCTGGGGAGACCACCCGGGTGGCATGTGAACAGACACCTGCAGGTGGTGAGGCTCCCTGGGGAAGAGTGTTCCAGGCAGTGGAGACGGCCGGCCATGCAAAGGCCCTGAGGCAGGAGCAGGACTAGTGGATTCTTAGGCCAGTGAGGTGGCCTGTAGCTGGAGCAGAGTGGGAGGGGTGGGAGGGAAAGAGGTGTGGAGGGAATGGGGACCAGGTGGGGAGTGGCCTGTGGACCGCCGGCCACTGTTGGGACTTGGGTTTTTGCTCTGAGCCCAATGGGGAACACAGAGGAAGACTGTGAGCGCAAGCCTGCTGTGCTGACTTGGGTTTGCACAGGGTCCCAGGGCTGCTGTGTGGGGGTGGTGAGGGCAAGGGGTGCCCTGGCCCCGTGGAGGGGAGAGGAACAGACCGATAGGGCTGTTCTGCCTCACCCTCCCACGTTCCGGAGAACTTTTTGTTAGCTTATTACGGAAGATTCATGCATTTTGCATGGCTGATGTGAATAAAAAAGGAACCTTGTGTGCATTGGAATTCAGAGGCAATATAAGAAGCAGCGCTAGGTTTTTTTAGGTTATGAGAAGAAATGACATTTTTTCTCCCTAATGTGCCTGGGGAGCACTGTTAAGACTGACAAACGGCGTGAAGCCCATCATAATACAAACAAATGAAAAGAGTCTGCCCCAGCAGTTTTTAAAGACTTGCTTATTGGGCAGCAGGTTGGGGGCGTGGGGAGATGCAGGGTACCCTCACATATTGTGGCTCCCACACTGGCTGGGGTGGGTCCCATGAGATGCCCAAGGGGGTGGGGGCTCTAACTCCCAAGGTCAGTGGGGGTCACCCTGCTGTTTCTACGGGGCTCTAGCTCAACTCTGTGTGGACACTGAGTGAGGCTTGGGGCGAGCCTCTGTTACCCTCTGAGCCTCAGTTTCCCCATCTGTAAAACGGGCAAGATGATATCCATCTCACAGAACCCTTGCGAGGACCACACTCAGGTAACAGGTTGCACACTGGGTGGGTACAAGGTGGCATCCCGCGGAGTCCCTTCAGGCCAGTGGCCATGAGTGTCCTGCCCTGCTGACTGCTGCCTTGGCTGGGAGGGTATGTGGACCAGTCTGCCCTTGGCAGCCAGCAGCCCCCTGCCCCCACCTTGCCCGGGACACCCTGCTGGCCACGTCTCACCTCTGGGGGCTGGTCACAGCCGCCTCCTGGATCTCGGAGTGGGGCTGTGGCTCCCTGGGCAGGTCCAGCTCCAGGATGTAGTGCACCTGGGCAAGCAGGGCCAGGAGGAGCTCGGGGTAGGCTTCCTGCACTGCTACCTTGAACTCGCGGGTGAACTGCAGCTCATGGACCGTGTTCATGGCCTGTGGGCGTGGGGGGGTCTGTGGGCGTGGGGGGTCTGTGGGTGTGGGGGTGAGGCTCCCCAGCTGGGCTCCTGGGGCCAGGAACGCTGACCCACTGCCGCATAGAACCCGCCCCGGAGCTGCCTGCCCCCTGCTCAGAAGCCTCTAGGGGCCCCCGGCGTTCTCAGTACCAAGTGCCAGTGTCCACATAGCCCTCCTGCCAGGCCGGCCCCCACCCACCTCTGCCAACAATTTAGACCCCCCCCCCACCATACTGGTTTCTCTGCCAGGCCTGCCCCTCACCCACCTCTGCCAGCAATCTAGACCCCCTCCCCCACTGATCTCCCTGCCAGGCCTGCCCCTTGCCCACCTCTGCCAGCAATCTAGGATCCCCCCCTCCACTGGTCTTCCTGCCAGGCCTCAGCCCCTTTCCTGCAGGCTAGGGCTGGTCTGGCCTAAAGTGGGTGCCCAGAGACCCCATGTCTGGAAAAAGCACAAATGAAATCAGATCTGGCCTGATGGCTGGAGTTGGGGGTGGGGTGGGAACATGGGCTCAGAGACTCACGGCCAGTGAGCGCAGGTAGGTCTTGTCCTTGGACTGGGGGCTGCTGTCACCAGCCGCCTTGGGGAGAGGCCGCTCCTGCAGCCAGGCCAGCAGAGTAGCCAGCACCAGGCGGCTCGTGGGTGGCTCGGCACCCAGTGCCCTCCACAGGCGGAAAGCGTGGCTGTGGGCAGACAGATGGTATGAGGCTGGGGTTGTGACTTGGGCCACCATGACCAGGGCCTGGGGTGGGGAGCCCAGGGTGGAGGCTGGGCTGGGCCCCTGCCCTGGACCCTGGCAGTGTGGGAGGCCAGAGGGTGGGCGAGGATGGCATGGGTGGTGGGGAGGGACAAGAGGGGACATGTGTGTGCACAGCGGGGGTGTTAGGAAGAGACTGGACCAGCTGCCACCCCTCCAACCTGAGTCCATGTTCGTGGTCTCCAGCTCCCACCAGCCTCTTCTCAGTCTTCCATCCAGGCCGCTCTTCACCCAGAGCTGGAACTCTCCTAACCTGACCCTGCCTCCCTGCTGCCTGTTACCTTCAATGGCTCCCAAGTGCTCACAGGACAGAGCCAGCTGTCACCTTCTTCCTCTTGCTCTCTGACTTCCAGCCACCCTGCCTGCCTGTGCTTCCTCTCCTGCCTCGGGGCTTTTCCTTCCCTCCTCATCACCTGGGCAATTCCCGCGTTGCCTTTGGGGCTCACCATAGTCATTTCCTCTTGGAAGCCTTCCCTGACCCCCTACCTCTGGCTCTGGGTTGCTGAGGTCCAACCCCCTGGGCCCAAACATATCCTTAAGGGTCATCACAGGATTTGCACGGAACTTTGGAGTTTGTACTATGCCCTCATACCCATTTTGCAGCTGGAGAAACTGAAGACTGGAGAGAGAGGACATGCCCTGATCGAGGTCCTGCTGTAACTGGGGAGCTGGGGCGGGAGGCCCGGGGCTGCCCAATCCTATAGTCTGTCCACCTCGTCCAGGGGCATGACCCTCTGAATCCTGGGGGCAGGAGGGACCTCAGGACTGCCCTGAGATGTGAGCAGTCATGATGGCCCTCTCTTTTCTGCCCTAGGTGCTGGATGAAAGGGGCTCTAGGGGCAGGAGGGACCATGGAGTGATGAGTTGGGGCTGGGAGGGCCCTAGTGGGGCAGCTGGATGGGCCTCACCCCAGCTTTAAGAGAGTCAAGGGGATCACCCTTGGGGCCCTGGGGACAGCCACCCCAGTTTCATTAACTTTGGGCTGGGTGGGCTCTGTTTGTCCTTACCCACTCCACCTGGAAAGAGCAGACCTTTGGAGTCAGGAAGGCCTCTGTTCAAATCCTGGCCCTGAGCAAGCTGGCTGTGTGACCTCTGGCAAGTCACCAAGCCCCGCTGAGCCTCAGACTTCCAACCACAAAGCGAGGAGTGTGATGTCTCCATGATAAGCTTGGGGGACCTGACTCCACTGGTGCGCAACTACCCAGAGGGCCAGGCTTCCGTCCACATTATCCTGGGTGGGCACTCACCACTTGCCCAGCCGGCACGTGTCCTGAGCACTGTCAGATGGTGCCAATGCCAGGCTCCAGAGATCGAGGACTGAGTCAGTAAAAGCCTGCCCTTGTGGGAGTGACCCCTACTGTGCGTGGCCCAGAAATTTCCCTCCGAGACGCGTCCCATCCACAAGTCGAGTGTGTGCGTGCACCTGGGCACACGTGTGTGCGAGATCCTAGTGGCATTGCTCATCAGAGCTGCAAAGACGACACAACCCCCGTGTCCGCCTACAGTAAAAAGACAGCTGTCGTTCATGAGATGGGACACTGCACAGCACCGAGAATGAAGGAGTCACAACTGTATGTACCAAGGGTGACTCTTAAACACAGAACACTGAGGAAAAACAGCCAGATGACAAAAGCCCACCCCAGAAGAGAACACATTGCAGGAGTCTGTTTATACCTTTAGGGCGCAGCCTCTGTTCTTTCATACGCTTCTAAGAAAGGAAGAAAATTGTTCAAGATTGGAGTCTAAAGAGGAGACCCTACAAAGAGCTGGGCCCCCAAGGGGCTGCGCCCTCAGCGACCTGCCCTGTGGAGAGAAGAATCTGGAAACCGTTTCCTCAGTGAGGAGGGGAGAGGCGGGGGGTGGGGGGGTGGGGAGAGTTCCTCCTGAGAACTCCAACTACAAAAGCTGTTTTGTGGTCTGAGTTCACATGACCAGCCTGGCTCCCAAGCAGAGGCTTTTAAATTTAAATTGTTTTCAAGATGATGGTAGTACCCCAGGTGACAGACAGAGCCCATATAAATCCCGTGGTAAGACGTCATCAATGTAAAATGCACTCCGATGTCAGTGATGTTAAAATGTGGAAAATGTGTATCCTGGAATTGAGACCACATATAAATTCCAACATGGATGAAACTGGACTTGCGGGTAGCTGAAGACAACGGTAGCCACCTAGGTCCCTGCCTCACGATATTTCCTTGAAAAACGACAGAAAGCAAGAAGAAGAAGGAGCTCACAACAGGGCTTATACCAAACCAAACCCATTGCCGTCGAGTTGATTCCGACTCGTAGAGACCCTACAGGACAGAGTAGAACCACCCCACAGAGTTTCCAAGGAGCACCTGGTAGATTCAAATTGCTGACATTTTGGTTAGCAGCCGTAGGGTTTCCACAGGGCTTATAGTTGATCTAAATCACCACCAGGAAGACTAAGTCCATCCTGAGTCTGAAAATATTAAAAAGTCCAGGAAATCAGAGCACAGACCACAGGAAAGGAACTTAAAATTATGCCCAGCCTGAAGAGCAGTCTTCAAAAGGCACAAATTTAGGAGAGAAAAAGGGAAGAAAAGACAGGAGACGTGCTCTTTGGGAATTGTCTGGTGAAGGAGGAAAGACGCAAAAGGGACATATTTACGATCCTGCAAGAAAAAAGAGGACGGTCCCTGGGTGGTGCAAATTGTTTGTGCTTGTCAACTAACCTAAAGGTTGGTGGTTCAAAACCACCCAATGGCCTCACAGAAGAAGTGCCTGGCAATCTGCTTCTGTAAAGGCCACAGAAAAGAAAACCCTGTGGAGCTCAGTTCTACTCTGACACACCAGGGCAGACTCAATGGCAATGTGTGTTTTTTCATAATTTATTTTATTTTTGTTGTTGAGAAAAACACAGCAGAACATAAACCAATTCAACGATTTCCACAGGTACCAAGACCAAACCCAACCCGTTTCCACTGAGTCGATCCCGACTCATAGCCACCCTAGGACAGAGCAGAACTGCCCCATAGGGTTTCCAAGGAGTGGCTGGTGGATTTGAACTGCCGGTCTTTTGGTTAGTAGTCAAGTTCTGAACCAGTGCACCACCGGGGCTCCACTCTACATGTATAATTCAGTGATATTGATTTCATTCTTTGAGTTGTACAACTATTACCATTTTCCTTTTCTGAGCTGTTCCTTCCCCATAACTTGAATTCACTGCCCTCGAAGGTTCCTATCTAATCTTTTGAGTTGCTGTTGTCAATTTGATCCCGTACAGATAGATCTTAAAAGAGCACAATGCTCAAGGCAGACATTCTTTACTAGTTAAGCTAACCTATCGTTTGATTTTGAGAAGACGTCAGGGGATATTTTGGTTTAAAGCTTAAAGATGATCTCAGGGTAATAGTTTCAGGGGTTCATCCAGCCACCATGGCTCCCGAAGGGCTGGATTCCATGAGAATTTGAAATTCTAATCTGCATTTTCCCCCTTTTGATCAGGAGTCTTCTATAGAATCTCTGATCAAAATGTTTAGTAATGGTAGCTGGTTACCATTCAATTCTGGTCTCATGGCAAAGGAGGCAGTTGTTCATGGAGGCAATTAGCCGCACATCCCAGACCTCCTCCTGTTCCTGACTCTCCTCCTTCCTCTGCTGCTCCAGGCGAACAGAGACCAATGGTTGTACTTTGGATGGCTGCTTGCAAGCTTTTAAGGCCCCAGGCCCTATGCAACGAAGTAGGAGTTAGAACAGAAGCACTGAACATGTTATTAGGTCAGTTAACTGGAATGTCCTATGAAACCATGACCCTATGCCTCCAAACTAAGGAACCAAATCCCTTGAGTTTTTTTTTTTTTTTAAGAGAAAAGAGAACCAAACCAAACAAACAAAAAAAGGGAACATGACCTTTTACCTTACCAACAACACACACACAAAATCTCTAAATTATCTGACAGAAGAGGGTGCTATTGAACTTGAATTCCTAAAAAACACTCCAACAGCAGAAATATTAGCACATCCATACAGTTATTGCAAAGAATCAGAAAACAGAATCAATACATATCAGACGTAGAAACTTTACACCCCTAGAAAACAACCACGAATCAGAAAACAAAACAAAACTGTAAGACAAATACACTCAAGCATTTAAAGCTGAAAAACCACCTTAAATTAGAAATTCAAAAAGACAAAAAACAATAAAGAAGTGAAAAGAGAGATGGTTGTACCAAGGAAAGCAACAGAAGAAAAGACAAAATTATCTCAGAAATGAAGGAAAAATTGCAAGGTGCTGAAGGGAGGTAAGACTGAAATGAAAATTTAATAATGGGCATTGAAGATGGAAGAAACACAGCCGCGAGAATGAAAGTGAAATGAAGAAAGAAGTACAAAGGGTCAGAGGGGAAGTAGCGGACATGCAGATAGACAAGAAGGAACAAGATTTGTATTGTCTGGGTCCCTTAAGGAGAGAACAGCAGCGGAGCAGAACCATCTACAGCCGTGTGCCGCTTCACGTCCATGATATGTTCTGTGGAACAGGATGTTACGCGATTTGGATGTTGTGAGAACACCACGTTACATACTCAGCAAAGCTTTATGGGATACTGTAGTGTACTGTACCATCATATGCCTGAGAGCGCAATCGTTTTGTATACAAGAGACTGGAGATACATGTGCTGTGCTTGGGAAGCTGTTGGGTCTGCCACGTCCAGTTACGTCTGCTACGTCTCGTTCTCCAATCGGGATTTCTGAACTGTTATACCCTTATGGGACCACAGATGCACTTGAGGTCAGTCGTCGCCCGAGCTGATGTTATGCGGTGCACAACTGTAGTTCTCAAGACAGCAACCACCAGAAGAGAACTCCCACAGGCTTTCCATGTGGAAGCACCTTTTTGTTAATACTTTCTAGTTTTGCAGTTAAAACCATACATAAGAAAACTTTCCAGAAATAACAAAAAACAAAACCCACATGAATCTACATATTGAAAGGACCCACCAGGTACCTGGGAAAATTAACTCAGAATGATCAACTCTGACACACACCCTAGTAAAAGGATAAGATTTTCAAGATAAAGATCTCAAGGCAAAGAGTTCAAATAACATGCAAAAGCAAAAAAAAAAAAAAATAAATAAATAATTAGATTGGCTCAGATTTTTCAAAAACAAAGAAAGGCAACAATGAGGCACTGTTTTAAATATACTTGATGAAAGAAAAGTGTGAATCAAGGATTTGATACTGGGCCAAGCTTCGAGAAAAGCAGCTTCAACATAAAAGCGTTTAGGGAAGTCTGAACCCCTGAGCGCTTCCTGAGGAAACTGAGACCGGCAGTACACTGGCCAAGCTGCATAAACAAGGGCTGTGCCAAGGGGCCGAGCCTGCCATCCTCAGTAACAGAGGGCTAACTCCCAGCGTGGAAGCTATTGCCTTATTAGGCAAAACAGGAAAAAACCTCTGCTTTTAGAGTAGCTCCTTATTTAGGAATACTTCTGGTTCTGACTCAGTTAAAGAAAACAAGAGACTGGGGTCTTCAGTCCAGCTAAAACCGGCCTTGGACCAGCTCAGGCCCTCCTGAACTGCGTAATACTGATGACCTTGCCCCCGCAGATAATTTACTGACGTCAGAGGCCGAAAAACACACCCCCCTCTACACCCTGGACATGGGCAAAATGCCGTCCTTGTAGCCCCCCTTTCAGTCTGAAGAGGCATAGAAGACTGGACAGCCCCAAGAATGCCCTTTCATGTCAAACCAATCAGCAAGCTGGCCCCACCCTGGGGTGCTCCTGAGGACCCCAGACCCAATTTACTTTAACCATATAAACCCCTTGGGCTATTGTTCTGGGAGACACCTTGGCGACCCGAGTCCTGGTGTTCTCCTTTACTTGGCCAACTAAATAAAGCTGCTTCTTTCCCTTTCATCAGCTCCCTGTCTTCATAGCCGCTGAGCAGACGTTGGAGTGTCGGGTTACAAAACTACTGGAAGATGTTGTTAGATGCCATTGAGTCGGTTCCGACTCATAGTGACCCTTTGAACAACAGAAGGAAACATTGCTGGGTCCTGCACTATCCTCACAATCATTGCTATCTTGGAGCCCATTGTTAAAGCCACTGTCTCAGTCTATCTTGTTGAGAGTCTTCCTCTTTTTCGCTGACGCTCTACTTTACCAAACATGATGTCCTTTTCCAGGGACTGGTCCCTCTTGATAACATGTCCAAAGTATGTGAGATGAAGTCTTGCCATCTTTGCTTCTAAGAAGCATTCTGGTCGTACTTCTTCCAAGACAAATTTGTTCGTTATTCTGGCAGTCCATGGTATATTCAATATTTTTCAACAACACAATAATTCAAAGGGGTCAATTCTTCTTCAGTCTTCTTTATTCATTGTCCAGCTTTCGAATGCATGTGAGGTGATGGAAAATACCGTGGCTTGAGTCAGGCGCACCTTAGTCCTCAAGGTGACATCTTTGCTTTTTAATACTTTAAAAAGGTCTTTTGCAATAGATTTGCCCAATGCAATATGTTGTTCGATTTCTTGACTGCTGCTTCCATGGGCATTGATTGTGGATACAAGTGAAATGAAATCAACTGGAAGATGAGCCTCACCAAGCTAAGAGATGACTGGAAGTCTTTAGCAAAAGGCACACACACAACTGTGGGATGAGGGTGGACAGCTTGAATTCAAATGTTGTATGTGTGACAAAGTAGAAGTAATACAACTACAAGATGAGGCCAGAGAGACAGAAAGAGAAAAACAGAATCAGCTCACGTTGTATAAACAACAGACGGGAGTTAAAGGATGATCGATGGAAAAAACAAAAACCCATTGCCATCAATTAGAATTGCCCCATAGGGTTTCCAAGGAGCAGCTGGTGGATTTGAACTGCCAACATTTTGGTTAGCAGTTGTATCACTTAACCACTGTGCCACGAGGGCTCCTTGATGGCAGTGGGTACATAAAAATAGATAAACTGATAGTAAAAGGTTTAAATAATGAAACAGTGGACTAAGGACATTCAAAAAGGTCAAGAGTAAAGAAGTAACAACTAGAACAAAAATACAAACCCGCCTAAAAAAAAAAAAAAAAACCAAACACTTTCGTGGACCAATTATTTTCTCTTCTGAATTTTTTGTTGCTACCATGTGTTGTTGTTAATGGAAGCATGCTGAGTCACTGAGCATGTCTAAATTTTGGGTAGGCAGTATGGGTTTTTTTTCGTGCCCCCTCCCATAAGCCTACCCTAAGTGTTCAATGGTACATATGAAGTACCACTAACTATTCCCCGGAGTTCGCACCAGGGTCTATTGGTACACATATGTAACAAATGAAAAATTTTCAAAATTTCTATTTTTCCTGCCAAAACTTCAGACACCTCATACAATACCCTGTTAAAATACTAATTTGCAGCACACGCCCATTTCTTCGGTTTTAAACAGTCATAAGGTCCCCGCCTTGCGGCAGCAACTTCCCAATAAACCCTCAGAGGCAGAAAAAGTACTTGGTCCCTGGAGGTACCCATGAGCGTGAAAGTTAAAGATCAAAGAACACACACTTTCTAGAAAAAGAAACCTACCAAATATAACAAAATACACATGATCATAAAATGTTATGACCAAAAAACCCAAACCCATTGCTGTTGAATCAGTTCTGACTCACAGTGACCCCATAGGACAGAGCAGAACTGCCCCTTAGGGTTCCCAAGGAGCGGCTGGTAGATCTGAACTGCAGACCTTTTGGTTAGCAGCCGAGCTCTTAACCACTGTGCTGTCAAGGCTCCTAAATGTTGACAGGTGAGACTAAACCTGTCAGTCGTATGAATAATTGTGAATGGGATGAATGCACCTATTTCAAAGAAATCAAGACCAAACCATATGCTGTACGTTAGATGCTCACCTAAAAAGGGTTTCCAGAAGGTCAAATACAGAGGTGGACACCCATATTGCAGACAACAGGGGTAGTGATGTTGACAGAGGAGGTGGAGATGGGGTGGGGTTCCTTGTGAACCACCGATAGACAAAACGAGGTGAGCAGCGCCTCCCCAGAGTCTGCCCTGACCTTGTGTGGGGGGTCCCTGCCTACAGACCCCATGAGCTGTGAGGGGCTGAGGGGCAGGCGGGAGAGCAGAACTGGGGACGGAGGCTGTGACCCCTGCCTGGGAGGAGGACAGAGGGCTGCAGTGGGCCCATGGGGGCAAGAGGGGCCAGGGGGTGGGCGGGGCCAGGCCGGCTGGGGCTGGGCACCTGTCCAGAGGGATGGAGAAGTCCAGGAAGGCAGCCACCAGCTGGGAGGTGTGGCTCCGGGCCAGCAGCGTGATGGCTTGGAGGGCATGCTCCTTTGCTTGGGGGATTCGGACAGAGCAGAGCTGCAGGTGGATGGCCCGACCCAGCCTGGCAACCTGCACAGAAGGCGAGTGGGAGAGGGCCTGTCTGAAGGGGGGAGGCACAGCCCTGCCTGGGGAAGCCTGAGGGGGGAGTCACAGCCCTGCCTGGGGGATCTGAGGGGGAGGATGGGCCCAGCCCTGGGGAAGTCTGAGGGGGAAGGCACAGCCCTGCCCTGGGGGCTCTGAGGGGGAGGCATTCACTCACTCACTCATTCATTTATTTACTCATTCATCAAACATTTGTTGAACCCATCAGGCTGGTTGCTGCCAAAGGGGCGGGGGTCTGTGTCTCCCCCATCAGGCCTGTGCCCATAGGCCTGAGCCCTGGGTGCTGACTGCTGGCCCATCCCTCTGCCCCTGCCCAGCTGGGCCAGTCCTCAGCAGGTGCCCCAACTCCCTTACGGTGTCCAGCTTGGCTCCATGGTCCTGGATGGCTGCCAGTAGCATCTCTGCGGCCGCCTGCACTCGGAAGGGGCTGTGTGAGCCCAGGCCATCAATGGCTGTCCAGATGAGGTCGGTCAGCTCCTGCATGGTGAGACGCTTCATGACCTCCTATAGCAGCGGGAGGGGGCGGTGTCACCTCAGCCCTTGCACCCTGTACTTGCCTCCCCCAGCTCTGCTTTGACCCCTTCCTCCTTTGCCCCAGGCCTCCCAAGTTTCTGAGCCTTCCAGACTCCTGGGTCCCCCAAGTCTCCAAGCCTTCCAGACTCTGGGGCCCACTTCGCCAGGTGCAGTTTTATGTCCTACACCCCCTCTGCAGGCCAGTGATAGCCCAGGAGGCAGGCAGGGAGGGTGGGTGCTGGGTCAGGGTGGTGACAGGTATAGACTTGCTTCCAAAGCAGACCCTGTGTTGGCCCAGGGCCCATATGCCTGGCAGCCCTCTCTCCTCCCTCTCCCCCATCCTCAGCACAGAGGACTTCCTTCTCTGCTAGGCTGGGCCCCAGGCCTCCTCTTAAAAAAGCAGCATCTTAATCAAAGAGCAATGACTTCAGAGTTACAAAGGGTCTTCAATGTCACCGGGCCCCACCTCCAGGCCCCGAGAGTCATATGGGGCAGTGTGGGGGTAGATGGGCTAGGCTGTGTCCACAACCCAGGCTTCTGTCCTCAGGAGTGCGACTGTACTCTCTGCCAACGGTCTCCCAGGAGCAGCACTCAAGGCCCAGGGAGGCGGGTCTCATCCCTGACACCATGGGGTACTCGGGAAATGCAGGGTGGCAGGTCTTAACCCTGCTCACAGACTGACGCCACCGTCTCCTGGATGGAGGGTCTGGGTCAGGCCAGGCTGCACAGGTGGGCCTTCAGCAAAGACTTAGAACCACATTACCCAGTATGGTGGCTGCCAGTCCCAGGCTGTGGTTATTGTCAGGTGCTGTCGATATTGACTCATAGCAACCCCATAAGACAGAGTGGAATTGCCTTATAGGTTTTTTTTGGCTGTAATCTTTATGGAAGCCGATCGTCAGGTAGCTATTTACATTTGAACTTAATAAAGTAAAATAAAAAATTCAGTTCCTTGCTCGTGCTAGCCACATTTCGAGTACTCAGCAGCCATATGTGGCCACTGGTACCTTGGATAGTGAAGACAGAGAATATTTCCATCACCGTGGAAAGTCCTGTTGGACACAGCTGACTCAGAGCCTCATGTAATTACAGGAAGGTGGAATGCCTGTGATGGACAGTTGGGAAGCTGGTGGATAATGACAATGTTTGCAAGATTGTTAGGATGGTAGAATGTTACTTTACGTGTTAGGATAGTTATTGGAATGTGTGAAAGTCTGTTAGGATGTCTGCATGTATATTGTTGTTGTTGGGTGCTGTCAATAGTGTTCCGACTCACAGCAACCCCGTGTACAACAGAATAAAACATTGCCTGGTCCTGTGCCACCCTCACAGTTATTGCTGTGTTTGAGCCCATCATTGCAGCCACTGTGTCAATCCATCTTGAGAGGATCTTCATCTTTTTCGATGACACTCTACTTTACCAAGCATGATATCCTACTCCAGGGACTGGTCCCTCCTGATAACACGTCCGAAGTGTTTAAGATGCAGTCTTTCCATCCTTGCTTCTAAGGAGCATTCTGGTTGTACTTCTTCTAAGACAGACTTGTTCATTCTTTTGGCAGTCCATGGTAAATTCAATATACTTCACCAGTACCACAATGTTGATTAGAATGTTAAAATGATTTTAATGGCACATTTGTGGTTTGTAACTACTTTTTTTTTTTTAACTATTAGTCTATTAGAAATCTGGTTAGAACATTTGTTAGATTAAATTGTAAAATTGTTTGCTAAAATGTTAAAATTTTGGTTAAAGTTCCAGCATGTTAGAATGTTTATGAAGTTTTGACTGTTGGAATGGTGACTAGGCTCTCAGAATCTGCGACTACTACAATCTCAGGGTTGGCAAAGACTTTCGAGGTATCTTATGTTAATCAAGGGTGTAATCCGTGTTGTGAGATGAAGGTGGCAGCAATGGTAGTGATGGTGGTGGTGATGGTGATGGTGTTGGTTACGATGGTGATGTTGGTGGTGATGGTGATGGTGGCGATAATGTTGGTAGTGGTGGTGATGTAGTGATGACAGTTGTGACGGTGGTGATGGTGATGGTGGTGGTGATGGTGATGATGACGTTGGTAGTGGTAGTGATGATGGTGGTGGTTATGGTGGTGTGATGATGGTGATGATGTTGGCAGTGGTGGCAATAGTGGTGCTGGTGGTGATGAGGTTGGTGGTGGTGGTGATGATGTTGGCAGTGGCGGTGATATAGATTTGGTGTGTCCAAGGCCACATGGGGTAATAAGGAATAGGCTTAGGAACAGGATGCAGGCCCTAGTCTGTTCTCCAGCCTGAACGTTCCTAGGTCTGCTGTCCCATGATCAGCAGACCCTCCCATCCTTTCCCCTCTTGCTGCTCCCATCCATCGCTGCCTCTAGTCCAGGGAGAGCCAGAACTGGGTGCCTGCCCCTGTGTGCAGGGTTGGGCAGACTGCTCCTTCCCAGTTGTGGATACCATGCTCCTAGTCACTCAGCCTGCCTTCAGGTCCCAAGGTGTTCTAGGGTCCCCTTCACCACTGACCTGCACTGAGCTGGGGGCCAGGGCAACCCTCTCCTCCCTGCCCCGTTCTCAGCCCAGGTTCTTTGGCATAAACTGCAACTAAGGTAGGTTTTTCCCATTTGGGGCATGGACAATTGATTTATTGAGCCACAGGGTTTGATATTATCTATATTAAACTTCTCATTGGTCTCAACACACTCGACAACTTGCTACAGCTGCCAAGCATGGGTTCTGGAGTCAGCAGGACTGGGTATGAATCCCAGCTGAGGAACTTACTAGCATGTTTGCTGCCATTTCTTCACCATTGGGCTCAATTTGGTTCAGCTTAATGGGTGTTTATTGAAGGCTCCCTAGACCAGCAGGCCCTGTGCTGGCCCCTGGGGAGTGAGAATGGGTGAGACCCTACTCCTGGCCTGGAGTCGCTCAAGATCTCACAGGGGTACACTGACAAGTACACCAATTACAGGGGTCTCCCTTAGCCACACGTTCAACACCAAGAGTAGGCAAGCAAAAGTCGTCATATCACAAACATCATGAGTCAGCAACTGGGAAAAGGAGTCTCCATAGAGCACCACCTGCCCCAACGCCAGCAGCCAGCTCCACCCTCGCACCCCTGACTCACTCATCTTCAGATGGTAACACTACTCAAACCCAACACAAAGGCAAGCCACGGACCGTGCTGAAGGGGCAGGATGCCCCCAAGATGCAGCAGTTCACCAGGGTGAAGGAAGGGGTGATGGAGTCATGCTGGGCTCCTGACTAACACGATCTGGCCAAGCTGGACAGATGACACAGAAGAGGGGAGAAACGGCGAGGAGCGTGGCGTGACGGGCCTTCCAAGGAGGACAAGGCAAAGCCCGGGAACGCTGCTGCAGGATGGGCATGTCACGGACTCCAGAGTCAAAGGGAAGGGCACTTGGTGGTGCCAATGCAGCTCTGTCAGTAAAGGTCCAGGAGAATAGACATGCTGCCACCACCGAGAGCGCTTTATGGTTAGAATGGGAATTCTGATAATGTTCGTTGCATTTTTTTAAAGATACATTTCTCATCAAACCTTCTCTCTGCGATAGTCACTATGAATGTTGATGCCTAATTTAAGTGGCTTCCCTTTAAGGGGACTTTTCTGGGGGGCCCTGGTGGCACAGTGGTTAAGAGCTCGGCTGCTAATCAAAAGGTCAGCAGTTCGAATTCACAGCCGCTTCTTGGAAACCCAGTGGGGCAGTTCTACTCTGTCCTCTAGGATGCTATGAGTTGGAATTGACTTGATGGCAATGGATTTTTTTTTTTTGGTTTAACTGTCCTCGGTAGCAAGGCTCTCACTTATAACCCAGTGTGAAGATGGAAACGCCTTCAAAGGAAGGCAAAATGGAAACTTGGAGTAAAAAAAAGACCCATTCTGCTTGCACTACTGGGAAAAAAGTCAGTGAAGGCTTCTCTGAGGGTGTGGGGCTCAAGCAGGGTTTTGAAGGATGAGTGGAAGTTGGCGAGAAAAGCAGGAGGTGGAGAAGTATGATCCTGGTAAAAGGGGGAAAGATCTGCAAAGTCCCAGAGGCATGTAACGACATGAATGTGTTGGGGCAGTGTGTATGGGACGTTTGAAAAGTCCTGGAGCTGTTTGTAAATTTGAGGACGGGACGCAGTAGCGTCTGTGAAACACCTGGTGTCTAGTATGTGCTGCCCCTCCCCACCAGCTCCCTTACCCGCCTGGCTCTTGGACAACAAGGGAGAGAGTGCATGGGTTTGCACCTTACTATACACCCCATGGGTGTGCACGGTGCGAGTTCGTGGCGGGGCAGTGGTCCTCGGCCCCACGCCTAGGCTCCTGAGTGCCCATTGCTGCCCCACGAGCAGTCTAGCATTAAAGATACACAAATCTGTCTGACAAGGTGCTCAAGCAGAGCAGAGCCAGGAGGCACATTGACTCAACAGGCCCCTCTCAGGCAGCCTGGAAGCCTGACCTGCGTGAGGAGAGACCCGGGGTGCCTGCCTCCCCTCAGCAGGAATGTGCTCACTCCCAGCAGGATGCCCCTGTCGACCAGGCTCCATCACCCTCACCCCGGCCCCGCCCTGACCAAGTACGGGAACCGGCCTGAGACTTGTAGACCTGCTTGGCATGAGATCCATTAGGAGCTGTGCCCATTTCACAGGAGACTGAGGCTCAGAGAGAAGGGGTTTGTCCACGGTCGCACAGCCGGGAGAGACCATGCTGGGACTCCAGCCAGGTCTCCTGATTCTGAAACCCTTCCCCATGCCCCACTTCTTCCACCCCCCCCCCCAGTCCTAGTTCTTTTCTTCCCTGGCTGGGGGCCAGGGGCTTTTCCAGATGCTCTCAGTCAAGCACAGAGGATGCAGGGGGGACCCTGGCCCAGGCTTCGATCATCACACCCTGGGCCCAGTCAGGCCGCCTCCACAGCCAAGAGCCCTATGGAAGGGCTGGTGGTGGGGGTCGGAGCAGAGCACGGCCACATCCCCCACCCGGACCTGCTCATGAGCCTCAGGGCTTTGACCTTGATGACTTGGGAGCCGCCGGGCTGGAAGAGGGGGTCCATCCGGGGCGCCTGTTCTGGGGCACCTGCGGGAGCTGTCTTCCGGTCGCCGCTGCTCCAGGGCTGCTTGGGGGTTCCCGATTCTACCTCTGATGCTTCCACAGCTGGGCAGGGGACAACAGGATGGGAGTGGGTGGGGTGAGGGCAGGGTCGGGGGAACAGGGCAGGGTAAGAATGGAGTCATCTGCCATCAGGGCCAGGTGGTTTGGGGGTTACGGTGATGTCATTACAGGTTAGGGCTGAGGTGAGCCTATGGTTCAGGCCAGGGTCAGGTGGCTTGGGGGTTTGGGAGCAGGTTGGGGTGAGGCTGAGGTCAAGACTGGGCTAGAGTTTGCGCCAGGAGTGCCGGGGCTCTGGTGACGGTTCCAGGCTGAGGTTGCAGTTGGGGCTGGGGCTGGAGTGGAAGGGGTCTGCATTGGTGGCCCGAGAGGCTCACCTTTCTGGCGCATCAGCAGCTGGTAGAGGTGGCCCATCCCTTCCAGGCTGGAGAGCTGGGTGGCCCTGTCGGGGTCCTGGCACAGAATCCCCAGCATGCCCACCAGCTGCCCAGTCCATCTGAACTCCTCTTTTGGCTGCAGTGAGAGCAGAGGGACCACTGATGCAGAACGCACCCCCGGAGGCCCCACCCTGCCGCGGTTCACCCCAGTGCTGCCGGTGTCCAGCTGGATCCCTTGCACCGTGTGGCAGGGCTGGCACTAGGGCGAGGTTTGAAATTTAAGGGCATGTCACAACACTCAGTGCTCAAGAGAAGTATTTTAAAGCAATATTTTAAAAAATCGAAACTAATGCAAAAACTCCACGAGGAACAAATACCAACATTTTCAATAAAACAGGATCTGCGTGAACCTGCCTCACTTGGTTCACCCTGATCCCGGCCCTGGTTCCAGTAAAACTTTATTTCAAAAACCAAGTGGCCAGCCCATGGGCTGTAGTTTGCTAATTGGATGTTTTAAATATCATATTTAAATATTATGTATCTTGATTAGGCAACTTTTTGGTCCCCCCTCCGGAATTCTGTGTGGAGGTGACTCCCTCACCTTACTCCCAGCCGTGTTGTGAGGAAATTGATTTTGAATAAATTAAACAAAGAAAGAAAGCAAACCCATTGCTGTGGAGTGGATTCTGACTCAGAGCCACCCCGTATGTTTCACAGTAGAACTGTGATCCACAGGGTTTTCAACGTTGTGATCTTTTGGAAGCAGATTGCCAGGCCTTTCTTCTGAGGTGTCGCAGGGTAGATTTGAACATCCAGCCTTTCAGTTAATAGCCCAACAGAACACGACCCTGGCCCAGCAGTCCAGTCCCGCACCTTCCTTAGAGCAGCCAAGCCCATGGCCATCAGGGCTCAGCGACTGGTTTCATCTCCCCTTCAGCCTCCGGGAAGGGGTTGGTGCTGATTTGGGCTGATGGATGCAGAGCCACTCACTCCCTCAGCAAGCACTGACGCTCACCACTCAACCCGAGGGCCACAGTGACAGGCCCCGGTTAGGATGCCAATCGCCAAGTGATGGGCTCGGGGCGGTGGGCACAGGGCGGTGGGGTGGGCTGGGTGCTCACTGCAATGATGGCTAACCTAGTCTGGACGCAGGTCTCCACCTCATCTGATTCCCACTTCTTCCTTCTAAGGAAGAGTCACTTCCTCCCATTGTACAGGTGAGAAGCTCAGGTTCAGGGCAGAGAAGTACCTGCCCAAGGCTTCAGGGTGAGTTGACCAGAGCCCCGCCTCCAGGGCCAGGAGCCCATTGTGAGGCCGTGGGCCGGGTCTTCCCTGGCTGAACCTGTTTCTCCCTGTGAGATGGGAGATTAGGAGGGATACCTGCTGGGGAATCCGCCCTGTCCTTGCACCCTGTGAGTCCTGGCAGGCGCTGGGGTGACTGGCTGGGCTGCGGGTGGGGAGGCAGGAGGCCCCGCAGCGGAGGAGGAGTGGGCGCGGGCCAGGGAGCCGGTACTCACGTCCAGGTGGGGGTTCTGGCTCAGGAACTTGAGAAGGGCCGTGCAGCTGTGTACTGCCCGCTGTCGCTCGTGTGCCTTCTCCGACGCCAGCCAGAAGTACATGTGCTGCGCGGTGGGCAGGGGTCAGCGGCCGGAGCCGCAGCTGCGGACCCTAGTGCCGGCCTCAGCTGGCCAGGCCCCGCCCGCCTCGCCCAGGCCCCGCCCGCCTCGCCCAGGCCCCGCCCGCCTCGCACAGCCCCGCCCGCCTCGCCCGCCTCGCCCAGGCCCCGCCCGCCTCGCCCAGGCCCCACCCGCCTCGCCCAGGCCCCGCCCACCTTTTATTAGGCCTCACCCACTCTCGGGTCAGGCCCCACCCCTCAGCATAGGATCTGCCCCTCTCTGGGCCCAGGCTCCACCCACTACTCCTATTTTCCCCGTCACTCAGGCCTCATCCACCCACTGGCCAGGCCCTGCCCTCTAGGCAAGGCTCTGTCCCCAGTCCAGGTGCCATCTCTAAGCAAGGCTCTACCCCCTAAACAAGGCTCTGCCCCTAAGCAAGGCTCCACCCTCTCCCTGGGCCCAGGCTCCACCTACCACCATCACCAAGCCCTCTTCCCCTTTGCCCAGGCTCTGCCCCCTCAGCTTCCACCACTTCCTGGGGGTCCAGCCTTCTCTTTGCAAGACTAAGGCACAGTCTCCTGACAAGCTCTCTGTCCTGAGGTGGCCCTGCCCTGACCCTGGTTTGACTGGCTCCCGTCCTGTCAAGGTGGGACCCCAGGAGGTCAGGTGAGGGAGTTGGGGTGAGGACCGGTCACAGCTGGGGACACTGCCCCAGGGAAGTTCTCTGAGGGGGAGGATGGGCCACCAGCGCCAGGGCCGAGGCTCATTTCCTCAGAGCCCCTTTAGCACACATTCAAGGTCACTCACCACCAGACTGCCCCTGCTGCACCCCCTCCTCCTTTTGCCCCAAACCACCGTGACCTCTAAACAGGGCCAGCCCTCAAGCCTCCTTGTGCCCAGACCCCTCCCAGATCCCCAATCCAGGGCCTGCCTCCTCTGGGTCACCCTCCCGGCCCCTGTGGGCTCCTGCACAGGGATGAGGACCCGCCCCCTTGCCCCACTCCCCCGTTCACCGACAGCAGGAAGTGGAGCTCCTCAGCCGTGGGGGTCTGCCTGATGAAGGTCTGCAGCAGCTGGTCCAGGGCCTCCGCAGTCCTGTCGTACAGGGCCTGTGGGGGGCAGTCAGGCAGCAGAGCCCCTCAGGAGGCAGGGGCCCAGGGCGACCGAGGGCATGGAGCTGTGGGCCTTGGCTGTCTCGGTGCCAGCGGCAGGGCGGGTTATCCAACAGGCAAAGTAAGCACAATGCTTGCCTTGTTTACCAGATCATCTGTAGTGAACAATTTCGCATGGGTTTCACCACGTCAAAGCTCACTACAGATTACTTTGATGTTGTTGGTTGAGTTGGTTCTGACTCACAGTGACTCCTATGCACAACAGAACGAAACACTGCCCCATCCTGCACCATCCTCACAATTGTTGCTCTGCTTGAGCCCACCCATTGTTGCAGCCACTGTGTCAATCTATCTCTTTGAGGGTCTTCCTCTTTTTCGATAACCCTCCACTCTACCCAGCATGATGTCCTTCTCCAGGGGCTGATCCCTCCTGATAACATGTCCAAAGTGTGTGAGATGTAGTCTCGCCATCCTTGCTTCTAAGGAGCATTCTGGTTGTATTTCTCCTAAGACAGATTTGTTTGTTCTTTTCGCAGTCCATGTTATATTCAACACTCTTTGCCAACAGCACAATTCAAATGCATCAGTTCTTCTTCAGTCTTCTTACTGTCCAGCTTTCGCATGGAATTTGCCTCATAGAATCCTTCAATATTGCAACTCAAGGCCTTGAATTTTTTTCTTCAGTTCTTTCAGTTTGAGAAATGCAGAGTGTGTTCTTCCCTCTTGGTTTTCCATCTCCAGCTCTTTGCACACGTCACTATAATACTTTGCCTTGTCTTCTCGAGCTCCCCTTTGAAATCTTTTCAGCTCTTTTACTTCATCATTTCTTCCTTTTGCTGTAGCTGCTTGACATTCAAAAGCAAGTTTCGGAGTCTCTTCTGACGTCCATTTTGGTCTTTTCTTTCTTTCCTGTCTTTTCAGTGGCCTCTTGCTTTCTTCATGTATGATGTCCTTGACGCCGTTCCACAACTTGTCTGGTCTTTGGTCATTAGTGTTCAATACATCAAATCTATTCTTGAGATGGTCTCTAAATTCAGGTGGGATATACTCAAGGTGGTACTTTGGCTCTTGTGGACTTGTTCTAATTTTCTTCAGTTTCAACTTGAACTTGCATATGAGTAATTGATGGTCTGATCCACAGTCGGCCTCTGGCCTTGTTCTGATGATACTGAGCTTTTCCATTTTCTCTTCCAACAGATGTAGTCAATTTGATTCCTGTGTATTCCATCTGGCGAGCTCCACGTGTATAGTCTCCATTTATGTTGATGAAAAAAGGTATTTGCAATGAAGAACTCACCGGTCTTGCAAAATTCAATCATGCAATTTCCTGCATCTTTTCTATCACCAAGGCCATATTTTCCAACTACTGATCCTTCTTTGTTTTCAACTTTCACATTCTAATCTCCAGTAATTATCCAAGCACCCTGACTGCATGTTCGATCAATTTCAGACTGCAGAAGTTGGTAAAAATCTTCAGTTTCTTCATCTTTGGCCTTAGCGGTTGGTTTGTAAATTTAAATAATAGTTGTATTAACTGGTCTTCTTTGTAGGTGTATTAATATTAACTTATCACTGGCAGCTTTGTACCTCAGGTTAGATCTCGAAATACTCTTTTTGATGATGAATGCAATGCCATTCATCTTCAAGTTGTCATTCCCAGCATGGTAGACCGTATGATTGTCTGATTAAAAATGGCCAATACCAGCCCATTTCAGCTCACTAATGCCTAGGATATCGATGTTTATGCGTTCCATTTCATTTTTGATGATTTCCAAATTTCCTAGATTCATACTTTGTACATTCCATGTTCTGATTACTAATGGATGTTTGCAGCTGTTTCTTCTCATTTTGAGTCGTGCCACATCAGCAAATGAAGGTCCCGAAAGCTTTACTCCATCCACGTCATTAAGGTCGACTCTACTTTGAGGAGACAGCTCTTCCCCAGTCATCTTTTGAGTGCCTTCCAACCTGGGGGGCTCATCTTCCAGCGCTATATCAGTCAATGTTCCGCTGCTATTCATAAGGTTTTCACTGGCTAATGCTTTTCAGAAGTGGACTGCCGGGTCCTTCTTCCTAGTCTTAGTCTGGAAGCTCAGCTGAAACCTGTCTGCCGTGGATGACCCTGCTGGTATTTGAATACCGGTGGCATCACAGCATCACAGCAACATGCAAGCCACCACAGTAGGACAAACTGACAGACAAGTGATTCCTAAGCACAAATCAGCCCGAGCACACCTTGCTTCTTGGGTAATCTGACCCTGCCAGTGGCTCTGCTTCCTGAGCACTCAGGCAGCTCCCCACCGTGGGTGGTGTCACTGCCCACCACAGAGCCCAGGTGCCTGGGAAGGGGCTGCCTACCAGCCCTGATCACCCGGCTTGGCAGAGGAGGAGGCCACAGCAGGGAGGTGGCTGGCTCAGCCCAAGGGCACAGGGCTGCTCAGTGACTGAGGCCAGTCCACACCTTTCCGCAGGCTTCAGGGTGGGCCACTGTGCGGCCGCCCAGGGCTCGGTGCTCATGAGGGGGGCCGGCACCCACCAGGGCCCCGCGCTCACGAAGAGGGCTGGCACCCACCAGGGCCCTGCGAGCTTACCGGGGCGCACGCTTGGCTTAATGCTGTGCGGGACCCCATCTTGAAATTGTTAACACATTTTGAACCAGGGCCCACACTCTCGTCTTGCACCGGTCCGCAAACCGTGGGCCCTGATTCCGGGGCGCTGCACTCCACCCCCAGCCCAGGACTTCGCTTGCCGGCTGCTCAGGAGGGAGCGCCTCAGAGAGAGCCCAATCCCCTTCCCTCCCTGGCCCACGATCCGTGGCCCTCGGGGACCTCGTTCACCTCTCTGAGCGTGCTTGCCTCCCCTGTGACCTGGGCGTGAAGCCAGCCTGACCTGCCAGGGTGGAGGTGGGCATTGGGGGTAATGAAGGGAGGCCTGGTGGGTACATGCCCCCTGGGTGCGCCAATGCGGTGTCATCCGGTAACAGAGACACCCTGGATTCCTGTGGGTGGGGGCACAGGACACGCCAACCTTCTGGAGGGCCGAGGAGGGGACCCTCGCTCTCAAATCGCCCCAGCCTCGGGGCGTGGCATGGAGAGCAGGCCCCGGGGACAAAGGTGGGGTGCAAACCCTGACTCATCAGACGCCTTCATTTCTCTGCGCCTGTTCCTCTCCATTAGGACGGACCTCTGAAGGCTCCATGATAACGCATACACCGAGTCTGCCACCCAGCAGGTGCGCAGTTAACACGGCACCCCTCCCCTAGACTGCACACCCCGCGCGTGCGCTGTGGCTGAACACGCTGGAGCGGCACGCGCCCCCTGGTGGCGATTGCCCGCCATGGCCGCGTCTCCCTGTCCTCGGGGCTTCTCCTAACAGAGCTCAGGAAGGGGTGGGCGGTTCCCTAAAGAGGCCGGGGCTGCACCGCCCACCAGATAGCAAGAGCGCTCCTCTCTTCAACCTCGTGCGGATGGCCAGGTGGGGATGACCAGTTCAAGCAGCTGCTCGAGCGAGACTGAGCCCACCTGCAGAGAAGGTGACTCCATCCAGGTGTGGAGGGACTTGGAGGCTGGACTGGCATGAGTCCTCGAGCCCTGGCCGGCCTTTCCTGGGCCCCTGTGCAGTTGGGGAGCTCATTCTTTGGAGAGAGGCACCTGCCGCCCTCCGTGCTTCTCTGGGGCTGCCCCAAGCAGGGAGAAATACACCTGACACTGCCACACAGAAAGCCTTCAAGGCCCTGCAGACCAGGGCTTGGTCAGCACCAGGCTGGTCTCCCTATTTACGGAGCACCCCTTCTGGACTGCACACCCACTATCTCACTTCACCCCCCGAGTTCAATAGCATCCGATCTAAGGATGTCATTTTTGTGAGTTGCCATTAGGACGATTCTGACTCGTGGTGACCCCATGTGTGCAGAGTGGAACTGCTCCATAGGGTTCTCTTGGCTGTAATGTTCACAGGAGCAGATCGCCCGGTCTTTCTCCCACAGAGCTGCTAGGTGGGTTCAAACCACCGACCTTTCGGTTAGCACCTGGATGCTTAACTGTTGCGCCACCAGGGCTCCCCACTTTACAGGTGGGCAAAGGGTGGCTCTGGGTAGTTAAAGAACATGCCCAGGGTCCCCTGGCCAGGATCTGTGGGTTTGTCAGGACACTGCCCTCCAGCCTGCCCTTCCCAAGCAACTGGGAGCAGTGGAGTCAGTTCCCTGCCGAGCAGCCCCTGTTGGCTACCTGTATGTTGGGTGGCTCCAGAAAGAGGCAGGTGTGCTTCTCCAGAACCTCCAGCAGTGGCAGGGCGAACACGCTTCGGAAGCAGACAGAGAGGAGCCGTGACTTCCGCTCCAGGTCAGGCGGGGGCCTCAGTTTACTGTTGGGGGGGGGACGCAGAGGGGCTGTGAGAGGGGAGCCGGCCGTGCTGTCTCTGAGCCTGTGTGGCTGGGCAGGAAGGGGCCCAGGTCCACGGGGCTGACCCTTGGTGGAAGCTGCCCCCTCGCTGTCCCCCCTCGTCCTCATCTGTCCCTGACACGCTGTATGTGGTTTGCTCATTCTCTCCCCTCCCATCCCCTACCCTCCCCGAGCATCAGCTCTTAGGGAACAGGGATGTTCTCTGCTGGCTCACAGCTGGGTCCCCAGCACCCAGACTGGTGCCTGGCACATAAAAAAAATAGTAGGTGCTCAATAATGATCTGTGAAGTAAGTACATTAGGAAACTGAGGCTCAGAGATTTTAAGGACTGGTGGAGGTAGAGTTTGAACCTGGTCTACCTGTTCTTACCCACCTGCACTGCTGCCTCTATGGTTAAAGACCCCACCCCCCACGCCACCCAGCTCCGTGCCCACCCCACCCAGTGCCTGGCCTGCATGGTTGCTGACCAAGTCCTCGTCTCTGCAGTTGGACAGCAGGTAACATTGGTCTCCCTAGGCCAGTAAAAGGGGGAATGTCCCCTGATAGGGGTTGTTGTGTGTTGGGGAGGGGGGGATTCATGGAAAGCTCGGGGCAGTGTTAATGTGTCAGTGGACTGTCCCCTGCACTGCTGTTGGTCTGGCTCAGAGTCTGCAGAGACCCTCCCAGTCCCTGCCAGGACTGGGACCCGAGCCGGGCCTGTGCCCCACAGACAACAGGGCAGAGTACCTGCCCCAAGGAGCTCTGACACTCCTGTAGCCTCACCCTGTCCTGGCCAGCAGGGAGGCCAGGTACACCCTTGCCCTACCTGCAGGCAGATGGTTAATCAGGGCGTGTGCCTTTGGCCCTGGGATCCCTGAGCCTTCTGGACTCTAGCTTCCCTCACTTCCCTGGGTGTTTGCCCCAGGTCCAGACGCAGTTTTCCTTCACACTCCCTCCCCTAGTGCTGGAGCCTGCTTGCTAGACCCTGCGCACAGCTGGGGTCTTACCATAAATGGCTGCTCTGACCTTGAGTATCTCCTGGTGTTCATTGGGGGTTGGGGGTGGGGGTTGGCTAGGGAGTGGCTCCACCCCAGACCACAGCCTCTGGCCTCCATGGGCTGCCCACCCCCTCCCATCCTGGCCTGTGCTGGCTCAGGCCCCTAGCCCTGCCCATTATAACCTTGACTTTTAACCTCTCACCTCCTGTCTCATGGCCCTGCCAGCACCAAGCCAGAGCTGAGAGGCAGCTGTCTGGCACTGAGGAAGGCTTGCAAGGGGCTGGGGTGCCTACCAGAGGCTAGAGATGATGTGGATGGCCTGCTGGCGGATTGATGTACACAGCGTATCCGGGGACTCCTTTTCCAACAAAATCTGCAAATCCCCAGGAGCAGGGTGAGTCGGTGTGTCTGGCTGATCCCACTTCTGACACCAGGGGTCATCCCTGCCTAAGACCTCGCCCTGGCATTTGGGGCCCTCTGTGACCTGACCACCACTTAGAGAATTAGAGCATAGACTTTATCATCAGACAGGTCACGTTTGAACCTTGGTTACCCAGGTAGTAGTTGCATGACCTTGGGCAGGTTTCCAAACTGCTCTGAGCCTCAGTTTATTCATAAGTAAGGGCGTTGTTACCCATGAAGCCAGATTTGCTAAGTAGTTATCACAGTGTCTGGCCACATGTCTGGCACTCAGTGGGAGCTCAATAAATGGGAGCTATTGTTGTTGGTATTGTTATAATTGTCTGGTCACTTGTATGTTTTCTCCACTAGTCTGGAAGCTCCATGAGGCCAAGCTCTCTAGTCAACCAGCTAGGTCAGTGTTTGCAGAATGGATGGAGCTGGACTTTTGGAGGCTCAGGGTCATCATCTGGGAGGTGGATGTACCTGGTCAGCCAATGGCTCAGGGCAGGGACAGGTGACCCAATAAGCAATGTAAGCATGGGCTTACTTGTGCTTACTTACCAATCTGTAGTAAACGATTTCACATGAGTTTTACCACATCAGCTCACTTTGCTTACTGGGCCATCTGCCTCTCAGGGATTGTAAATTTGAAAAGAGGCTTTGATTCTGTAGGAAGGTGCTGTGGGGTTAGGAGAGAGACAGATGCCAGCCATACCTAGAAGCAGAATCTTTGACGTGGTGAAAAAATGTGAAATTGTTCACTATAGATGATCGATTAAGCAAGGTAAGCACTGTGCTTATTTTGCCTATTGGATAATCTGCCCCTGGCTCAGGGTCACCATAAGTACATGGATGTACTTCCAAATGTGAAAGCTTGCGAGGGGCTTAGGCACACTCCAGAAATCAAGCTCTACCACCCCTTTCCCGGGGGGTGCCCGTCCGGAAACGCTGTTGGTCCAAGAAAGGGTGCCACCCTATCCTACCCGTAAAGCTCCTCCTCAGCCCCAGGACCTTGTTCTCACCATCAGACAGTCCAGGAGCTCGGGGGCCTGGGAGAACTCATAGCTGTGGGCACCCTCATTCCGGCTGATGGCCCTCACCAGCAGCAGGACACCCTTGAGGAAGCTCTGTTTCAGTGTGTCATCCTGGAATGAGGAGAGCCAGTCAGGGAGTGGGCAGAGAGGGCAAAGGAGAGCAAGAGCAGGGCCGTTTCTGGAAAGGGGGTCAGCAAAGCCCACCAGCTGGTGGCATGTACATGTGGGCTTTTATTTTTTGTACCCATGGGGTTTTGTTAAAAATATGAGTACATTACTGACAACATTGAAGGAAAGTGCCTGTGAGACCCCAATGTCCTACATCTCTGAGTATGCGGCATCCAGCGACACCAGCATGGCAGCCCGAGCCCCAGTGCCCACATGGCAGCATCAGCGGGAGCCGTGTTGCAGCTCCCTCCATGGCAGGGCATGTGCTCTCGTGTGCTGTAGCCACACCACACTGCCAGGCCCCCGTGGCTCCCTGGGTTTGAGACCCCTGATGTAGAACACACAGTCAGGGCTCAGCATCTGGACATTCCTGGGGTCATGATAGGACGTCACCTTGGCCTCCCAGATACCCCTTCACCCAAAGGTGAAAATCTAGAGAAGTGTGGGTGCTGCAGGGGTCATCATGAATGCCCAGATGGCTTTAGGATGAGTGAAGGGGTGAGACAATAGGGAGGCCAGGCTGGTTCTTTTGGACTCCAGGGTGGGGTGGGAGGTGGGTGGGAGGTGTCTCCAAGCCTTGTGGTCCTGGAATTCTCGACTCTGAGCTTCTGACGGGCCCTGGGCTGGGCCCCAGCTTCTGCAGTCCAAGGTCGGCCCCTGATGGTGGTGGGAGGCTGGACTTGAAGATTGCCCAGAGGGGCCCCAAGACGCCATACCCAGGAGCTGTAGTGGAAGTAGAAGATCATCCGGGACAAGATGTTGTCCACCCACGGGAGGATATGCTCCTTAGCCTTGGCTGCCATCTGGCCGTACGCGAGCAGGATGGTGCTGCTGGCCCACTTCCACCGGAAGTCCTCTGAGCTCTGACCATGGCAGGAGGGGGCGGGGCAGATGAGGAACATCAGGGCCCTGCAGATTCCTCCTCTGGAGGAGCAATGGGGAGGGGGCCCCAGACCCCAGCAAGGTACTGGAGGGAGGGTGTCCTGGGGTGGTAGGCCTCAGTTTACCTCATTAGGAAAATAGGGAAATGAGATTGCCTCTCTGGGGTTGGGGTGGGTCTTGTGGGGCTGCACAGGGTATGTGTGGGATTGCCTGGCTCTGCTGGAGCTGGTGGGAGCTCAAGCCCCTTCCTTCCCCTGCTGTGGGAGCCCCTTCCTTCCCCTGCTGTGGGAGTCCCTTCCCAGAGCCTAGTGCCCATTCTACCCCTGCTCCCTTCTTGCTGGATGGGCGGCTGGGATCGGGGGGGTCTTGCCTCGACCTAGAGGGATGTTAACAGGGCTCATGGAGCTGCCTCCCTGGCTGACACCCCGGTGCCTCCAGGGACCCAGAGTGTGGAGCAGGGTGGTGGCAGGTGCTACACCCCAGAGGCCACCAGGACCATTTATGGCTCTGTTAATCCTCTGTGGCCTGGCACCCCAGTGAGTCTGGGACATGGGTCCCGGTCCCTGCTCTGCCATGTGCCAGCTGTGTGACCCCAAGGAGGTCGCCAACCCTTGCTGCACGCGCAGTGGTTAGCTGTAACTGTTCCTTTTGAACAAACCTGGGGCAGCCAGGGGGTCCCCCTCCCTGCCCTTGTCCCAAACACGGCTCCACACAGCGCTGACTCAGGCCCTGGTTTCCTGCCAGTGGGGAGTTGTTTGAAGATGTGGAGAGGGTGATGTGGGTGTGTGGCCATTCGGCCGAGTTCAGGGTGGTCTTCCATCCTTGTCTCAGGTTTCAAGTAAGCCATGTGCCAACGTGGCCAGTGAGCATAAACCCCACCCAGAAAACCACAGCTCGTGGTCCTTTCTCCAGCACGGACTACGTGCGAGGCCCTTCATATCCACGGCTCATTTCATTCCCCAACAGCCTGGGAAGAGGAATCAGTGCTCAAAAGAGAGAATAGCACAGAGAGGTCTAGTGACTTGGGCAAGGCCATCCAGCAGGTGGGGGATGAGGTGGAACTGGGAGCCTGTGGTGCTGGCTTGGCCCCTGGGACCAAGTGTAGGGACCTTCCCAAAGGGCAGGGGTCCTAATGTCCCAGCCCCTTGCTGAGGCCCCCAAGCAAGTACCTTTGGGGAGAAGATGTGGGGACTGCACTTGATGGGCGCACTCCGGCCAAACTGATCCAGGACGGCCCAGACGTCTTCCAGGTGGCGGACAGCGGCCAGACCCATGGTGAGAGCCATGCCCTGTTGTCGGGGAAGCAGTGTCACAGGACCAGACCTGGCCCCTCACCCAGCGGCTGTGGGAACTGAGGCCCAGAAGGGGAGGGGCTCATCCAAGGGCACGGGGAATCTGCCTCCCCAGCCCCAGGCTCTTCGGGACATGCTACTCTGAGCCCAGCCCTGAGGGGGCATCTCTTATGTGGTGGGGAGGAGGCATAAGCGAGGAGGGGGTCCCTGGAGACCGTCATCTCTCGCTGCCAGCTCTGCGCAGACCTGCCCCAGGGGTAGCAGTGAGGGTCCAGGAAATATGTGTGGGATGGAGGAAAGAATCCAGGCTTTGGGTGGGCTCAGCGTATTTCTGGGCCCAGGCTCAGTCTGTGACTAGGGTCAGGGGTCATAATGTGACCAGGGTCAGATTTAGGGTATGTCCACGGAGAAATCTTAGCCTGCCACCAGGATCAAGGCTGTGCCTGTGACTGGGGTCAGGGCTGCGCCTGTGACCAGGGTCAGGGCCGAGCCTGTGAACAGGGTCAGATTCAGGGTATGTCCAGGGAGAAGGCTCAGCCTGTGACCAGAATCAAGGCTGTACCCGTGACCAGGGTCAGGGCTGTGCCCGTGACCAGGGTCAGGGCTGAGCCCGTGACTAGGGTCAGGGATTAGTGAGTGACCAGGGTCAGGGCTGAGCCTGTGACCACAATTAGGGCTGAGCCTGTGACCATGATCAGGGCTGAGCCTGTGACCACGATCAGGCATTAACGAGTGACCACGATCAGGCATTAACGAGTAACCAGAGTCAGGGCTGAGCCTCTGACCAGAGTCAGGGCTGAACCTGTGACCAGGGTCAGGGCTGTACCTGTGACCAGGGTCAGGGCTCACTGTATGACGAGGGTCAGGCTCAGGGTGTGTCCAGGGAGAAAGTTCAGCCTGTGACTAGGGTCAGGGCCCAGCCTGTGACCAGGATCAGGACTCAGCCTGTGATCAAAAGTCTCAGTCTGTGATTAGGATAAGGGTTCAGATATAACTAGGGCTTGGGGCTCAGCCAGTCGCCAGGGTTAGGCAGTGGTGGACTTGGTCCCCTTGGGGACAGTCGGGGGGCTGTGTCCTCACCTCCCTCTGCTTTGGCCACTGGTGGGATGTTTCCAGGAGGGACTGCAGGTGTGCCCTGACGGTGGCACTGTCCTCTGTAGCCTGAAGGATCAGCCCGTAGTAGTAGAAGAGGAAGGCCTGCCGGAGGGTTGGGCACCCTGTCCTGAGCCTGACCCACCTGTGTCGGCCCCCTCCACCCTGGATGGGTGACACTCCCCCGAGAGCCTCCCCTGCCATTTCCCATCACTCTCCCTGGGCTCCAGCAGCTGCTAGGCTCCCTTCTAAGCTGGCTCTCGTCACCCCTCTGGGGCCAGCTCACCACCCAATCGCTGCTGGAGCAGGTCCCAGCTTCAGGGCTGGCTGCCCCGGCCCTGGCCCCTCTGCGTCATTCAGGGTCACCAATTTCCCTCCAGGGCCCTGGGCCTTGCTCAAGGAGGGTGGGGGCAGTCTCTAGACAGAGTCCTGGGCCTGCATGGGGCGGGGCAGAGCCTATGAGCGGGTAGGACTGCGCGGGGGCAGGAGTGCACCTTCTCTGGGGGCTGCTCCTGTTGCGTCCTGTCAGGCTTGGTGAGCGCCCGCTGCAGCTCCTTGGGCCACACATCAGTGTTCAGGAACTGAACTGACTTGGTGGCTATCTGTCAGCAGACCGGGGCGGGAGGGCAGGGCTGGAGCCATGGTTCCCTCTGCCAGCCCCAGCCCACACTGGTCTCTTTGATCGAGAGCCCTGACTCCATCCTCCTCTGGGCCCCTTCCCTCTTCTGAGTCTCCAGGGCCAGCTCTCTCCTATTTGTCCGACAGCCCTCAGGAACGGGGAACTCATCCCCTAAGATTCCCCTAAGGCTCAGGGTGAGCCTGGGTGGCAGTGGAGGCGAGTCCTTCTGGTGTCCCCAGTACCCTCTGGGGACTGGGACACAATAGCTGCCCAGTGAGTGCTAGCTGACGGCGACCCTCTTGACATCCCACTCGAGTGTGGATGCCAGGAGGCCAGGGCTTTGTCTCATTCACGGCTGTCTCCCTAGCACCTAGAACAGTGCCTGGCACATAGTGGGTGCCCCATGAATATTTTTCGAATGAATGAACGAATGAGAACATCAAATGAATGGATAAAATGTCCCTTCAAAATATAAAGCCCTAAAAGTTCGGAGCCTAACATCGCATGATTTTATGATGACGAGAAGATCTTTTTATTTCCAAGGTCCCAGATTCCACGATTCAACGATTCCAAGATTTTTGATCCCAAGATTCTTTTTGAGGTGTGGATATCTATCTTAAGTATGATCCCAAACCCTAAAATCTTAGAAGATTGATGAAATTGAAGACGAACATTTAAAGAAATTTGTCCAGTAAAAACACCATAAGTTCAAAGACACAGCAAAGTTTTTTTTTCTGCTGTCACGTACTACCAAGAATTAATATTCATAATAAACAGACAGCTCTTTATAAAGCAGTAAGACAAACCATCCATTTTTAAATGGTTAAAGGGTACTGATAAAGACAACCTACAAACTCAGGTTCGCTAACATTTAAAGATCAGACATTAAGATCATGGATCATTTTGACAAAGACTGACACACTCAATGCTGGTAAAGAGGTGGGGGCAGCACCTTCATGTCCTTTGTGGTGGGGGGGGGGGTGACTGGATCTACAATTTTTTTGGAAGGCTTTTGGCAATATCGATTACAATTTAAAATGTTCATACATTTCCCCAGGCAATTCCATTTCTCGGATTTTATCCTCTAAAACACTAAAGTGTGCAATGCTGGGAGCACAAGGGTGTCTGCGGCAGCCTTGTTGGATATAAGACATGAGTGGAGTGCCCCTGACAGGTGGAGCCATCTGCTCCTCGCTGGCGTTGCTGTTTTGGTCCCTAACATGGAAGTTCCACTTTCTGCGGGGTCTAGAGGGGCTTCTCTGACCTAGGTCTGCCCCCTGCCTGGCCCTTTTGTGGGACGCTGGGTGCCGTAGGAGCTGGGTGGGGCACTGAACCACAGGACAGGTGTCTTTGCAGAACCCACATGGGACCCTGAAGCACCAGGGGCCCCTGCCTCTGCTCCCACACCTGTGTGTACCGCCACCACAGACCACAGCCCCTCGTCTGAAATGCAAATGCAAAAATTCAAAAAATTAAACGTTCTTTCATAGCTTTTCGGTAACCTCATTTGGTGGCAAAAGGTGACCCACGCTGATGTGACACTATTTATGGAATTTAGTTATCCAGCTCAACCTGTTTATTCTGCTGGCAGTCCAAGGCATATTCAATATTCTTCACCAACACCATAATCCAAAGGTGGCAATTCTCCTTCTGTCTTCCTTATTCGGTGTCCAGCTTTCGCATGCACACGATGCGATTGAAAACACCATGGCTTGGGTCAGGCGCACCTTAGTCCTCAAAGTGACATCTTTGCTCTTCAACACTTTAAAGAGGTCCTTTGCAGCAGATGTGCCCAATGCAACGCGTCCTTTGATTTCTTGACTGCTGCTTCCATGGCTGTTGATTGTGGATCCAAGTAAAATGAAATCCTTGGCAACTTCGATCTGTTCTCCGTTTACCACGCTGTGGCTCACTGGTCCAGTTGTGAGGATTTTTATTTTCTTTATGTTGAGATGTAATCCATACTGAAGGCTGTGGTCTTTGATCTTCATCAGGAAGTGCTTCAGGTCCTCTTCGCTTTCAGCAAGCAAGGCTGTGTCATCTGCATAGCGCAGGTTGTTAACGAGTCTTCCTTCAACCCTGATGCCCGTTCTTCTTCATGTAGTCCAGCGTCTTGGATTATTTGCTCAGCAGACAGACTGACTAGGCATGGTGGAAGGACACAAACTGAGGTCCACTTAACTACCGTGAAATGCACAGACCTTCACTGTTCAGGTCCATGAATTTCGGTAACAGTGTAAACAGCCAGTTGTTGTGGCGTTGACTCCGACTCCTGGTAACCCCGTGTGTGTCAGCGTAGAACTGTGCTCTGCAGGGTTTTCAATGGCTGATTTTTGGGAAATAGATCACCAGGCCTTTCTTTCAAGGCACCCCTGGGTGAACTCAAACTGCCAACCTTTTGGTCAGCAGCCTAACACGTCAACTGTTTAAATCACCCAGGGACTCCAACTAATGTATTGTTGTGTGCTGTCAAGTTGATTATGACTTACGGTGACCCCATGTGACAGAGTAGAACTGCCCCATAGGGTTTCCTACGCTGAAGTCTTTACGGAAGCAGGTCTCCAGGTCTCCAGGTCTTTTCTTCCTTGGAGCCATTGGTGAGTTTGAACCGTTAGCCTTTTGGTTAGCAGCCCAGACACGTGTAATTCACAACCCACCGAGATATGGAGCATTTTCCATCACCCCACAAAGCTCTCCCATGCTCCTTCCTAACTAACCTCCACCCCTACAAAATGGCTTTATTTTCCATGGGTTAGCTTTGTGCCTTTTCTAAAATTCCATGTAAATAGAATCATACAATATGCATTTTTTTGCATCCGGTACTTTCTCACTCAGCATCGCCATTTTGAGGTTCATCCATGTTGTTGCGTGTATCAGTGTTCACCCCTTTTTTCCTGCTCTTGTTTTTATTCCTTCGTTCCCTCTGCTTGCTTCAGGTTGCCTTTGCTCTCCCTGCTCTGGTTTCCTGGGGTGGAAGCTTGGGCTACTGACTTCAGGACCTCCTCTTCGCTAGTTCGCGCACTGATGCCACACCCTTCTCTCTAGGCTCTGCTTTAGCTGCACCGACACACTGCGATAAGTTGGAACTTCATGCTCATTTAATTCAAAATATTTACAGTCTCCCTTGTGATTTCTTCACTGACCCAGGGGGTATCTAGAAGTGTGTGGTTGGATTTCCAAATATTTGGGGCTTTTCCAAGTGTAATTTTGATCCTGGCCTCTAATGTATGTTTTGGTCAAAGAATATAACTTTGATTTTAGTCCTTTTCAACGTATTGAATCTCGTTCTGTGGCTGAGCAAGTGGGCTATCTTGGAGAACATTCTATTTGTATTTGAAAGGAAAGCCAGTGAGGCCAGTTTGGTTGATTGTGTGGCTCAAGTCTTCTATATCCTGACTGATTTTCTGTCGGTTCTTCTGTCAATTACCAGCATTGCTGCTGCTATTATTTCTACTAGATTTCATTTAATAACTACTTAATGATAGCGTTGAGTTACAGTATTGAAGGATTCTACAAGGAAAATATTAAACGATGCAGGAAGCATTAAAAGAAGATGAAAGGAATACACTACACCAAAAAGAAGTGATCAATGTTCAACCATTTCAGGAGGTAGTGTATGATCAGGAACCGATGGTACCAAAGGAAGACGTCCAAGCTGCACTGAAGCCACTGGTGAAAAACAAGGCTCCAGGAATCGACAGAATACCAGCTGAGATGTTTCAACAAACGGGTGCAGCGCAGAAAGTGCTCGCGCATGTATACCAAGAAACTTGGAAGACAGCTACCTGGCCAATCGGCTGGAAAAGATCCATATTTGTGCCTATTTCCAAGAAAAGTGATCCAACTGAATGCAGAAATTATCGAACAATATCATCAACATCACATGCAAGCAAAATTTTGCTGAGGATCTTTCAAAAGTGGTTGCAGCAGTGCATTGAGAGGGAACTGCCAGAAATTCAAGCTGGATTTAGAAGAGGACGTGGAACCAGGGATATCATTGCTGATGTCGGATGGATCCTGGCTGAAAGCAGAGAACACCAGAAGGGTGTTAACCTGTGTTTTATTGACTATGCAAAGGCATTCGACTGTGTGGATCATAAGAAATTATGGATAACGTTGCGAAGAATGGGAATTCCAGAACACTTAATTGTGCTCATGAGGAACCTGTACACAGATCGAGAGGCAGCCCTTCAAACAGAACAAGGGGATACTGCATGGTTTTAAAGTCAGGAAAGGTGTGCGTCAGGGTTATATCCTTTCACCGTATCTATTCAATGTGTACGCTGAGCAAATAACCTGAGAAGCTGGACTATGTGAAGAAGAACGGGGCATCAGGATTGGGGGAAGACTCATTAACAACCTGGATCATGTGGATGACTCAACCTTGCTTGCTGAAAGTGAAGAGAACTTCAAGCACTTAACTGATGAAGATCAAAGACCACAGCCTTGAGTATATTTACACCTCAATATAAAGAAAACGAAAATCCTTATAACTGGACCAATAAGCAACATCATGACAAAGGGAGAAAATATTGAAGTTGTCAAGGATTTTGTTTTACTTGGATCCACAATCAATGCCCATGGAAGCAGCAGTCAAGAAATCAAAAGACGCATTGCACTGGGCAAATCTGCTGCAAAAGACCTCTTAAAAATATTGAAAAGCAAAGACGTCACCTTAAAGTCTGAGGCGCACCTGACCCAAGCCATGGTGTTTTCAATCACCTCATATGCATGTGAAAGCTGGACAATGAATAAGGGAGACTGAAGAAGAATTGATGCCTTTGAATTGTGGTGCTGGCGAAGAATATTGAATATACCATGGACTGCCAGAATTCTCCTTAGATGTATGGATGGCGAGACTTGGTCTCATCTACTTTGTACATGTTATCCGGAGGGACCAATCCCTGGAGAAGGACATTGTGTTTGGTAAAGTAGAGGGTCAGTGAAGGAGAGGAAGACCCTCAATGGGATGGATTGACACAGTGGCTGCAACGATGGGCTCAAGCGTAGCAATGATGTGAGGCTGTTACAGGACCAGGCAGTGTTTCATTCTGTTGTACACAGGTCGCTATGGGCTGGAACTGACCACTTGGCACCTAACAACAAATAGTTAACGGTAATAATAAGATTTAACAAAGGCTTCCTGAAGTCGGCACCGTGCTAAGCACTTTGTGTGGATTATTTCCCAGACTCGTCACAGCAGCCCCTCGAGTAGGCGCATTTATTCCCATTGGACAGATAAGGAAGCTAAGGCACAGAGAGGCTGATTAGGTCAACCCAGGCCACAGAGCTGTGAAAGGTCAAATCTGGACCTGAACCTAGGCCTGCCAAGGTCCCACGCCCCTTCTCCTAGCCATGCCAGCACCTCTCTCGGTGTGTAGGCAAGATGGGCTGTGACACCCTCCCTAGCCTGCTTCCATCCTTCCCAGGCCTTGGTGCTGGCTGTCCTCTCTAGCCTCGTCAGTCTGGTCACGCCCAGGATTGGGTGGAGAGGGCCTCATAAATGCTCGGTACCTGCTCTGTGCCTAGCCTGCAGGGACCAAGGTTCAAATCCCAGGTCCTGCAGTGGCCAGCCCTGTGCCCTTGGGCAAGTCACTTCACCTCCTGGAGCCTGGGCTCATCTGTCGGAGGTGGGTCCTCCCTCCCTCCCACCCTCCTGCCGCACAGGCCTACAGCAGGCACCAGTGAGACCAGTTTGTTGCCCTCTCTTTTCACCCCCACATAAGGCCGCAGCGCCCAGCACCCTCCCTACCTGGGCCAGCTGCTTTTCCCAGCACATCTTCTCTCCCTTCTTGAAGAGATCCTCTGTGGCGGGGCCGGGGGCGGGGGGGGGGTGCGGGGAGGAGGGTCACAGGACAGAAATGAAGCCCAGTGAAGCCTGGACTTTGGGCCCCACTTCCCGGCCTCAAGCACCAGGCTGAGGCAGGGTGACAGTGCCCTGCCTCTGCCTGCCTGGCTTTGGGGGGCACTGAGCCCCAACAACCTGAGGTGGGCTTTCAGGCAGAAGCTGTGGCCTGCTGCCAAACAGTGTGACCTCTAACAGGCCATACTCCCTCTCTGGGCCTCAGGCTCACCAGCATTGAGTGAAGGGGCCCCTCCGAGATGCACTGGGAAAGTATGGCTTGATTGGGGAGCACTGTGGGACTGGAAACTTCTCAGGAGCTTTGGGGATCCCACTCAAGGGGAGCGGCTGCTTCAGGGGGACCCTGGGGGTTTCAGAGGTCACCCCTGGCACTGTGGGATCGCCACCCAGACTGCCAGTTCTGGGGTGGGGGCTAAGGTCAAGCAGGCTGCTTCTGCCTAGGCCTGGTGTTGGTCCAAACCCCCAAGCACAGCCCCTGGGGCATCCCAGCCCAGCGGGCCTCCCTGTAGTTCTCGGCACCTGCCACACCTGTCTTCGCCCCTGCCTCAGCCCTCGGTGTGCACACACTGTTCCCTTTGATGGGCGAGCCCCTCTCCTCAAACTTCTACTCATCCCTCTAGACCTCAGACTTGGCTCCTCCTCCAGGAAGCCCTCCCTGATGGCCACCAGGGCAGGTGGCCTCTCCCCTCTCTGGGCTCCCCAGCTGCCCCTGTTGCAGCCCAGTACTTCCCCGCTGGGCTGTCCTGGCTTAGTGCATGCTTGTGAAGGAATGAGTAAGTGAGTGAATAAATGAATTGAATGCTGCTTGCCCCCTGGTGAGACTCCGAGCTCCTGAGGGCAGAAAATTTTCTAAACTTGGAATGCCTGATCTCTGGCTTCTAGGAGGCGCTCACTCAGTGCTGTCTGGGATTAAACTGAGCCCTCATCCTGGCAGGGTCCTCCTTGTGTGTCCTCCTCCCGGGACCAGAACCTCTGCTGTCCAGGGTGGCCCTTCGCACGGCTGGAGCCACCAGACTCTTGGGGAGCCACCAGGCCTGGGCACCATGGGATTGTGACAGCTGCCAGGGACCCTGGGCCTGTTGGCAGGCTCTCACAGGAGAGGAGCGCCCGCCTGCTCGTGTGGTCAAGGGAGAGGGGTAGCATTGCACACTGCCTGAGCACCTCCCAGGACTTCTGGGTCGGTCCTGGTTCTGCCCAGGCCCGTATCTGAAATACTGACAGGAGAAGCATGAGGCAGTCCAGTGAGTGGCCTAGCTAGGTGGGGTGCTACCCTTGTGCAGGGGGCCTGGTTGGCTGAAGGGTGGTGGGCTGTGGGGTGCCCCTGTTTTAGGGCAGGTGTGTGGCCCCCAGTGTCTGGTGGGTTGGCAGCCCTGCTGTGCATGGTGGGGGCCTTGGAACCCCTCCTGGCTCTCCCCCATGGCCGCCCCACCCAGCCTGCTGGCCTGGGGCAGGGCTTACCGCTGGAGGACAGGACACCCATCACGTAGAGGAAGCTGCGGTGTGGGAAGAGGCCCGTCAGCATCTGGGTCTCCAGGTGCTGGGCCACCACCCGCCATGCGTGCTTGCAGATGGCCACCAGCACGTTGCTGGCTGCATCCTGGAACACGTCTTCCAGCTCCTGGGGGTGGGGGTGGGGGTGAGGCAGGGACAGTGGGTCAAACAGGAAAGTCAGGGGACAGAAAGCAAGAGCTGTGTCTGGGCAGAGCTTTGCTCTGAGGAGGCATTTTCACACTCGTAGTCCTGTTCAGCAGGCAGGGCAGCAGGTCCCATTTGGCAGGCAGGGCAGCTACAATCAACCCACTTTTTTGACGGAAAACTGAGGCTGAAGGAGGCCAAGATGTGCCCAGCACACACAGCTGGTAGGTGAAGGGCAGGTTCAACCCTGGGTTTTTGAACTTCATTTTGGGGAAACTCACTGCACCTCCATCCATCAGTGGGGCTATTGCCACTGGCAAGTTCCCTAATCCTCTCAGTCTCAATTTCTCCATCCGTAAAATGGGGACTCTAGCCCCCACTGGAGGGTTAAATGATGTCTACGAATGCTTTGCAGTGTGCCAGGATGGGCCTGTGGTGGTTACTGGGTGCCTATACTGCTCTTCCAGCCATGACGAATCACCGTGGTTACTGAGTAGCCCACCATGGGGCTATCCTGGGCTCTCAGTCTAAATAAGAGGCACCAACCCCCAAGCCCTGGAGCTATAATCAGCTGAGACTCTTGGTCAGCTGTGGGCAGTCTCTGGCCTCCAAGCCTGGTGGAGGGGGCAGTTCAGGTCCAAATTTGTAATTTCCATCAGGTGAGAATCCGGCAGACGGGGAGCTAGGGGCTGAGCTATATAGCCTGCATGGGTTGGACCCACAGAAGGTCTCCTGGAGGCTGGGGTGCAGGGTGTAGTGATAGAATGGGGAGGAAACCGCACCTCAGGGAAGGGACAGCCAAGTGCTGGCTCTGCCGCTTACTAGCTCTGTGGCCTTAGGCAAGCAATGACCCTCTGAGTCACTTTCCTCAACTGTAAAATGAGAGTGCATGCGATTGTCCCTCTGAAGGAGACTGGTAGTAAGAAACAAGGACATGGACAGAAATCACTAGGCAAACTACATGGCTGGGCACACCCGGTTCCACCAGGATTCCTGGGGGCGCTGCCTGCACTCAGAGGAGCCCTTGGGGACTGGGGTCTGCTGGGGAAGGAGGATGCCCACCGTGGTCTTGGTCATGTTCTCCAGGGCCAGCTTCATGAAAGTTTTCTCCCAGGTCTCCTCCAGGAAGTCACAGGCACCGATGACAGTCTCCAGGACCTGGAATAGCCGGAACCTGTGCCGGGTGGAGATCTGTGGGTGTCAGAGTGAATGGAGGTTCAGGGGCGAGCTGGTCTGAGCATGTGGAGATGCCAGCAGAAGCATTGGTGGGGGTGTGTGTGACACTGAGGGGGAGACCACAGATGGGTGCATTTGGCCGTCACTCAACAGTCATTTACTGAACACCTGCCATGTGCACGCCCTGAACCAGGTGCTCAAAGACAGATGAATACAAGTTTGTCCCTATTATCAGGTACCCTTGATGGGGTCTTAAATACATTCCATCTTCAAGGTCAGCTCGTTGGTTTATTCATTCATTCACTGGAACTCAGCCGCATCGTCCACCCATCCGTTCATCCACCTACCCATCCACCCATCCGCCGCTGCCACTTGATGGCTCTGTTACTTTGGGAAAAATTATTTCCCTTCCCTAAAGTCTCAGTTTCCTCATCTGTGAGGATCATATTATTTACCTCATGAGGCTGTTCTGAGGGTGACTGTTATCTACAGCTGCTGTAACAGAAATACCTCGAGTGGACGGCTTTAACAAACAAATTTGTTTTCCCAGTCTAGGACACTAGAAGTCCGAATTCAGGGTGCCAGCTCCAGGGGAAGGCCTTCTCTCTCTGTCGCTTCTGGGGGATGGTCTTTGTCATCAACCTTCCCCTGGTCTAGGAGCTTCTCAGCACAGGGACCCTGGGTCCAAAAGATGTGCTCTGCTTCTGGTGCTTCTTTCTTGGTGGTATGAGGTCCCTCTCCTCTCTGCTGTATTCTGTTTTTTATATCTCAAAAGACATTAACTCAAGATACAACCTAATCCTGTAGATTGAGCCCTGCCTCATTAACACAACTGCCTCTAATCCTCCCTCATTAATACCATAATATCATAATTACAACACATAGGATAATCACATCAGATCACAAAATGATGGACAACCACGCAATACTGGGAATCATGGCCTAGCCAAGTAGGCACACATTTTTGGGGGACATACTTCAATCCTTAACAGTGACCAACACATCTGGACCCACTTCCCTCCCTCCTATGTTGGCCCATTTGACATAAGAGGAGGTTGAGACTTGCTCTAAATCATGTAGCTGTTGTATGTAGGAGCCAGGATTTCAGCCTGTCTTGAGGTCCCTCCCTCCCCTTTGCCCCCTCTGCCTGCCCCCGATGGCCCAAACATCCCCTACCTCTGGGTTGTCTGTGAAGTAGTCACGGATGGCTTCCAGCACCAGGTTGGGGGACTCATAAGCAATGTTCTTGATCTTCCTGATGACATACTTCAGGCGGAGGGGGTCTGATCCATTCAGGTCACGGAGCATCTTGAAGCAGATGGCTAAAGTCGGCAAGAAGGATGTCAAGGTGGGCAGGCTGTGGGGAGGTCACAGTATGGCAGCAGGTGGGCAGGGAAGGGGTGGGGTTGGGAGTGGGAAGGAGTGCTCTGAGAATGAGGACTGGAGAACTGGACACATTGGGAAATTCTGGGCCTCCTGGCTGTACAAACTGCCCTTCTGGGGTTTAAGATAGGATAAGGACAGGAATGCAGGCAAGTCTGCTATCCCTATCCACCCCTTCATATTTCCATCCTGTCATGGACCCAACCATCTTTCATTCACTCATTTATCCATCCATCACTCACCTATCCATCCATCCATCTGTCCATCCACCCACACATCCATCCATATGTGTATTTGTCTATCAAACCATCTATGCACCTGTCCGTCCATCCGTCCACTCACACATTCATTCATATGTTTGTCCAACAATCCGTCTATCCATACATCTGTCCATCCATCAATCCATCCATCTACCCACATATTCATACATATATAAGTTTGTCCATCCATCCATCCACCCACTCACCCACCCACGCACCCACCTGTCCGTCTGTCCATCCGTCCATCCATCCATCCATCCATTCATACATTTATCCATATATATATTTGTCCAGCAGTACGTCTATTTATCTGTCCGTCCATTCATTTGTCCATCCACCTATCTATCCATCTGTCCATCCATCCACACATTCATCCATATGTGTTTGTCCATCAATCTGTCTGTTCATATACCCGCCCATCTTTCCATTCATTCATCCGTCCATCCCCTCTCTCCCTTCATCCTTCTACCCTCCATCCAGTCATCCAACACTCACTGGTGTTCACTCTGTGTGGGGCTAGGGCCGTGTTTGTAGAATCAAGGAGAAGTTGGGGCTCAGCTCTGACACGAGGAGCCTCTAGCCCAGGGGACTCCCTACCCAGTATTAGTGGACTTTGGTTCAGTGAAATGGGTATGTAAAAGGCCCTGGGTGCACAGACAGGGGAAGAGCAATAAACCCTGACTAAGTTCTTTTTTAAGATGGAGGGAGATTCAGGACTGGCTTCTCAGAGGAGGTGTCAGTTTAAAGCGTTCCAGGGCAATGACCAGGCCTAAGCTGAGGTTCTGAGATGAAAGAATACGAGAGGAGAGTAGACCATGAGGTGTGAGATGGAGCATTTTGGGAGCTTTGGATGTTGCCTTAGGAGGCATTGAGAGGCCAAGGAGGGGGCACAGAGATCTCTGATGAAAGCTTCACTGTATATTCACTCCTTGGCATCCCCAAGTTCCCAGAGGGGCACTCCCTCTAGTCCTCACTCCCAGGAATGCTCAGGTGGAGGGGCATGGTGGGATCTGTCTGAACTTGACCCCCTCTGGGTCTTCTGCCCCACCCGAGTCCCAGGGATGGTGATCACCTGCGTTGTAGGCTTCCTCCAGGAACATCTTGTGCTCCTTGGGCACCAGGGCAGCCTGGCTGCTCTGTGACTTGTGGAGCAGGATGGTGGTGGGGACCGTCTGTCTGTCCTTGTAGACAGAGTCCTGAGGTGCCTTCGTATAAGACAGGTCCTTTATGGATTCCGAGTTACGGGAGGAGATTCTGAAATGGAAAAATGGTCTGGGTGTGCACATCTGGGTGCAGTTGTGTGCACTCATTTTGCCAGCACGGGAGACACGGAATGTAGCTAGGTCTAAATCAGGCTCAACAACATCCTTCCATCTAATGGACTGAGCCCTGGGAGGAGGGCAGGCGTCTTGAGTTCTCAGGGACACAGCTGGATAGGTAGCATTGTCTGTAGGCCTGATGGGGCCTGGTTTCTAGCAAGTGTTGGTAGGACAGACATGGTTGCAAGGATGCGAGAGGGTCCAGGGAATGGCCTGAACAGATCCAGTTCTAGCACTGGCTTGCCAAAGCCAGTTTATTCAGGAGCACATGAAAGACTGTCCCGGGTACCTCAGACATCGCTGGTGGCAGTCTTTCAGGGAGGCCAAGAAGTTGTAGGAGCAGGAGCCATGAAGCTGTGTAAACTGTACCACAGCCTTATCTGCCCCATACCTCACCAGCCTGGTCCTTCTGTGCGTGTGTGTGTGTGTGTGAATGAGAGAGAGAGAGAGAGAGGGAGAGGTATGTAAGGCCCTTTAAAGCTGGTTTTGCCCTCTCCTCTGCTCTCACCTCCTCTCCTCCTTTTCTAAAAATGCGGGGAAAAGATTTCCTCAGACTGTGTTCGTTGCCATAGGGGCTGAGAGAGAAGGCATCTTTCCTTTTGGGGGTGCTGCCAAGCCTGGTTCTACCACAATGCCCTCCAGGGGGGCCCTTTGGCAGAATCAGTCTCAGCTCCACTCATGTCATGGCCTCATGCTCTTGTTCACTCTCGGTTCCCAGTTCCCAAGTGCCTACTAAGGGTGAGGCATGCTCTAGGCACCTGGGATAGATTATGAACACGAGAAACATTTCACAGTGAACAAAATAAATAAGTAAATTAGGTGATATGTTAGAATTATTTATTATATATAATATTTATTATATATATAATCACGTATTATTTTATTCATTTACTGGTTCCACCGTGTAAGAAAATTATATCAGATCATGACACCCAAAATCCTCTCAGAGTAAAAACCAAAGTCCTAAATATGACATACAAGGCAATTTTGATCCCAGTCAAGATGGAGTAACAGGGACTGGATCCACCCTCCTGCTTTAACTAAAAAATTAAAAAATAAATACAAAACAATGGTTATCAAGCATTGGCAACAAGCAGTGCAGCACAGTGATCCCTGAGAGATGGGAAAAAATGAAGTCAGTTGAGATTGCTTTAGCTTACTGCCTGGAAATTTTCCAGTACCCAGTGAAGGGAGAGAGAGCCCAAGAAAAGCCGGGCAGTCTTCCTGAGTTACGGAGACAGAGGTGGAGCTCAGGGAGGCCAAAGTGGCTGAAGTTTTCAGGGAAGAGTAACAAAAGAGTGTTGAAGAAGGGTTGGGGGTGGTAGGATGAAGATTGAGATTGAAGAGAGGGCATATGCTAACTTTCTGAAGATTTGCAGAGGGCTCTCCCTGACCCAAGTCTTCAGCTAAATACTGATCAGTGTCCATGTATGAGAAAATTAACCAAAGGCAGAGAAAAGAATCACTTGAAGGAAGCAGAGGGAACTATCGTTGGAGCTCATAGGGTTGAGAATAGTTCCTTTTCCCAACACTGAGAATGAAAAACATGTAATTCACAGGGCACCGAGTATTCAGAATGGGTTGCCTTAGTAGTGTGGTAAAATCAGACCAAGACAAGGCCAATCTGATCCTCTCTAACAAATCTTAAATCAAGACTTAGAAGGACCAAACTGGTTTCAAGTAACTTAACTGTGTCCCAGAATAAAGCTCGCAAATATTTTAAAAGTATAGGAATGTCCAGAACTCAACAAGGTAAAAGTCACAATGTCTGGCATCCAATCAAAAATTACCAGGCATACAAACAATTCAAGAAAATGTGACCCATAGTGAGCAGAAGCATCAACTGATCAAAAACAGCACAGAAATGATAGAATTAGTAGAAAAGAACATTAAAACAGTCATTATAACTAAACTTCATGTGTTCAGGAAGCATGTTAAGGAGAGACTTGGGAAATATAAAAAAAGTAAAAATACAGTGTTTGAGATTAAAAATACACTCAATGAACTTGAAGACACAGCAATAGAAACTGCCCCCAAAATGAAACAAATAGACAAATGACTTGGAAAAAATAAACAAAGTATCAGTTGATCTGATGTGCTGTCCAGAACTGAGGGGTTGGGGGCTGCCATGCCCAAGGGGCAGAAGAACAAGGCCTGTTGGGGCTGAGGTGGTAGGGTTGCCACTCAGATGGACTAGGAGAATGGGGCTGCCCAAATTCGAGGGACCTCCATGCCACTAAAAATGAAGAGCAAGGATGGGGGTGTGTCCTTTGGACTCAGGGTCCCTGCACTGAGAAGCTCCTGGACCAGGGGAAGATTGATGACAAGGACCTTCGTCCAGGGTCAATAGAGAAATAAACCCTCGAGCTGGCGTTTAATTCTGACTTCTAGCTTCCTAGACTGTGAGAAAATAAATTTCTGCTTGTTAAACCATCTGCATGTGGTATTTCTGTTGTAGCAACACAGATAACAAAGACACACAACAATCAAAAGGCAGAGATTGTCAAAATTAATAAAAAAGCAAGATACAAGTTTATATTATCTATGAAAATACACTTTAAATATAATAAAGACACAGATTAAAAATAAAGATGAAAAAAGATATATCATGCTAACACTAACCTAAAGAAAGTTGAAGTACCAACGTTAATAACAGATAAAATAGATTTTTTGGCAAATAATATAATCACTAGTAAAGAGAATCTGTTCATAATGATAAAGGGGTCAATTAATCAAAATGACATAACAATCCTGAATGTTTATGCGTCTAACAACCAGAAACAGAGCAGAAATCAATAAAATAGAAAACAGAAAAAGCAATAGGGAAAAATCAATAAAACCAAAAGCCGATTCCCCAAAAAGATCAATAAATTTGAAAAACCTCTAGCAGGAGTTATTAGGAAAAAAAGAGATAAGACACAAGTCATTGCCATCAGACATGAGAGTGGGTACATTGTTAACACCGGGCCAAAGGTGAAGAAACTGAAGGTTTTTACCAACGTCTGAAAATGATCAAACATGCAATCAAGGTGCACTGATAATTACTGGTGACTGGAATGCAAAAGTTGGAAACAAAGAAGAAGGATCAGTAGTTGGAAAGTATGGCCTTCGTGACAGGAACGACACGAGAGATGGAATGATAGAATTTTGAAAGACCATGGACTTATTCTTTGCAAATATCTTTTTCAACAAAATAAACAACGACTATACACGAGGACCTCAGCGGATGGAATACATAGGAATCAAATTGATTACATCTGTGGAAAGAGAATGATGGATAAGCTCAAAATCATCAGTCAGAACAAGGCCAGGGGCCAACTGCAGAGTGGACTGTCACTTGCTCACATGCAAGTTTGAGTTGAAGCTGAAGAAAGTGAAAACAAGTCCATGAGAGCCAAAGCTGACCTTGAGTATATCCCACTTGAGTTTAGAGATCATCTCAAGAATAGATTTGATGCATTGAATACTAATAACTGAAGACCAGACAAACTGTGGAATGACATCAATGATTTGAAGAAAGCAAAAGGTCATTAAAAAGTCAAGAAAGAAGGAAAAGACCAAAGTGGAGGCCAGAAGAGACTCTGAAACTTGCTCTTAAATATAGAGTAGCTAAATCGAATGGAACAAATGATGAACTAAAAGAGCTGAAGCGAAGATTTCAAAGGGCAGCTCGAGAAGACAAAGTATTATAATGAAATGTGCAATAAACCTGGAGATAGAAAGCCAAAAGAAAAGAACATACCTGACATTTCTCAAGCTGAATGAACTGAAGAAAAAAGTCGAGCCTCGAGTTGTAATATTGAAGGGTTCTATGGCAAAATACTGAATGACACAGGAAGCATCAAAAGAAGATGGAAGGAATCCACAGAGTCACTGTACCAAAAATAATTCAACCATTTCAGGAGGTACCATATGATCAAGGACCAATGGTACTGAGGGAAGAAGTCCAAGCTGCACTGAAGACATTGGTGAAAAACAAGGCTCCAGAAATTGACAGAAAACCAGGTGAGATGTTTCAAGAATGCATGCAACTCTGAAATGCTCACTCGCTATGCCAAGAAATTTGGAAGACAGCTACCTGTCCAATCGACTGGAAGAGATCCACATTTGTGCCCATTCCAAAGAAAGGGGATTCAACAGAAAGCGGAAATTATTAAACAATATCATTAATACCACACACAAGTAAAAAAAAAAAAAATTTTTTTTTTTTTTTTATGAGTGCATTCAGTGGTGTCAGCCTGGTGCCTTTTATAAAGTTCCTCATGAACCTTTTTACCTGATGGGGTAACAACCATTGATTATTGTCTGCATCTTTTATTTCAGCAAGGTACCAAAATAGTGATTTTCTAATTCTATCTTCCTTCTTATCACAGTTGTTGTTGTTAGGTGCCATTGAGTCGGTTCCGACTCATAGCGACCCTATGCACAGCAGAACGAAACACTGCCCGGTCTTGCACCATCCTTACAATCGTTGTTATGCTTAAGCCCATTGTTGCAGCCACTGTGTCAATTCATCTCGTTGACGGTCTTCCTCTTTTCCACTGACCCTGTACTCTGCCAAGCATGATGTCCTTCTCTAGGGACTGATCCCTCCTGAAAACATGTCCAATGTATGTAAGACGCAGTCTCACCATCCTTGCTTCCAAGGAGTATTCTGGTTGTACCTCTACCAAGACAGATTTGTTTGTTCTTTTGGCAGTCCATGGTATATTCAATATTCTTCGCCAACACCATGATTCAAAGGCATCAATTCTTCTTCTGTCCTCCTTATTCATTGTCCAGCTTCCACATGCATATGAGGCCACTGAAAATACCATGGCTTGGGCCTATCTTCCTTAATATAACAATTGTTGTTGTTGTTGTTAGGTGCAATTGAGTCTGTTCTGACTCATAGAGACCCTATGCAGAATGGAACGAAACACTTCCCTTAGTCCTTAAGGTGACATCTTAGTTTATTTATTTATCGTGCTTTAAGTGAAAGTTTACAAATTGTCAGTCTCTCATACAAAAATGTATACACACCTTGCTATGTAGCCCTAGCTGCTCTTCTCCTAACGAGAGAGCACATTCTTCCTCTCCACCCTGTATTCCCGGTGTCCAGTCACCCAGCTCCAGTCCCCCTCTGCCTTCTCAGGCAGGAGCTGCCCATAGTCTCATGCGTCTTCTTGATCCAAGAAGCTCACTCCTCACCAGCATAATATTCTGTCTGAAAATCCCTGTCTGAAGAGTTGGCTTTGGGAATGGTTCCACTCTTGGGCTAACAGAGGGTCTGGGGACCATGACCTCCAGGATCCCTCTGGTCTCAGTCAGACCATTAAGTCTGGTCTTTTTTTTTTTTTTTTTAATAATTTTTATTGTCCTTTAAGTGAAAGTTTACAAGTCAGTCTGTCACCTATAAGCTTATATACACCTTACTCCATACTCCCACTTACTCTCCCCCTAATGAGTCAGCCCACTCCCTCCTTCCAGTCTCTCTTTTTGTGACCGTTTTGCCAGTTTCTAACCCTCTCTACCCTCCCATCTCCCCTCCAGACAGGAGATGCCAACACAGTCTCAAGTGTCCACCTGATACAAGTAGCTCACTCTTCATCAGCATCTCTCTCCAACCCATTGTCCAGTCCATTCCGTGTCTGATGAGTTGTCTTCAGGAATGGTTCCTGTCCTGGGCCAACAGAAGGTTTGGGGACCATGACCGCTGGGATTCTTCTAGTCTCAGTCAGACCATTAGTCTGGTCTTTTTATGAGAATTTGGGGTTTGCATCCCACTGTTCTGCTCCCTCAGGGGTTCTCTGTTGTGCTCCCTGTCAGGGCAGTCATCGGTTGTGGCCGGGCACCATCTAGTTCTTCTTGTCTCAGGATGATGTGAGTCTCTGTTTCATGTGGCCCTTTCTGTCTCTTGGGCTCATAGTTATCGTGTGACCTTGGTGTTCTTCATTCTCCTTTGATCCAGGTGGGTTGAGACCAATTGACGCATCTTAGATGGCTGCTTGTTAGCATTTAAGACCCCAGACACCACACTTCAAAGTGGGATGCAGAATGTTTTCATAATAGAATTATTTTGCCAATTGACTTAGAAGTCCCCTTAAGCCATAGTCCCCAAACCCCCGCCCTTGCTCCACTGACCTTTGAAGCATTCAGTTTATCCCGGAAACTTCTTTGCTTTTGGTCCAGTAAGTCTGGTCTTTTTTTATGAGAATTTGAGGTCTGCGTCCCACTGTTCTCCTGCTCCATCAGAAATTATCTGTTGTGTTCCCTGTTAGGGCAGTCATCAGGGGTAGCTGGTCATCATCTAGTTCTTGTGGTCTCAGGCTGATGTAGTCTCTGGTTTATGTGGCCCTTTCTGTCTCTTGGGCTCACATTTACCTTGTGTCTTTGGTGTTCTTCATTCTCCTTTGTTCCAGGTGGGCTGAGGCCTATTGGTGCATCTTAGATGGCTGTTTGCTAGTGTTTAAGACCTCAGATGCCACTCACCAAAGTGGGATGCAGAACATTTTCTTAGTACATTTTGTTATGCCAATTGACCTAGATGTCACCTGAAACCATGGTCCCCAGACCCCCATCCCTGCTACTCTGGTCTTTGAAGTGTTCTTGTATTCAGAAAACTTCTTTGCTTTCGGTTTAGTCCAATTGTGCTGACCTCTCCTGTATTCACAAGCAAAATTTTGCTGAAGGTCATTCAAAAATGGTTTCAGCAGTATATCTGTAGGAAACTGTCAGAAATTCAAGCAGGATTCAGAAGAGGGCGTGAAACAAGATCTACTGCTGATGTCGGATGGATCCTGGCTGAAAGCAGAGAATACCAGAAAGATGTTTACCTGTGTTTTATTGACTATACAAAGGCATTAAACTGTGTAGATCATAACAAATTATGGATTACACTGCCAAGAATGGGGATTCCAGAACACTGAATTATGCTCATGCAGAATCTGTACATAGACTAAGAGGCAGTCATTCAAATAGAACGAGGGGACACTATGTGGTTTAAAATCAGGAAAGGTGTGCATCAGGGTTGTATCCTTTCACCTTACCTATTCAATCTGTATGCTGAGGAAATAACGCGAGAAGCTGGACCATATGAAGAAGAATGCTGCACCAGGATTGGTGGAAGACTCATTAACAACCTGAATTATGCAGATGACGCAACCTTGCTTGCTGAAAGTGAAGAGGACTTGAAGCACTTACTAATGAAGACCAAAGACCACAGCCTTCAGTATGGATTACACCTCAACATAAAGAAAACAAAAATTCTCACAACTGGACCAATGAGTAACGTCATGATAAATGGAGCAAAGATTGAAGTTGTCAAGGATTCCATTTTACTTGGATCCACAATCAACGTCCATGGAAGCAGAAGTCAAGAAATCAAATGATGTATTGCATTGGACAAACCTGCTGTAAAAAACCTCTGTAAAGTGTTAAAAGGCGAAGATGTCACTTTGAGGACTAAGGTGTGCCTGACCCAAGCCATGGTGTTTTCAATAGCCTCATATGCATGTGAAAGATGGACAAGGAATAAGGAGGACCGAAGAAGAATTAATGCCTTTGAATTCTGGTGCTAGTGAAGAATATTGAATATACCACGGACTGCCAGAAGAACAAACAAATTTGTCTCAGAAGAAGTACAGCCGGAATGCTCCTTAGAAGCAAGGATGGCGAGACTTTGTCTCACATACTTCGTACATGTTATCAGGAGGGACCAGTCCCTGGAGAAGGACATCACGCTTGGTAAAGTAGAGGGTCAGCGAAAAATAGGAAGCCCCTCAAGGAGATGGATTGACACAGTGGCTGTAAAAATGTGTTCAAGTGCAGCAAAGACAGTGAGAATGGAGCAGTACCAGGAAGTGTTTTGTTCTGTTGTACATGAGGTTCCTTTGAGTCAGAACCAACCCAACTGCACCTAACAACAACATCAATAGACATTAAAAATCTAATAAGGGATCATTATGAATAATTTTATGCCAATAAATTTGACAACTGTTATGGATTGAATTGTGTCCCCCCAAAATATGTTACAAATCTGAACCTCTATACCTGTGGTTGGAGCCCTGGTGGTGTAGTGGTTAAGAGCTAGGCTGCTAATCACAAGGCTGGCAGTTTAAACCCACCAGCTGCCCCTTTGAAATGCTATGGGGCAGTTTTCCTCTGTCCTGTTAGGGTCACTATGAGTCTGAATTGACTGGATGAATGGCAATGGGTTTCACACCTGGGGTCATAATCCCACCTGAGAAAGCGTTTTTTGTTACGTTAATGAGGCAGTACTAGTGTACAGCGCATCCTAAGTCAATCTATTTTGAGATACAAAAAAGCAGGTTGAGGAAGCAACCAAGCCAGCAAGCAGAGGTTGGGGAGGATAGATGCCACGCCACATGAAGCTCACCAAGGAACGAGAAACAGAAGCTGAGAAGAGACAAGGACCTTCCCCCAGGGCCCACAGAGAAAGAAAGCCTTCCCCAAGAGCCAGTGCCCTGAGTTGGGACTTCTAGCCTCCTAAACTGTGAGAAAATAAACTTCTGTCTGTGAAAACCAGCCACTTGTGTTATTTTTTATAGCAGCACTAGATACCTAAGACAACAAACTTAGATGAAATGAACAAATTACTAGAAAGTCATAAACTACCAAAGCTCACACAAGAAGAAATAACTAGGATAGTCCTGTATCTATTAAAAAAATTTAATCGGTATTTGAACAACTTCCCCCAAGGCAAACTTCAGTCCTAAAAGGTTTCATTGGTGAATTCTACTTAGCATTTAAGGAAAAAATAATATTAATATTACATAAAATCTTCCAAAAATTTGAAGAGAACATTTCCCAACTCATCCTGTGAGGCAAGTATTACCCTCGTTCCAAAACCATAAAAAGACATTACAAATAAAGAAAACTACAGCCTAACATTTCTCATGAATATACCGTGCAAACTTTCTTAGGAAAAGAATCCAAATTGTATAAAAATGATCATTCATCATGATCAGTGGGATGCGAGGCACACTTCCAGGAATGCGAGGCTGGCCGAACATCTGGAAATCAACTGGTGCAATTCACCGCATTGACAGACTAAAGAGGAAAAATCATATAATCAATTCAATAGATGCAGAAAAAGGCATCTGGCAAAATTCAACATCCATTCATAATAAAAATAGGAATTAAGGGAAATTCCTAGGGAAGTAAAAGGCATCTACAAAAACCCTACAGCTGATAGCATACTTAATAGTGAAAGACTGAATGCTTCCTCATATGACTGCGGATGAGGCAAGCATGTCTCCTCTCACCACTCCTATTCAACATTGTACCAGAAGTCCTAGCTACTGTAAGAGGAAATAGAAGGTATATAGACTGGGAAGGAAGAAATAAAATCGTTTTCTTTTCACACATGACATGATTGTTTATGTAGAAAATCTCAAATAACTGGCAAAAAAACTCTTGGAACTAATAAGTAATTATAGCAAGGTAGAAGCATATAAGGTGAATATACAAAAGTCAGGAGCCCTGGTGGTGCAATGATTAAAAGCTTGACTGCTAACCAAAAGGTCAGCAGTTCAAATCCACCAGCTGCTCCTTGAAAAATCTATGGGGGATTTCTACCCTGTCCTATAGGGTCACTATGAGTTAGAATAGACTTAAGAGCAACAGGTTTCATTTTTTTTTTTTTTAACAAATAAAAGTCAATTTCTTTTACCACTAGCAGCAATAAACAATTGGAATTGGAAGTAAAGATACAGCACCATTTACATTAGTGCCAAAAAAGAAAGAAAAACTTTGGTATAAATATAACATAATAACATAAGATGTATATGAAAAAAACTGTAAAATTCTGGTGAAAGAAATCACAAAAGATCTAAATAAATGGAGAGATATTCCATGTTCATGGACAGAAGACAATATCATTAAGATGTCAGTTCTTGCTCGTGGATGGGAAGACTTAACATTATAAAAATGTCTATTCTACCAAAAACGATCTGTACATTTAATACAATTTGATCCAAATCCCAACGACATTCTTTAACGAGCTGGAGAAAAATCACCAACTTCATATGGAAGGGAAAGAAGCCCCGGATAAATAAGACATTACTGAAAAAGAAGAACAAAGTGGGAGGCCTTACTTTACCTGATTTTAGAACCTATTATACCACCACAGTGGTCAAAACAGCCTGATACTGGTACAACAATAGATACATGGACCAATGGAACAGAATTGAGAATCCAGACATAAATCCATCCACATACGAGCAGTTGATATTTGACAAAGGCCCCAAAACAGTTAAATGGTGCTGGCATAACTGGATATCCATCTGCAGAAAAATGAAACAAGACCCATACCTCACTCCATGCACAAAAAAGGAACTCAAAAAGGATCAAAGTCCTAAATATAAAATCCAAAATGATAAAGATCACGGAAGAAAAAATAGGGACAATGTTAGGAGCCCTAACGCATGGCATAAACAGTACACAAAACATAAAAAAATGTAGACGAAAAACTAGATAACTGGGAGATCCTAAAAATCAAACACCTATGCTCATCCAAAGACTTCACCAAAAGAGTGAAAAGACTACCTACAGACTGGGAAAAAGTTTTAACTATGACATTTCTGATCAGCGCCTGATCTCTAAAATCTACATGATACTGCAAAAACTCAACTGCAAAAAGACACATAACCCAATTAAAAAATGGGCAAAAGATATGAATAGACACTTCACTGAAGAAGACATTCAGGTAGCTAACAGATACATGGGGAAATGTTCACGATCATTAGCCATTAGAGAAATGCAGATCAAAACTACAATGAGATTTCATCTCACTCCAACAAGGCTGGCATTAATCCAAAAAACACAAAATAATAAATGTTGGAGAGGCTGTGGAGAGATTGGAACACTTATACGCTTTGCTGGTGGGAATGTCAAATGGTACAACCACTTTGGAAATCGATTTGGCGCTTCCTTAAAAAGCTAGAAATAGAACTACCATACGATCCAGCAATCCCACTCCTTGGAATATATCCTAGAGAAATAAGAGCCTTTACACGAACGGATATATGCACACCCATGTTTATTGCAGCACTGTTTACAATAGCAAAAAGATGGAAGCAACCAAGGTGCCCATCAACAGATGAATGGATAAATAAATTATAGTATATTCACACAATGGAATACTACGCATCGATAAAGAACAGTGAGGAATCTGTGAAACATTTCATAACATGGAGGAACCTGGAAGGCATTATGCTGAGTGAAATTAGTCAGTTGCAAAAGGACAAATATTGTATAAGACCACAATTATAAGAACTTGAGAAATAGTTTAAACTGAGAAGAAAACATTCTTTTGTGGTTACGAGAAGGGGGAGGGAGGGAGGGTGGGAGAGAGGTATTCACTGATTTGATAGTAGATAAGAGCTACTTCAGGTGAAGGGAAAGACAACACACAATACAGGGGAGGTCAGCCCAACTGGACTAAACAAAAAGCAAAGAAGTTTCCTGAATAAACTGAATGCTTTGAAGGCCAGTGTAGCAGGGGCAGGGGTCTGGGGACCATGGTTTTAGGGAACATCTAAGACAATTGGCATAATAAAATCTATTAAGAAAACATTCTGCATCCCACTTTGAAGAGTGGCATCTGGGGTCTTAAACACTAGCAAGCAGCCATCTAAGATGCATCAATTGGTCTCAACCCACCTGGATCAAAGGAGAATGAAGAACACCAAGGACATAAGGTGATTACGAGCCCAAGAGACAGAAAGGGCCACATGAACCAGAGACTGCATCATCCTGAGACCAGAAGAACTAGATGGTGCCCAGCTACAACCGATGGCTGCCCTGACAGGGAACACAACAGAGAATCCCTGAAGGAGCAGGAGAGCAGTGGGATGCAGATCCCAAATTCTCATAAGACCAGACTTAATGGCCTGACGGAGACTAGAGGAACCTGGGTGTTCATGGCCCCTAGACCTTCTGTTGGCCCAGGACAGGAACCATTCCCGAAGCCAACTCTTCAGACATGGATTGGACTGGACAATGGGTTGGAGAGGGATGCTGGTGAGGAGTGAGCTTCTTGGATTAGGTGGACACTTGAGACTATGTTGGCATCTCCTGCCTGGAGGGGAGATGAGAGGGTGGGGGGTGGTTAGAAGCTGGTGAAATGGACACGAAAAGAGAGAGTGGAGGGAGAGAGCGGGCTGTCTCATTAGGGGGAGAGTAATTGGGAGTGTGTAGCAAGGTGTATATGGGTTTTTGTGTGAGAGACTGACTTGATGTGTAAACTTTCACTTAAAGCACAATAAAAATTATTAAAAAAAAAAAAAGATGTCAGTTCTTCCCAACTTGATCGATAGATTCAATACAAAACAATCAGTAAGCTCTTTTTGCACACTGATAAACTGATACTAAAATTTATGCAGGAAGGTAAAAGACCCAGAATAGCCAACATAATGCTAGAGAAGAACAGAGTTGGAGAACTGACATTAGCTGATTTCAAGACTTACCATAAAGTGACAGTGATTGGTGATACCGTTGACAGTGGCATTAGCAAAGGAACAAGCAGATAAGTGGTACAGAAGAGAGAGCCTAGAAATAGACTCACATGAATATAGCCCACTGACCTTTGACAAAGGAGCAAAGGCAATTCAGTGGAGAAAGGATAATCTTTTCAACATGTGGTTCGGGAACAACTGGACATCCATATGGAAAAAAATGAATCTAGATGTAGAGCTTACATCTTTCACAAAAGGGTTAGTTCCAAATGGACCATACACCTAAACATAAGATGCAAACCTACACAACTTTTAGACGATAACATAGGAGAAAATCTAGGTGACCTTGACTTTGGTAATGACTCTTTAGATACAACATCAAAAGCTTGATTCATAAAAGAGAAAAAAAAAAAAAAGATATGGTAGACTTCATTAAAATTAAAAAGTTCTGCTCTGCGAAAGACTGCGAAGAGAATAAAAAGACAAGCCACAGACTGGGAGAAAATACTTGCAAAACACATTATCAGGTAAAGGATTTGTATCCAAAAAATACAAAGAACTCTAAAACTCAGTAATAAGAAACCCAGTTACAAAACGGGAAAAAGATCTGGATAGATAGATACCTCACCAAAGAAGATATACCAAAACCAAAAACTCATTGCTGTCATGCCAATTCTGACTCATAACGACACTATAGGACAGAGTAGAACTGTCCCATAGGGTTTCCAAGGCTGCAAATCTTTACGGAAGCAGACTGCCATATCTCTCTCCCGTGGAGTGACTGGTTTGAACTGCTGATCTTATGGTTAGCAGCCAAGCGCTTTAACCAGTGTGCCACCAGAGTTCCTAAAGAAGGTATACAGACGATAAACAAGCATATGAAAAGATGCTTAACATCATATGTCATTAGGAAACTGTAAATCAAAACAACAATGAGATACCACCACACACTTATTAAGCCAAAACCCACTGCCATCGAGTCCACTCCAACTCATAGCGACCCTATAGGGCAGAGTAGAACTGCCCCACGGAGTTTCCAAGGAGCACCTGGTGGATTACAACTGCCGACCTTTTCGTTGGCAGCCGTAGCTCTACGCCAGCAGGGTTTCCGCACACCTATTAGAATGGCTAAAATCCAAAACACTGACAACATCAAATGCTGACAAGGATAAGGAGCAACCGGAAGTCTGATTCATTGCTGGTGGGAATGCGAAATGGTACAGCCACTTTGGAAAGTAGTTTGGCACTTCCTTATAAAGTTAATCATACATTTACCTACAGTTTTTTATCCCACTCTTGGAAACCCTGGTGGCGTAGTGGTTAAGTGCTACAGCTGCTAATCTAGAGGTCAGCAGTTCGAATCTGCCAGGCGCTCCTTGGAAACTCTATGGGGCAGTTCTACTCTGTCCTATAGGATCGCTATGAGTCGGAATCAACTCGACGGCACTGGGTTGATCCCACTCTTAGGCATTTACTTTATCTTCACACAAAAATTTGTACGCGGATGTTTGTAGCAGCTTAATTTGTAGTAGCCAAAAGGGAAGCAATCCAAATAGCCTTCAGCCGGTAGATGCATAAATAAACCGCGGCACAGCCACAGAAAGACCAGACCGGTTGCCGTCACGTCGACTCTGACTCATGGCGACTCCTCGTGTGTCAGAGCAAAGCTGTGCTCCAAAGGGTTTACGGTAGCTGGTTTTTCAGAAGTAGGTCACCAGGCCTTTCTTCCGAGGTGCCTCTGGGTGGATTTGAACTGCCGGCCTTTCTGTTAGTAGCTGTGTGCTTTATCCATTTGCGCTACCCAGGGAGTCCTTAGCAATATAAAGAAATGAATTACTGATTAAGTGATAACAAAATCTGTTATTCTTACACGCATTATGCTGCATGAAAGAAATCAAATCCTGAGGGCTACATACCATATGATTTCATTTTTCAAACTTTCTGGAAAAAGCAAAACACAATGGACAGAAAACAGACCAATGGTTGCCCGGGGCTGTGAGCTGGGGCAAAGGGTTGACTACAAAGAGGCATGAGGAATTTTGGGGAGATGGAGCTGTTTTGTATCTTCATTGTGGTGGTGGACACACAACTGTGTGTGTTTGCCAAACCTGTAGAGCTGTGGATTTTGTTGTATGTAGATTATACCTTAATAGTAAAAAAAAAAAAAAATTGGTTTCACCTCCCTCCCACATCTCTCTGGCCTCATTTCCTTCTGCTTCCCCTTGTTGACTCCATTTCAGGTACAGTGAGTTACTACAACTGTTCCTCAAACCAGCGGGCATGGACTGCCTCAGGGCCTTTGCACTGCCGTTCCTTCAGTCCGGAACACTCTTTCTCCACACAGCTGTGTGGCTCTGTCCCTCACCTCCTCTAAGTCTTTGCTCAGTTGTCACCTTCTTGATGGACTTATTTAAACTGAATCATTGAGTTGTGTCCCCCCAGAAGACAGAGAAGATAGGATGAAGTCCTAACTCTGGTACCAACGAATATACCCTTGTTTGAAAATAAGATCATTTAAGACATAGGGTTGCCATGAGTTGAAATTGACTGACAGCATCTAACAACAACAAGATGGAGTAGGGTGGGTCCTAATCCCATCTGAGCGGTGTCTCATCGTAGCAAGAGCTGACACGAAGGGCTAGACAGGAGGAGGACGGCCACGTGACGACGGAGCAGACGTGAGCCGAGGACCGCCATGGATCGCCGAGGGCCACCAGAAGCTGGGAGACAGGCATGGAACGGATTCTGTCCCACAGCCCTCAGGGAATCAACACGGCTGACACCCTGATTCAGACCCCCAGCCTCCAGAACACTCCTGTTCTTTAAAGGCACCCACTCTGAGGCGTTTTGTTATGGCAGCCCTATGTCCAGCATGTGTTTGTAGAATAACTGAACAAAAGTGAATGAAGGCCTGCTGGGAACCGTGCGGCTTGCCCCAGCTGGACACAGCTTCCTGTGGGGTCTCTTATTGCCCCCACCTCTGTGCCTTCCACCACCCAGAGAGAGACGGCGAGTGATGAGTGCTTGGTCCCGTCCTCACGGTCTTCGCAGCTGAGAGGTTCGGGATTTGTCCCAGGTCACACGCTAACGGGGTCCCGTCTGGAGCCTGTGTCCCTGGGTTCTGATGCCTTCCGGGGTTCCAGGCTGGGGCAGCTGGGGGAAGCCCTGGGGGCCTGCTCCCATGACGGCAGCCAAGGGGCCCTCTCCCGGTCTGCCCGCTGTGGAGCACAGGGCACAGTTTTAGCCCCTCCTGGAAGGTCCCTCTTCCTGCCACATCTCAGACTTTTCCCTAGGATGCCAGCCCCTCCCAGCTGATCTCAGAAAGTGGCTTCCAGACTGAGCCCGGCCAGAGCCAACTGGGCAGGCATCTCACGCTGTGCCGGACCCTGGCCTCCCGCTCCACCCAGTCCCAGAACCAGTGCCTCAGAGGGGGCCTGGGAGGGAGTTGGAGGGGGCTGGGCCACAGACACAGCGAGATGTGTATAGCACCCCAAACCCGTGTCACAGCCCCACGGCAGCCTGAGTTCAGTGTACAGACAAACCGGCATAAGGCGGAAAACTGTCAGAGAAGAACTCAAGTATTTTCCACTAAAACAAGTGATAGAAAAGTGGTAAGACTGCACCGTGTCAAAGATGGAAAACTTGTGAAACCTGGAAAAACAAGGCAGTCCCGTCCAGTTCTAGCTCTCACAGGTTTCACTGTATTTATAAAAACAGAAAACAACCTGAACACAGTGTTAGGCAAACATCTGCAGAAGCCGTGTCCTCAGCATGGAAGCGATACAAGACACGGCAGAGGAAGACAGGCCTGACAGCACACAAACAGGGACAACTAACTGGGTGGAAACCAAAATAACCAAAATGAAACGGCAGTTACGGAGACGTTCCTTCTGGACAAGCCCTCGGGGAGAGGGAGGGGCAGCCAGGAGCTCCCCTCTGGGGTGGTCGGAGGGTGCCGACCTGCTGTGGATGCAGGACGGTGGGCTGACCTGGGGTTCTGGGACCCGGCTGACGATACCCTCCCTGCCGTGGTTCGGCTGCGTGGCGGGTCAGCGTGCTGCCTGTCCATGGCTGGGCTGCGGTTGGCGAGCCACAGGCCACAGCGCTGGCTCTGTCCTTGCTCCCGGCAGGGCAGCCTTGTCTCTAGGCACCCCTTCCCCCACCCCACAGCCCTGACCTCACCCTGAGGTCACAATGGCTTAGCACCTACGGCACCCTCTCCAGGGCAGTGCCATGGAACTGGCACCCGATTCTGGGGATGGCACGTGTGTGTGTGTGTGCACGCACTGTGTCCCTGGTGGGCCTCAGAGCCTCCCTCCCTTCTCTGGGCCTCAGCCGTCCCCTGTAATACCAGTGGGTCCACCTTGGGCCACTTGTTTGCTGGACCTAGTCTCCTTGAGTGTGGGCTGGACCTAGTGACTTGATTCTAGTGAATAAAATACGGCAGGCAAAAGTGATGGCATGTCTCTTCTGTGATGAAGTTTCAGAAGACTGTGACTCCCCTTTTGATGGTATTCTCTATTGCCTTCTTGCTTACAATTATATTAAACTGCCATGCTGAAGGGGCCCACATGGCAAGGAACTGAGCGTGGCTTTTGGCCAATAGTAGTGAGGAACTGAGTCCTGCAACAGCCGTGTGAGTGAGCCTGGAAATAGGCCCTTACCTGGTCGAGCCTTCAGATGAGACCCCATCCCCATCTGATACCTTGGTTGCAGCCTCTTGAGAAACCCTGAGACAGAGGACCCACCTAAGCCATCCCTGGACTCCTGATGCAAGAAACTATGAGATAATAAATGTGTGTTGTTTTAAGTGCTAAGTGTTGAGGCAACTTATTATCCAGCAATAGGTAACTGATATATGCTCCTTGCCAAGGAAAGAGGACATGGTTAGGATTTTGCATGATTGTGGATTCTGGGTCTTCCCATCATACTCTGCCATGGTCCAGAGAGGGTGAGTGGCTTGCCTGAGGTTGCCCAGCTGCAGGGCAGAGCTGGGTGGAGAAGGCAGACCTGGCACTCCCAGCAAGGACCCTCGTTCCCACACCCTGCTGCTGGAGGCCTTAGGGGTTCCAGGCTTGCATGAGAAGGGGGTAGGAGGAAGCAGGTCCCTAGACCTGCTGTCAGGTCAGCTAGCTCCCTCCCTGAGTATCCCCTCTGCCCCATCCAGCCTGGGGCCAGAGGAGTCCTCCCAGCCTTGTTGTGTGGGCAGCCTCTGCATCCTGAAAATGGTCATGTGCCTGGGACAAGGGTCAAGGTGGGGAAGCTCCGGGAAGCCCCGGAGGCCATGGGGCTTTGGAGCTGGTCCTTGGGGGTTCAGATCCCAGCTCTGCCACCTGCAGGCTGTGCCCCTTTGTCAACAGGCTGACAATGCCACCTCCCAAGCCTGTCTGAAGACTTGATGCAGGGTCGGTGTCAGCCAGCACAGCTGCTGGGTTTGTGAGCACCCCACCATGTCTAAGTGCTCCTGGGAGGTGGGCATGGACATACCCTGTGCTTGTTCAGGGAGGCAGGCAGAAACACACCTTAAGGCTGTCCCTGGAGGCCGGCAGGAACACACCTCAAGTTCGTCCCAGGAGGTGGGCAGGAACACACCTGCAGCCTGGCCCAGGAAGTGGGCAAGGCTCCCAGCATGCCGCCGAGGAAAAAATGAAGGCTTGGAGGGGTGAGATGAGAATGACAAGGATGACAAGTTGGGAGCCTCACCTGGCCCCAGGTACTGCTCTGAGCACGCCACCTTGCATTTTACACTTCACCATCACCCTGCAAAGAAGCTGCTGTCCTACTTCTGAGGCTTAGAGGTAAAGTGTGTGCTGGGGTTACTCTGTAAGTGGGGCAGGGGGCTGCGTGGAACCTGGTTTTCCTGGAGACCCCAGCCTTAAGTCCTTCCATCCTCCCAGCTCCACAAAGAGGACGGCTAAAAACTGGGTCTATAAATCCATCCAGACAAGAGGGTCACGGGGAAGCTGGATCCCGAAAGCCATCAGAGTAGGTGTTTGGGGTGCACAGTCCGCTACCAATGTCCCCCTTTTTCTGAGAAGTGCCCCCATGCCTGCAGCGTGCCTCTGGCAGCCATTTTGTTGGTTGACCTTGGCCAGTGGTGTGCTGAAGCCAGTCTGAAAAGGTTTGTGGGAGCGAGTCTTAAATTCTCATTGATTCTGAGAGCTGCTGTCGAGTCAGTCCTTGACTCATGGCGGCCCCATGCACAACAGAAGCAAACACTGCTGCGTCCTGGGCCACCCCACGACTGGTTGCTGCTGGTCAGGCTGTTGTGATCACACTATTTTCACTGGCAGGTTTTTGGAAGTCAAGCGCCAGGCCGTTCTTCCTAGTCTGTCTTAGTCTGGACGCTCTGCTGAAACCCGTTCAGGTGCACTGGCCGGGAATCAAACCCGGGTCTTCTGCATGCAAAGCATACAAACTTTATTAGGTTACTTTAAAAACAAGGGTAACCAATACCCAGAACACATCTCTTCCTACTATTTGACTATCGTTTATTGTTAGCTATGCTATTGAAAGTCGGAAACACCTTGACGGCACTGGGTTTCTGGGTATTGAAACTATGTCTATGGTGTCTGTATGGTGGAAGTTCTATACAATGGTGGCCCAGTGTGCATGACTTCCCAACTCCATGTTCAGGGTTATCTTGTTGAAATTGGCCATGGTGGGAGTATTTACACCATGGAAATTGGCAAACACTACTAATTAAACCAAACCAAAGCCAAACCCGTTGCCACTGAGTCGACTCTGACTCACAGTGACCCTATTGGACAGAACAGAACTGCCCCATAGGGTTTCCAAGGAGTGGCTGGTGGATTCGAACTGCCGACCTTTTGGTTAGCAGCCCAGCCTTTAATCACTGCGCCACCAGGGCCCCATCAAGGCTTTTACATACTTTGGAGAACCAGTTGGTTGTTAACCATCTACCAGCACACCACTGCCTGACCTCCTGACCATGGCTGGTTGGAGGAGGTGGGCACCTGAACCTGAACCTGAATCAGGTTCCGCTCCTGGGAATTTGGAATTGGGGTCAGGAGTGAGGCCTTGGGGGTGAGAGTTGGCATCCCGTGGGGTTGTCTCACCCCTTCCTTAGCACTCTAGGCAGAAAGGAGGAGAGAAGGAGGAGGGTGTACGGGGGAAGCTGAGCCCAGAGAGGGACCAGCCCTGGGGGCCTTGCAGGTCCTGGCTCAGGCCTCCCCAATGCCCCTCTGGGCTTTCTGGTTCCTGGACTGTCTAACTCTTACCTGGATTACGGTAAGGCAGGTTCTCCTCAAGCAACCTTGTTTCCCCAACAGTCCACATTCTAAAGGAAGGAGAACTTTCTAGCAAGTCATGGCTGGGGAAGTGAAATGAGCTGCCTTAGAGGTCGTGAGTGTGGGTCCCTGCAGTGGTCTGGGGGGCTGAATGTAGGGGAGGGACTCTGGCATCACCCCGTGGGTGGGTGGGAGTGGATGAGCCCCCTTCTGTGGGCTGACCTGGGGGGACGGGGAGGGACCTCTACTGACACCTGGGATCAGACCCTGTCCCATCTTCCCATACTCCTCACCAAGTTTGAAAATGGAGAAACCCCTGGTGGGTCATGCCTTGCACCTGTCCCCCCACACAGGCTCCCAGACCACCTGGGTGGCTCTTCCTCCTCCCACAGCCTGGGAGCCAGTAGTCTCACCTCCCTGGGACTGGGATGGCACTCATACAGGCCCAGGGACCCCCTGGGGCACACATGGGTGGGTGGTGGAGCCAGGGCTCCAGGCCAGGACCATGGCCAGCTGCCCCCATCCTGTGCCCAGGGTGAGGATCAGCCCAAGGACCATCTTCCTCCCCTATCCTGGGCTACCAGCCCCCACTCTGCCTGGGATTTTCATGGGTCTGGCCCGCCTGCCTCCCCGTCCCCAGCTCTGAGACCTGTCCCTCCTCCCTCTCCAGGTCCTTCTGTCCGGCAGAGCCGCCCCGGGGGCCCTCGGGGCCGCGCCCGCACCTCCTCGCGCCGCCGGCAGATGGCACTGCGGGTCCAGGCAGGAGCTGCGTGGCGGGAGGGTCGAGCGCGGGTATGGGCGGGAGGCCTGGCAGAGGGGGCTACCCGCCCCCGCGTGCTCCTAGAGTACCGCCTCTCACAGACTGAGAGGCAGAGGGGGCGTCGTGGAAAGGGGTCTGAATTCCACCGCCTGAGGCACCTGGGAAGGAGCCCTGGTGGTGCAGTGGTTAAGCGCTCCACTGCCAAATGAAACGTCAGCAGTTCAAACCCACCAATTGCTCCAAGGGAGAAAGATGTGGCAGTCCGCTCTCCTAAAGATTACAGCCTTGGAAACCCCATGAGGCAGTTCTACTCTGTCCTACAGGGGCGCTATGAGTCGGAATCCAGTTCGGCAGTGGGTTTAGTTTTTCGGGTTAGGCACCAGGGACGAACCTGGGATGGGGAACCACCACCCATGGGAAGGCAGAGGTATGGGGGCCCTCTGGCCGGCCCCACTTCCACACCTTTGGATGGTCTTCTCAAGTTTCTCCTGCTTCTGCTGGGTCCTTACTGTTTTAAAGGGAAGGGGTCTGACCCAGGGCCAGCCCTTGTCCTCCTGCTCCTCCAACTCCCCGTTCCACCTCCAGCCACCTTAGCCCACTGAGGCTTTGTTTGTGCACTGTTGTCCCTCTGGAATGCCCCCACCTTTGATTTTCCTAAAGAGACTCCTTCACTCTTCTATTTACCTTTGGAGACCCCCAGCCTATGGCACCTCCTCTGTGAAGCCCTCCCAGATTTCTCAGGACAGAGACTAGCTGCCTCTTCTGGGCTCCATTAGTGTGTATTCCTGCTTTGAGTCAACAAGAACTGGCAGAGCACCTGGCCTGTGCTGGATCCATCTGGTGGCAGGGTGGTAGCATCTGCTGTGTTGATGGAGGGGGCCAGGTGAGCCCCTGTGCCCCCCCTGGCTCCCACCACCAGCTCCCCAGCTGCTGCCCCCATTCCTCTTGCTTCTCTGACCCCTCCAAGGCCTCACCCACGGAGCATCCTTTCCCAGGGCACATGGCCCCGTCTGACCAGCTGACATTCTGAGGGGCCTCCACTTCATGCCGGCATCTAAAACCAGTGAACAAGGCCACCCTGTCCCAAGGGGCTGAGCAGGGGTTCCACCTGGAGCTTTAGAGTCGGAGCTGTTCTCTCGTGAGGACTCTGGCCCCAGCCTTTCTGGGTGTCCCTACTCACTGCCCTTGTCTGTGTACTAGGATGGAACGGGACCTCCTGTGGGCGGAGGGGGGCTGGTGAGAGCACCTGGCTGACTGCCCACACCGCCCCAGCCCCTGGAGTCACTCCCCATTTCTACCAGCCTGCCTGACTCGCTCTCTGCTCTGCCAACCCTCCCTTCCCCTCCACTGCCTCCTTACTCCATGCATGTCACTGCTTCCAGAAGTTTCTCTGACACCCCAAGGCCCCTGGTTCACAGCACCTGAGGAGGTGGGGATCTGGGTCCCTCTCTCTGCTGAGTTCTAAATGCCCGCTGGTGATAAGCAGACTGGCCCCTTTCAGGGCTGCCCAGGGTGGGGTCCTGGCCCATGGCTCTGGGCCTCTGGGGGTAGGGTGAGGTGGGGTGGTGTGGTCTGGCAGGGCCAGCAGCCGGGTCCCTGAGTTGCCAACAGGTGCGCTAACCTAGGCTTCCAAGGCTCCCCCTCCTACACACCCCCTCCTAATCTTCCACAGAAAAAAGAGGAAAAACAGAAAAAAGAAAAAGGTTTTCTCCTCCGCTTTCTGAAAATGAGATTTTAAAAATAACTCAGAGGCGGTGGCCGGGCCAAGAGGGGATTATCCTGGAGAGCCGTGGAGCTGGTGGGCGGTCAGTCAGCAGGCCGCTTCCCCCTCCCTCAGCAGCACCTTCAGGCCTGCAGCCCTTGAGGCCCCCTCTGCCTGAACCCCCTTCTTACCCCTCTAGGAAGCGGTGGTGGGCTCGTCCCTCCTGATAGGGGAGGCAGGAAAAGAGGGGGGCTGATGCAGAGGAGGGCATGCCAAGGGTGGCGGAGGGGGAGGAATGTTTGGGTGACAATGAAGACCCCAAGCTGGAGAAGGTCTCTGGCCCCTGCCCATCTCCCAGTCTCGCCTGGTGCCCTTGCCCCTTCTCCCGGTTCACAGCTCGTCAGTCTCCTGGGTGGCTTCCTGTTTCTCGAGGGTACTGTGATTTTTCCTGCCCCAGGGCCTTCCCACGTGCAGTTTCTCAGACTCTTCACCAGCAGACCCTCCCTACCCTCGGCTTCCCTGTCGTTCCCCAGAGGTCGTTCCACACTCCCCCCGCCCCCACCACTGCCACAGCTGCCTTCTCAGTCCTTATCACAATTGGTATTTCTTTACCGATTGATTCACTTGTCTGTCTGTCTTCTCTCCAGCTACACTGTTAGTGCCCTGAGGGTGAATGGCAGGCTGGGTGGCAAGTGCTCTTGGCCCCGCTCTCGGCCCCACATACCCTGGGCTCTTAACTGTTTCCCATGGCTAGCCTCCGTTTCCTTGCCTGAGGCCCTCTCTGACAGGGAACTGGCTCTCCTAGGAGGGGCCCTCAATCCATGACTGATGGGCCTGGTGGGTAGTAACTCAGCCCCTCTGCCCTGGGTCCAGCACAGGCCCCTGGCTGCCCCAGTGGCTGGCAGAGCTCACTTGCCTGACAACGCCCTTGACCTGACTCTTTCCCACCGGCTTCACCTCCTTCCCTCCGCCATCAGTGTTTCCTGGGGTCACTTCCCAAATGAACTCTAGCCTTCAATTCCTTGTCTCAGGGTCTGTGTGGTCAGCTGAATAATGGGCCCCCAAAGACAAACACATGCTGATGCCTGGAACTTGAGAACGTGACCTTATATGGCAAAACCAGACTCTGCAGATAGGACTAAATTGAGGATTCTGAGATAGAGGGGTTGTTCTGGACTGAGTGGTGTTGCAAGCGGGTGTGGGGGGTACGGACTGCACTGGGTGACACTGTCAGAGGGTGCCACCACAATGACCCCAGGGCCCGAGGTGGTGGAGTAGTGGCACGACCGGCTGGGTGAGGTACTGTCAAAGAGAGTCTCACCCACCAGTCAGGATGTGGGTGGCCAGGCACGGCGCCTGCCTGCCAATGGGCAGAAAGGAGGGCCTCCGCCTAGGCCAATGGGAGAGGGGAGGAGCCGTGGGGGCGGGGCCGGGGCAGGGCCATGTGACCGGCGTTCCGCCCCATGCGGGGTGGGGTGGGGTGGGCTGGGGTGGGCTGGGGCGGGGCGGGGCGGGGCTGCTCAGCCCACGGGGTTCACCCATGACACCAACCTAGAGACACCGCTGCCTGGATTATCCAGTTGGCCCTAAACACCATCACATGTATCCTTGTTAGAGGGAGACCTGACACAGAAGAGCAGACGGTAAGGTAGCCATGAAGGCAGAGATTGAGTGATGTGGCCACAAGCCAAGGAACACCTGGAGCACCAGAGGCTGGAAGAGGCAAGGATGCCCCCAGAGCCTCTGGCTTCCAAAACTGAGAGAGTAAATTTTTGCTGTCTTAAGCTGCCACTTCTGTGGTCATTTGTTATAGTGGTCACAGGAAACTATGCAGTCAGCTTCCGGGGGAGCCCAAAGACTCACTGAATCTTAGTCATTGTGGGTGACTGACTGTTGTCCCACAGACGATGGGCACATGCTGTCCTGGTTGTGGACATTTCCAGCCTCCCCTGCAGCAAAGGAACCAAGTGACTAACTCTCCCCCTTGGAGTTTGAGAGGAAGTGGGTTGTGGGACTCCTTCTCACACACTTAAAGGGGCAGTGCCAGCCCACGGTCACCTCCTACCCCACTTTCCACAGACAGGATGCTGATGTAATGACGGGATTCTGATGTATCGCACCCTGCAGATGAGGATGGAGCATGGAACCACACGTGGAAAGAGCCTGCATCACTGAGTGTCTTGGTGGAGCAGAGCTGCCCTCGCAGCCTGGAGAGGTTGGATGTTACATAAGGACACACCTGATACACAGGACACACCCTAGGGAGCACAAAGTCACATGTGGAAGAAGCCTAGGTCCCTGAGTGTCTCAGTGGAGCAGAGCTGCCCTTAAAGCCTGGAGAGGATGGATGTTACGTGAGGACACACCTGTTACAGGAGGACACACCTTAGGGAGCATGGAGCCACACGTGGAAGGAGCCTGGGTCCCTGAGTGGCTCAGTGGAGCAGAGCTGGAGAGGCTAGACTGTTACATGTACGAGGGTGTTGAGAGACACGCTGTAGAGGGTTCTGGCCCCCAGCCCATTGGAGGGTCTTCAACCACAAGACCTAGTCTGGGGTGCTGAAAAGCCAGCCTTGTGCAGAAGGGGGGGGGGGATTCTTTATGACTAGGTTTTATTCCACCTTTGTTACACTGTATCATTCCTCCGAAACTGTTGGTTTCTTATTAACTTCAACCCCCTTGGCTTCAAGTTGATTGCAACTCACAGAAACCTTACAGGACAGAGTAGAACTACCCTGTGGGGTTTCCAAGGCTGTAACCGAGTCCATGGCACTGGGAATCTTTATGGAAGCAGACTGCCATATCTTTCTCCCACAAAGTGGCTGGTGGGTTTGAACTACCGACTTTTCAGTTAGCACCTGAGTGTTTAACCACTGTACCGTCAGAGCTCCTTTATTTAAGTTCGGGGGGCTGTTTTAGCCCAACTTCTAATCGGCTCTACTCTCCCCCAGCCTGCTCTCTCTCCTCCCAGCAGCACTGTCCATGAGTCAGAGCGGGCTGTCTAACAAGTAAGCCCGAATGCCTAATGGATCACACAGCACGGGGTATGTTTCCTGCTCACGTAACATCCACGGGTGGGAGGGCCTCCTCTTCAGGGACCCAGGGCCCAGGCTGGAAGCAGACATGGTTCTGTCCGCAGGGCTTTCTGGCCCTGAGCCGCTGGCACGCTGTTGGTGTTGGGGAGCAATGCCTCCCCCAGAAGCCTGCCTGGGGGTCAGGGTGAGCAAGGAGGCTCAGCCTGGGTAGACAACGCTGAGCTTGTCTTACAGCCTCCAAACCCCCGACTGGAGGGGCTTCTGCTGTCCACAGCCCGGGGTGGACAACACCGAGCTGTCCTACAGCCTCCGAGCCCCGGCTGTCCACAGTCACCGCTCCATAAACTGCCCTTCACTGATTTCTTCCTTCTCATGTCCCTACTACCCATAGGTGCTCAGCCTGATTTTGGGGAACCCAAACATACACGTGTTCTTTGAGGCCAGGAGCTTGGCCTGACCTGCCTCACGGGGACTGGGTGGGGGGTGCTGCTGACTGGCCTCCCTGGGCCCTGGGACGCCCCATGGTAGGGACACCAGGCCATGGGGGCTGGGACACAGCCTTGACTGCCCCATGGACAGCTGCAGGGTGGGGAAGGTGAACCTGAGTGAAGGGAGAGGGGCCACAGGGACGATACACCTGGGCCAGTGGTGGAACGAGCTGGAGGTCTGAGTGCTGGGTGGAGTCATGCTGGTCCCTGAGTGGGGGCAGGGTGAGAAGACTGCTGACTCGGGGAGTTTGGTGTCCTGTGGGTGCTGGGTGCAGTGATCAGGGCCGATGGGGAGGTGGCCCGAGAAGAGCCACTGCAGGCCAGGTGGCCAAGTAAGCTGAGGGGTGCTGAGCCCGCACCCCGACCCAGCCCCAGCCCACTTCCAGTGGGCCCCTTTAAACGCAGGGTTCTCTCCTCCAGGAGCCCCGCCCCATCTCCCTGGCAGCCAGGTAAACAGGAGACTGACCCCTAGGCTGCTGCCATGGCTTCCCCCTGTGCTGGGGACTCCAGCCCGCCTGGTCTGCCCCCTCCTCCTGCAGCCACCCCAGGTGAGGCTCTAGGGGCAGGAGAGAGATGCAGGGGGAGGTGGCAGTCTGCTGGGGGGGAGCTGGCTTTCCACCTGCAGCCTGGGGACTCCCGGGCCTGGAGCTGAGGTCCCTTCCAGAGCGTATTGCCCCACCTACCCTGTCTGAATCTCAGGTCCTCAGTCTGTACCACCACTGCCCCTGCCCAGCCACATCCTGGTCACTGACCCGCTCGCTCTCCATCTCTTCTCCTGTCTCCACAATTGGTCCTGTCTTCCCAGACCCTGACCTCTCAGTCCCTCTGAGGGTCTTGTCCTCCCGCACCTCAGTCCTGGCTCCTAGGCCATGCCCTTCGGGGTGTCAGTACCCTAAACTGCAGCCCCTCCCTGAGGACATCTTGGGGTTCTCCCACCAGCTCCCACACTCCCTCTTGAGGCCAGACCCCAACTCTCCTGGGAGCTTCTGGCTCCTTGCTCCTGCCCACCTCCCTGCCCCCTCCCACCGCTCCTGCTACAGGCTCTGCCATGTGGTCCTCACGCCCTGGGTGCCCTTCCCCTCCCTGTCCTCTGGCAAGCTCCCAGCCCCATGCCTACTGTGCGTCTGTGCCAGGTGGCTGATGGTCCTACTTCAGATTCTGGCCTGCGGGCTCAGGGCTCAGGGTGCTGGCACCCTCCCATGTCTCCTCTGTACAGTCCCTCTCTCTCCTAGCAACAACCTCAGGCCTCCTCCCTCCCCAAGCCCTCGCCCTCCTCCCTCGCCTCCTGCTCAGCGCTGACCTGGCTCCCTCTTCCACTGAAGACCAGGAGTCAATCGCCGTAAGAGAACTCCCCAGGTTCCCAACAGCCAGGGGCCCCTACCTGCACCTGCACCCATGTGCTCTCTTCTCCTCCAGCCGCTGCCCATCATCCTGCTCGTCCCATCCCTTCCTCCCACTCAGAGTCATCATCCCACAACTCCCCATCTCCCTCTGCCCCCGTGAGATCTTCCTCCTCACTAGATTATCCTCTCAACGTGAACACGCCACTGCGGATCCTGCCTTCAGCAGCATCCGGCTGTTTAGCCCATCTCTTGACCCCACTTCTCTGCTTCTCATTTAGAGCAAAACTCCTCAAAAAGGTTATTTATACTTGCTGCCTCCCAACCTTTTCCTCCCATTTGCTCTTGAAGCCACGCTAATCAGCCTTTCGCCTGCAGCACTTCACTACAACAATGGCCCCGGTCAAGGTCACCAGTGGCCTCATGCTGCCAAGGCTGAGGTCAGTGCTCAGGCCCCATATGGCATGACTCAGCATCTCCCCCTCTTCCCCATGTGGCTCCCAGAGAGAAGCACATTTGCTGAATGAATGAGAGAACGAAAGAGTGAAGGGATGCCACCTGAATCAAAGTCCCAGAGCTGGACGCTGGGGCCCTGGTAGGATGTCGTCCATGGAGCAGGCACCTGGGCTGCCTTCCTGGGGCCATGCGTGGGCTTCAAGGTGGCCATGACCCCCAGCCAGGGGACAAGTGCTTTGTTCGTACACACAAGATTCTCTGGAGACCAGGTCCTTGGGTTCCACCAGACCCTCCCCGGGGATCCACATGTGACCGGCACAGGCCCTGGGACAGAGATCTGGAGATTTTCCATTTTTCTTGGAACCCGTCCTTGGGAGTCCAACAGAGCCCCAACCAAACTCCCCCTCCAACCTGGTCTCCCTGCTACAGGGCTGCTCCTGCCCCTGGGTCCCAGGGTAATGGCGTCCTGGTCGGGAACTGGGCTGCCATCCAACTCCTTCACACCTCATCCAAGCCCTGGTGACTCGCTCCTCACCCTAGGGAGGCAGGGTCTTCTCCATCCTCACTTCCTCCTGACCTCCAGGCTGGACCCCCAAAGTGTGTTCTTTGCACAGTGGCCACAATAAACTTCCACCAAGAGTCTGACCATGCCATTCCTGCTCAGAACATCACTCCTGTCCTGAACATTACCACCACGGGATGTATCCAACATCCTGGCTTGGCTTGTGGGGTCCCGCATGGTCAGTCTGGCCAAACAATCCAGTTTCCTCCAGTGGGGAACTTTCTGCCCAAATAACATTTAGTGGCTTATACTCTTCCTTACACTTGGGGACATTTCTGCCCTCCAATCCTTTGTCGGTGCTGTTCCCTCAGGAATGCCGGCTCCTACCGCCCCTTTTGTCCACCAGCCCCCCTCCATCAACCTCCCTGACCCTGCTCTCAGGCTTGCCTCTCAAGGCTTAGCCAGGTGGCACCTTCCAGAAGCTTCTCCTACCTCTCTGCATGGGAGAGCACCCCGCCAGTTGCGAGGCCTAGCTCTGAGGCCCTCCAAGGCCCACGCTGTCCCCACCCTCCCGCAGGTGCCGCTGCCCCCCAGGAGCCCCCATTCCCGGACATCTACGGCGGGGACGCACAGCTCTGGGAGGCACACTTCCGGGGCATCGGGCGCGCCTACCGCGCGCTGGGCAAGGAGGACGACTTTGCCATCCGCGTGCTCACGGAGGACTTCACTCTACCCTTCCCGTTCGCCTGGCCGCCCGGCCCCGACCCAGCCCACGGGCCGCTCTTCTATGACCCGCACGACCGCACGGGCTTCGACTTCCTGCTGCGCGGCCCGGACGCGCCGCCCCCCGCGCTGCTGCGGCCCCTGCACAACACGGCGCAGGCGGCCCTGCGCAAGCGGCGCCTGGAGAGGCTGGCGCTGAGCTACGCGAGCGCGGGCGCCCCGCGGCCCGGCCTGGTCCTGCTGGCGCCCGGCCCCGCGGGCCCCGAGCCCGTCGGGCCCCCCGCCGGCGCCCCCCGGCTGGCCTAGCCCCTGGCCGATGGGACCGCTAATAAAGAGCTCCTCTGCTTCGCCCGCCCGAGGCTCTGTGCGCCACACGCCTGAGCAGGCACCTGGGTCCGGCTGGGCTCTGCGGGGAGGGCGGGAAGGGGACTGGGCGCCATCCCAGCTCGGACCCTAGGCCCGGCCAGGTGGCATATCCACAAGGGTCGCAAAGTGTCCCGAATGAATGCAAGAGTGAAATGGCAGTCGAGGCCAGATGGCCTGGTGGGAGAGCGGATGTCGGAGGGGGGAGGATGGAGGTCACGTGCGTGGGCCGGGCCCTCAGGCAGTCGGTGCCCATCAGCCCTTTGAGGTGGTGTTAGCGTCCCCATTCCACAGATGACGTCATTGAGGCCCCAGCTCCTTCAAGGATTTCCTGTGTGTCTGATGCCAAGGTCAGGGATTTTCCAGTTTTTCCATACAGACTGCGTCAGTTTCAGGGGGACACAGGGTAGATGGGGGGGGCCTCAGGCAATGGAGCAGAGAGACAGGAAAGGCTGGGAAAGGTCCACCAAAGAGGGGACTGTCTGCAGAGCTGCTGTCCTTGCCTCAGAAGGAGGTGCACCTCCAGGCTGGGCCCGGAACGTTTGTGAGCTGGGAGGGGCCACTGGTGAGCAGGCCTGTATCTGGGTGTGTGTCCCGCTGCAGGGGACAAGCCCTGGGCAGAGTCCTGTCCCTGCTGGGGGCTGGTGGCCAGGCAGAGCCACGCAGGACCCAGTGCTTCCTCCTCTGTGGCTCCCGGGGGGCGCTCGCCCAGGCCCGGGCTTCCTCTGCTTGGGGGCTGGATTCCAGGTGTGCAGTGGGTGCAGGGGTGTCCACGCTTGAGTGCACACGGAATCCAATCAGCTTTTTTCCTTCTAATCTAGGAGTTATTTATAGCTTCCAGTCACAGGGAGAAAAGGTTTTTCCAAACCCTTCCTGGGTTTTTCGTGGACAGCCAGGAACTGTGACAGGGAGTGCTCGTCTCTGGAGAAGAAGGCCTTGGGGGTCTGGGACAGGGGTCTCCAACTACGCCCCTCCTCCAGCTGCCACCCTAAGCCTCCCCACCCCCGCCCACCCCAGGCTCCTTCCCACCCTCCATTGTCTTGTCTCTGAGTTCCTGGATCTTGGCTAACAGTTACATTGTGACACTATTCAGGCACTGGAGTGGGGACTGAGTGGCCGCAGTAACAACGTGTGCCTCGTAGATTGTATACGTTAATTGCTTGGGTTTCTGCAGAAGCAGTTCCTAAGCAGGGATTCCAGTGCATCCCGGGAAACACTGCCCTGGCCCTGAGGAAGCGCGGGAGGGAGGGAAGGAAGCCAGCACCCGCTGTGATAGAGAGCAAGTTACTCTGGGCAACTGGAGGTCAGTCTCACTCCCCCGGGAGACGGCCTGGAGCGTGCCTCGGCTGTCCCACTGTGGGATTTCATCCCTGACTCCTGCCGTCACTGGGTGGAGGGCTTCCAGGGGCGTGAATTCTGCGGCAGTCAGCTTGCCCTGTGGGGGGACAGAGGACGCACCCCGACTCAAACACACCAGCAGAAATGCAGAGTGACCGCTGAGGAACTTTTATAACAATTTAACAATACTTTTATGACTGTAGAGCGTAATAGTAAAAACTTGGGGTTTATATTTTGTGTTTTTTAAAACTTCATTTTCCTAGAAATTTATTTTTAACGGAGTCTGCAAAGGTACGGGTCTGTGACAGGTTGGATATAAAATCTCTGGTGTCTTGCCACTAGTCGGAGAAGCACTGGTCTAAAGGAACACAGACCCCAAATGGAAAATCGGATAAACACTACAAACCAGCAGCAAATGCCATGAAGGCAACGAAAAGGAGGCAGGAGCAGACCCTATTTCAAAGAGGTGGTCAGGAAGGGCTTCTCGGAGGAGTGGTGTTTAAGCTAAAGCTGGAAGGAGGAAGAGGAGCTGGCTGCATGGGTACTGGGGGAAGGGTATTCCAGGCAGAGGGAACAGCCTGTGCCCAGCCTGGCAAGGAATAGCACTTCAAGGATCACAGGACCTGAACCAGGGGCTGTGGGACCAGGGAACCGTGACCCTGCTCAGTGTCCTTTAGATGAGGGCCTGAACACTCCCTCCCAGCCTCAGCATCATCACATGGGAGAATCCTGTACCCTCCCGTTGCCCTTTTTTTCTTGGCTGCCAGGATGCTCAGAGCACATTAGTGCTCAGTGGCTTTAACTTTGCTCAGGCACTGTCTTCTGGGGCAGTTTTCTCCTGATCTCCTCTGGCTGCCTGGCGTTTTAGGATGCCGGGGCTATAGTTATAAGACCGATGCTTCACATTATTTTTGGAAATCGGAGGGAAACACCGTCTTTTTCAAGTCACAGATCTTGGATCTGGGTGTCAACACTTTGCCCCCGCCTTCCTCCCTCTGACTTGCCAGAAGACTGACAGCTGTCAGAACAAAGCCTGGTGGTCCTGTCTGATGATCCTGTCTGCTGTGCCTGGCGCTGTGACGTGGAGCTTCGGTGCCCGCTGGGTGAGTGGGGCCTGTAGCACAGGCTGATGGGGGTGGGGGTGGGGGGCTGTGCTGACTCTGCCAACCTCAACCAATGGTTTAGGGACTTGGGGTCCTCATCCATTCACAGGAACACACAGTGTCTCCTCATGGGTTGCTGGGGTGACTGTGAGATATTGGCGGTCAGGCCCCTGGGCCTGGCCTGTGCAAGGCAAGAGCCACACAGTGAGGGAGCTGGCACTGCCATTGCTGTGATTGTCCCCTCCCTCCTTCATGTGCCGCCTGGCCTAGGCTAGTTTCACGCAGCCCCAGGCCACCCTTGGGCTCAGGTCAACGGGCTCGTGCCTGTTGGAGTCCTGGTTCCTTCTCTCCAAGGCACCATCACTGCGTCTCTGGAAGGAAAGTCAAAGGTGGGGCTGCCTGCGGACTTCCGGAGAGGGTGCAAGGAAGCGTTTGCCTCAGGCCTGCCCGACTCTGCTGCAGGTGCAGCGGCTGCAACTTGTCTCCTTGTCTTAGCCCAGGGCTGACCACCCCTGGCCCGGAGAGCAGAGTCTCGCCCCCGGCTCCTTCTGTCCTCCCTGGAGCCAGGGCTGGCTGCTGTCTCCCTGCGAGGCTCCACAACCGCTTTCTATCCATTTGCCTGCAGGTTCTCAGGCAGGTGGGTGACCTGCTGTCGGCCTCGGCCTCCCAGTTCCTGAACCATGATTACATGTAATACTTGCTCAGTTAACAACGTATGAGGGTGTGGATGTTAAAAAAAAAAAACAAAAAATCTACCCGGGATATAATCTCACCGAGCAGAGCAGAGGGCCTGGACCTCCTGGGGTGCCGCCTTCAGTCCTGGGAGTAGGCTGAGCCTGGCAGGGAGGGTGGGAGCGTGGGATGTCCACTCAGAACTGGAGGCTGGGCTCTCTTGACTTCATAGGCGAGCGTGGATTTTCTCAGGGAGAGGAGGCAGCTTCCTGCCCTTGGATGTTGAAGGAGCCGGGCTCCTGGTTTGATGGTTTGATTCCTGGGCACTAGGACAGGGGTCGGGCTGCCCGCCCCTCCCCCACCCCTGCTCCCATTTCCCTGGGAATGGACTCTCAGGAGAGCCGAAGATGTTTAATTAATTGCAATTACAATCTTCAAAGGACTCAGAGAGTAGAAAGTTGTTCCTAATTAGTGTGTTATGATGTCGGCAGGCTCCCCAAATTGATTGTGTTAGAATTTCCGATGGAGCATTAATTGAGTTGCTGTGAGGACCCACTTACGTCCGTCCCTCCCCTTTAGATAAAGCCCAAGCTCCACCAGGGCTGGAATGACAATGAGGCTGGCAGAGTGGGGGACGTGACAGCTGCTGGATGAAGACCTCAGTGCTGCCTGGCTGGGAGCCAGGTGGCAGGGCAGCGCAGGGCAGCTCACGGATGCTGCCTGTCCTCGCCTTGGGCACCCCCTGGGCCTGCTCCTCCACCTCTTGGCTGTTGGGAAGGCCCTGGTCCAGGCTGACCAGTGAGTTTTGGCACAGAGACATTGGTCATTTCTGGGCCAGAGCATATCGCCACTGTGAGACCCTCTGGAGGGAGCCCTCTTTCCCTCTGCCAGCCTGGGTCCTGGGGCCGGCCCGGGGTGGGGGGACACACAGTGTGGTGAGTGAGAACAGCCTGTCCTTGTCCTGGCCACTGGGATTGCGGGGCTGTTCCTTCCGAGGCATAACCTACCCTCTCCTGACTGACATAGCACCTGCAGTCCCGGCTGGCTGCATAATGGGCAGGCCCCGTCCCAAATGAAACCTGGAGCCTGTTCAGCAATTGTTGAGCCTCACACAACGGTGATAGCAGACTGTGAACCCAGGAGCAGGGCCCTTCCTAAGCCTGGGTCCTTCTTCCCGAGTGTGGGCCCTTCCTGAGCCTGGGTTCTTCGTGAGTGTGGACCCTTCCTGAGCATGGACCCTTCCTGAGCCTGGGCCCTTCCTGAGCCTGGGTCCTTCCTGAGCGTGGACCCTTCCTGAGCCTGGACCCTTCCTGAGCCTGAGCCCTTCCTGAGCCAGAGCCTTTCCTGAGCCTGGGGCCTTCCTGAGCCTGGGCCCTTCCTGAGCGTGGGCCCTTCCTGAGCGTGGACCCTTCCTGAGCGTGGACCCTTCCTGAGCGTGGGCCCTTCCTGAGCCTGGGCCCTTCCTGAGCCTGGGCCCTTCCTGAGCCTGGGCCCTTCCTGAGCCTGGGCCCTTCCTGAGCCTGGGCCCTTCCTGAGCCTGGGCCCTTCCTGAGCCTGGACCCTTCCTGAGCCTGGGCCCTTCCTGAGCCTGGACCCTTCCTGAGCCTGGGCCCTTCCTGAGCCAGAGCCTTTCCTGAGCCTGGGGCCTTCCTGAGCCTGGGCCCTTTCCAAGTACAGGGCCCTGAGTGGGCACCCAGGTGACCCAGCTGTAGAGCAGGGCTGCTTCTAGGTTCTGCAGATGTCCATATGTGGCTTAGGTTGTGCTGCTTCCTTTCCCTGTGCCTCAGTTTTCCCAATTGTAAATGGGAGGTTGGAGGACTGAATGGGATGGGAGATGCCTGTGGCTGTGTGCTGCAGATGGTAAGTGTCCCTGGGCCACAAAGCGGGTGTCAGCTTGACCTTTGTCCACTGGCCCACCTCCTCCTGTCCCTCCTCTTCATGTACTCACCCCTCCTCCTGCCCCTTGTCGTCATGTACTCACCCCTTCTCCTGTCTTTCGTCCCTCCACTACCGGTACACTCACCTCTCCTCCTGTCCCTCCTCTGCAGGTACTCACTGCTCATTGACCACATTTCAGTTCTTTGTACTGAGGACCCAGTGGGGTGCCAGGCATTTGGGGTGCTGCTTCCTGGCAGCTGGCAGGAAAACTCCCAAGACCTCGGTAGGGGGGATAGCTGACAGAGAAGGGGGTGGGGGAGGAGATGGGGGGGAGGTCAGCCAGTGGCCCCCTGTAGAGGCGAGAGGAGGAGTCACGAGCTTGAGTCTAGGGGGCAGGGGGCAGATGCAGGGCCACATCTCACAGGAGGGGCTGGGATTGGTGGGTGGGTTTGGAGTCGGGACAGGACATGGTCTCATTTATGCTTTGGAACATGTGTTCAGCAGGGGGCGATATCACCCCTGGGGGGAATTACTGGCTCTTGGGGGGGAGGAGGAAAAATGGTTTTCTTTTTATGTGTCAAGCAGGGCTACAGGTACAGCACATGCGGGCGTACAGCTCACTTGTGTTAAAGCTCAGGGGTGGGCAAAGTAGGAAAACATGTCTAAAAGGCTCCTTAGTTGGGGGGGGCCAGATAATGAGAAGAAGGTTGAGAACGCTATTCCGGAAGGATCGTTTGGTGTGCTGCGGGTTGAACGTAGATTGGGCGTGGGCATGGGCAGGGGCAGGGAGACCTTTTGAGGGGCTGGTGCAATGAGCCAGGTGAGGTGGGGTGGAGGCGGCAGAGAAGAGGGAGAAGTGATTTGGTTCACGGCTGTTTGGAAGGTGGAGCAATGGGATTTCCTGAAGGTTAGGTTTTTTTTTTTTAGGTGAGAAGGGAGAGAGAGCGGGGGTCAAGGACACCCAAGTGTTCGAAGTTTCCATCCCCTGAGATGGGGGCTGCAGAGGAGCTGGTCTGGGGGTCTGAGGCACCTCCGAGGCAGGCGGGATAGGCTCAGCAAAGATGAAGGCCCGAGGCAGACAGGCATGAAAGCTTGGATGGTGCAGGGAGGAAGCAGCTGACCTCGTCCTGGCAGCCCTTGGGCTTCTCATCTGTGAAATGGGCCGCCGACACTCCAGCAGGTTCTGCTCGGTGGGAGGAATTTCAAGCCCATTTCAGGCTGGATGGCTGGGCTGTTTCCAGGCGATGAATGCTCCCCTGGCCCTTTAATTACTGAGCGCTAACGAGCCCTGAAAATTAAATTAGGAAGAGGAGCTGAAAGCCCAGCATGCCATCTTCTCTCCCAGCTGGGGGGAGTGGCAGAAAGCTCAGGACAGATGGGGGAGGGGGGAGCAGTGGCTTGGATTGACAGAGCTGGGTCCACCCTCAGACACAGGTCCCACTTGAGGCAGGCCAGGGGTCTGAAGGTTTACAGGGCACTCCAAATGCACCAGTGTCTGATGGGCCTCATGTAGGGCGCAGGAGAGACAAGTGGAGGGGTTGGCCACAGGGTGATGGTTTTCCAGTTGGAGAAACAGGCATGAAGGAATGGCAGGGCAGAGTGATACAGCAGGCTTCTGGCTCCACAGGACTGCCTGGTGCCATGGACAAGCCTCTGGCTTCTCTGGGCCTCGGGCTCTCCATCTGTGAAATGGGAGAGGGGGTGTCTCCATCAGAAACCTTTAGGATCAAATGACGGGACATGCCTGTGTGCCCTGCCCAGGTGGCAGGACTGACCCAGTCTACCCCCAGCCAGTATACCCGGGGTGGGGGGACCTTAGACCTCTGACCCCACCAGTCATCATTCATGGGCACCCCTCTACCCTGGCCTCGCTCGGTGTTAGCCACTCCCAGGTAGAAAGGCTGGAGAAGTCCCAGGCGCTCCCCGCCCGCCCTCCCTCTGTCATTAACCACACATTTGTTCCAAATCCATGAATATGCAATTGTCGCCCCCACCCCTCCACAGAGCTTCTTCTACTTCCGCATCAAGTTTTACATTAATCACGGCTAATTGCTTTTTTTTTTTAATTGCTAGCGGGAGTCTTGATGTCAAGAGCCATTATTCCTGGGAATAAAGAGAAATAAAAGATGGCTCTGCTCAAGAAGCCAGGCTTTGCCTGGGGAGGAACAATGCCAGGCCCAGAATGCTGGCCAGTCCCCCACCCCAGTCTCTGGGTCGGCCCACTTCCAGGGCTCCCAAATGCACGTGACAAGCTGACAAGCGCGGGGCTCTGGCCTGGGCCGTGCACTCAAGAAGATGAGTGCATCCATCATGCTCACACGCTCTGTGAAGTTGCTGTGAGTTTCCTTGAAACCAGTGAGGTTTTTTTTTCCTTTTTTGGCAACAACAGCTGGGAATAAGTTGACACTTTCTAAAAACTGCCACTTATCGCTCTGGAGGGGGGCCAGGGAAGGGGGCCCTCGTTTCCAAGCCCGAAGCACACCCCAGGCCCAGATTGTGCCTGCACATGGACTGGCACTGTCTTCAGGGGCCGCGGGCGAGGGGGGCAGCTGGCCCCAGGTTTCTGGAGCTCAATGGTGGGGTCAGGTGAGAACCAGGATGGTGCTGCCTGGATGGTACCCAGGCTCTGGGGTGGCCCCCTTCACAGGCCCCAGAAGACAGAGGAAAGGGGGAGGGCTTCTGCTCGTTTTTCATTTTCCCACCGCTTCTTGTGTTTTCATCTTCACTCAGTTTATTCACTGGAATATATGGCCATTTTCTTCTAATCAGGTGCATATGCCTGGGGTCAGTTAATACTGACTGAGGCTGCACAGGTGAACGCAGGGCATGAGAACAACGGATGCACAGAGACCTGATCCCTCTGTGCACGTGTGTGTACAGGCGTGTATGCATCCCTGGGTGTGCCCATGCATGCGTGTGCATGCAAGCATATGTGCGTCTGTGTGTGCATGCAAACACGTGCACATACGTGTGCGTGTACGAAGGCATGTGTGGGTACATGTGTCTCTGTGCATGCATGTGCAGGCATGAGTGTGTGCACGTGTGCCACTGTAGTGTGCATGTGTGAACATGTGCCCTTGGGCACGTATACTGTGTGTGCACACATGTGTTTAGGACACAGTGCACATGTAAGTGTGCATATGTAAGTGCATGTGCTCATGTGTGCATGTGTGCCTGTGTGTATGTGCATGCTCGTGTGTGGGGGCATGTGTGTGGGCACCGCATTTTTGTGTACATAAATGATCCAAAGGCCTTTGCAGTTCCTGAAGCCCCACCTCTCCCTTTGGCCTTCTCTGTCACGAAGCTCTCTGTGCTCTGTAATTTTATACCCATTTTACGGATGAGGAAACTGAGGCTGAGGGTTAGGGTACTTGCCTGAGGTCCCCAAACTAAGAACTAGCCCAGCGGGTTGTGGGCTGGGTTTTCTGGCTTTAGGTCTGCTCTGTGTCCACATGCCCACTTGAAGATGGGCACGGTGGATGTGGTGGGCTGGGAGGCAGGACGCTGTCCTGAGGCTGCTCCCCTGTCTCTCTTACCCCTGCTGGTGGCCTCAGCCCAATGCGACTCTCCCCAGCCCCCTCTCCTCACTTTCAGTCCCCTCCTCCCACCTTGGCCTGCTACTGCCAACACCACGGTCCACCTAGTATGCTTTTGCCTCTCTAGCTCAGCCCTCTGCTCTGGAAGCTTCCTGGGTGTGTACCTCCGTGCCCCTCAAATGGCTCAACTCCCTCTTCTGCCTTAGCTAGATCCCCACTGGCTGTGACCACCTGCCACCGTGCTGCAGACACTGGGCATCTCCTGGTGCTCCTTACTTGGTCCTCCCTCCCCACCACAAGTCCGAGCCCCTCCCAATGAGTTCTCTCCTCTTAGCCTGAGTCTCCTCCTGTCACTGGACACCGCCTCTAGGAAGACTCCCTGGATCCTCCCCATATCCCAGGCTCAGGGTGCACAGGGCAGCTGTCACCCCGTGGGACTGCGTGCGAGTCTGCCTGTCTCTGCTCCCAGCAGGGCCAGACTCACGTGCCCGGAATGCACAGGGCTGGAAGCAGAATGCTGTGTGGCCACCAAGAATTGGCAAGAAGCCCCGGCCCTCAATGCCAGCTTCGCTGGGGAGATGGCAAACAGGTTGCCCACTGTGTGCCAAGGCTGGCTATTGGTGCCAGCTCCTTTTGGTGGTGTGTTGAGAAGGACCCGAAGATCAGCTGGCATGTGTGCCCTGGTGGATTGGTGATGACTGCTGTGGGTATGGGAGAGGCCATGGTGGTCTGCATTCCACCGAGGCTCTGAGGCTTCCCTTGGCCCCTGAACAACCTAAGGGCAGAGTTAGGGTCTCTGTCTGTGCCTGGCATAGGGTCTGAAGCAGGGAGTTTGTCCAGCAATTGAAGGAGGCTAGAGCGGAGGGTGGAAGGAGGAAGGAGGAGGGAGAAGGGAGGAGGGAGTTGAAGACACACAGAGGTGGGCTCCAAGGGTTGGAGGCTGTCCTCAGGAGAACCCCTGGGCCTGCTGGGGCCAGTGCAGCCTGGGCTTTCAGCTCCTCTGGAAAGAGGTCTTGTGGGAATAGTCTCCATCAGGTCTCCTGGCAAGGGCACCCCCCCACCCCCAGGGCTCTGAGCCCTGGAACAGCAGAGACTCAGGGGCCCGCAACCTCCTTTCCTGCCGCTCCCTCAGGCTGGCCCTCCCCACACAGACAGCCCTGTGTAGTACAGTTTGCAAAACCCTTTCCCGTGGCACCCCTTCGCAGCCCGGGAGCTGGTGTCTTGGCTAGCTAGTGCTGCTGCTATAGCAGAAATACCATGAGTGGGTGGCTTTACAAACAAAGTTTTTCTCTCACAGTTTAGGAGGCAAGAAGTCCAAACTCAGGGCGCCAGCTCTAGGGGAAGGCTTTCTGTGTGTTGGCTCTGGAGGAAGGTCCTTGTCTCTGAGCTTCTGCTCCTGGGCGATCTTCATGTGGCTTGGCATCTTAGATCTTTTCCTCCATCTCTGCTTATCTGGCCTGGCTTTTGCCCCAAGCCACTCCCCGTGTGGCTTTTCTCGCCTCAGCTACAGCATAGGACTTTTTACTTTCTTTTCAGCCATTACGGATAACAACAACCAAGGTAAGCATCTAAGAATCAAAAGTTTCACTTCCCAGGGCCCTTGGTTCTCTTTCTTACAAAGTCCCATAGTTCCATGAATCTCGAGCCATTACAAGGAATCTCGCTGCTGATACCAAGTATAAAGATGGGGCGATGGCATCAGAGGTCCTCTAACTTCAGGGGGAGAGGAAAGTCAAGATCAACATCAGCTGATTGCTGTGAGGCAGAGGTCAGACCTACCTCCACCCGCCAACCTTTTTACCAATTCTGACACCAGCCATCCCTCCCACGGCACTCTCTACTTCTCTGCCAGGTTCAGTAATTCATTGCGATGGCCACACACAACTCACAGGTCATACTCACAGTTACGGGGTTTATTGGGGAAATAACAGGTTACAGCTCAGGATCAGGAACGACTTAGGATACAGTTCTTTGATCAGGACAGCTCCTTCTCAGCTGTGTGCATAGGCAGGCCTCTCTCTGACCCTTGGCCCCTCAGCCTGGTCTCTGCCCTGGTGGGGTACGTGTTATAAAGCTTTTAGCTCTGCCAATAAGTGCTTGGGGACACACCACCCCACCAGAAAGCCTCCTGCCCGAAGGCACTCAGCTCTCTCTATGCTGCATCCAACTAGTCACCCTCTGACCTCTGGTTCTCCAGACATAAGCCAGCAGCCTTCTGCCTGACCTGGCAGTTCCAGCCCCTGAAGCTATGTGAGTCAGGAGAAGCCTCCAGCCTGATGCCTGGCCCATGGATTTGAGACTTGCCAGCCTCCACAACTGTGTGAGCTATTTCTTTGAAATAAATTTCTCTCTCTATATTTGTATGTATACACTTCACTGGTTTTGCTCCTCTAGAGAACACAACCTAAGACAGGTGGGCTCCGGCCCCACTGCACAGAGCAAGCCTCAGGCAAGACCTAATCTGGGCATGCCCTGCAGGGGACGAGGGTGCGCCCAGCCTCTCCTGTCACTCTGTCCAGCTGAGGCTGTCCTGCTCCTTCCTTCTCATTGCCCCTGGGTCCTTCCCTGAGAGAGCCCAGGCCTCAGAGTCAGGAAGACTCAGGCTCATACCCAGCCATCTTACTGTCTGTTCATTCTGGGTGAGTGTTCCCTGCTGCTAAGCCTCGGTTGCCTCATCTGTACAATGGGGGTGCCAGAGCATGCAGTGGGGTGGGGAGTATGCTGTTGTGGACTAGCACCCTGGAGTCTGGGTGGAAAATGAGTCTTGCCATCCTTCTGGGAATCTCCAGGTCTACGGAGAACCAGCTTGCTGGCCACCTCCGCAGCATTTCAGAGTTTCAGCCAAGGACCAGATGGTGTTTTGAGCATTTTAATAAGAGCTATTTGCAGTGTTGCTGCCATAAAAAAAAATCCCTGCTTAATGAGCAAATGCACATTGGTAGCCAGTTAAAGGCGCTCAGATGTTTTAAATATTATGTACGTTGTGTTGGTGTTAACAAACCTGATTTTTAATTACACCTTCCCCTGCTGCCTGGCTGGGCTGAGGGTAGGGGAAGGGAGAGAAAATCAGGCAAAACAAGCGTGGTTTGCCGTCAGAAGCGACAGCCAGCTTCTCCGGGATCTCCTCTTCCCAGACGCTGCACTGATCACACATACAAGATACCAGAGCTTGGCAGGAGTGTGCGATGGCACCTCCCTCCCCAGCCTGCATTTGCAGTTACAATCTGAGCCCTGACTTTGGTCACACACTGAGCCCTGAATCTTGTTACACACTGAGTCCTGACTCTTGTTACATACTGAGCCCTCGTCCCAGTCACAACCTGAACCCTGACCCTGGTCACAGACTGAACCCTGACCCTGGTCACACACTGAGACCTGACCCTGGTCACACACTGAGCTCTCATCCCAGTCACAACCTGAGCCCTGACCTGGTCACAGACTGAGCCCTGACCCTGGTCACACTTTGAGCCCTGACCCTTGTCACACACTGAGCCATCATCCCAGTCACAACCTGAGCCCTGACCCTGGTCACACACCGAGCTTTGATCCTGGTCGCACACTGAGTTCTGACCCTGGTCATATCCTGGGCCCTGACCCTGGTCACACACTAGGCCCTGATCCTAGTCACATCCTGAGTCCTCACCCTGGTCACACACTGAGCCCTCATCCTAGTCACAACCTGAGCCCTGATTCTGGTCATGCACTGAGCCTTGATCCTGGTCGCACACTGAGTTCTGACCCTGGTCATATCCTGGGCCCTGACCCTGGTCACACACTAGGCCCTGATCCTAGTCACATCCTGAGTCCTCACCCTGGTCACACACTGAACCCTCATCCCAGTCACAACCTGAGCCCTGATTCTGGTCACGCACTGAGCCTTGATCCTGGCCACACACTGAGTTCTGACCCTGGTCACACCTTAAGCCCTGATCCTGATCACACACTGAACCCTGACCCTGGCTGCATGCTGAGCCCTGATCCTGGTCACACACTGAACCCTGACCCTGGTCATATCCTGGGCCCTGACCCTGGTCACACACTGAGCCCTCATCCCAGTCACAACCTGAGCCCTGATTCTGGTCACGCACTGCGCCTTGATCCTGGTCATACACTGAACTCTGGCCCTAGTCATAGACTGAGCCCTGACTTCATTCATAGGATGGGCCCTGATCCTCGGTAGAGCCTTGACTCTGGTTACGTGTTTATCCCTGATCTTGGTCAGGACTGAACCTTGGTCATGTTCACAGACTAAGCCCGTGAGTGTTGATGACTTCAGCTCCTTTTGCTTGTGCCTGTAATGGAAGACACACGTGGTGGCTCTGAGCATGCAGGGACGACCTTGTGGGCTCTGGAACAACGACTTGGGCCTCAAGGAAAGATGCTGGGCAGGGCTTCTTTATGAACTCCTGCTGGTGGCTGAGAGGTGACCCCCAGCTTCCCAGACTCCCAAATCTGACATGGGAGATGCCCCTTCTCATGTTCAATCACCGCCATTCCTGCCCAGTGAGGTTCGGGGTCCTTCCAGGACATTACAGTCTCGTGGGGCTGGGGGAGAGAATCACGACCATCACAAAGGTCTCTCTTGTGGCAGGCCTGTGTGCACACAGCCCCCAGGCAGGCGTCGTTTGCTCTTTCTGCTTTACAGATGAGAAGGCAGTCACTCTGGGAGGTGAGGCCACTTCCTCAAGGTCACACGGTTGGTGTGGGGCAGTGTGGATTGAGGCCCAAGTCTGTCTGACAGGAGACAGAAGAAGACTCCAGGCCCTAGGGGCCACTGTGCTACCCACAGGAGTGCAGGGAGTTGGGAACATCCAGATGGAGAGCAGCTGCTCTCCTGGGGGACATAGAACATGTCACAGAGGAGGGAGGCCTTCACCACCCTCACCACAGAGCATCACTGGCCCTGTGCACCAGGGAGGAGGTGGAAGGTGTGCCCAGCGGAGGAGCATGGGCTATGGCTTGCCAGCTCGTATTCCTCCTCTCTGCCTCTCTGTGCATATTTTCTTCATTCTCCTCCCGTTTGGCTGGGTATCTCCTGTGGGCAGCGGTTCAGCTCCCCACAGCCCCCCACCAGGAAAAGGGCGAAAAGTTTCCCTAGATCCAGTTCAAAAGACTCCTAGGAAAGGACCTGATTGGTTGATGTTGGGTCACGTGCTCACACTCTGGACCAATCAGCCGCTGCTGCCCGACTGCCACTAGTTTGGATGCTGCTCAGAGCAACAGGCCAGCTGTCCCTGTGTCCTCCCTGGTGTGGGAGGGGGCGGGGAGGAGGAGGCTGAGAGCCCTTGGGGTCAGGAAAATGACAGTGATTGCAGCCGTGGAGAGCGCAGCATTGCTGGAACAGGCCTATGGGGTTTAGGCGACAGCCTCCATTGCCGTAATCTGTCATTTTCAGTCTGTGGCAATGACGAACGCATCGGGCTCCTGAAAACATTGTGCTAATTGTCTATTTTAAGCGTTGTATTTATGAGTTTTGCCCAAAGATAAGCCACAGCAATAAGCACTATTAACTCGTTAGTAAATCGTCTATTTACATTTTTAAAAATCCTGCTGACCCACAAGCTGGGGTTCTGCTTGGCACACAGTCGGTTTTAGGTGGGTTCCCTTCCATCTCCCCTCTACTGGTCAGAAGATGTTGGAGCCGTGAGGGACCTAGCGACCCGCTTGTCAGAGCCAGGTGGAGGGCTTCCTAGCAGGAGCTGAAGCAGAGAGGGACCTAGTGACCTGCTTGTCGGAGTCAGGTGGAGGGCTTCCTAGCAGGAGCCGAAGCAGAGAGGGACCTAGTGACCCGCTTGTCGGAGCCAGGTGGAGGGCTTCCTAGCAGGAGCCGAAGCAGAGAAGGATGAGGCCTGGCCTGAGGCGGCAGCACACTCGGAGCTGGGCTAAGAAGCTGGTGCCTGATCCAGGCTGCTGGTGTCCTTCCCCACCGCCACCACTGAACCCAGCCACCCTATAGGACAGCGTAGCACAGCCCCATACGGTTTCCAAGCCTACAGATCTTTGCAGAAGCAGACTGCCACATCCTTTTCCCTTGGAAAGGCTGCTGGGATCAAACCACAAACCTTTTGGACAGCAGCCAAGTATTTAACCACTGTACCACCAGGGCTCCTTTCCTCAAAACCAGGGGCACCCATTTCATAGCCCAGAGCTGTCATCGCCGAGAGCAGATACAGTTGCTGTGGCCTTCCTTTGCTCAAGAACCTTCTGTGGCTCCCAAGGCCCAGAGGAAGAAGCCTACATCACTAAATCGGGCTCCTGAGCTCTCTCTCCTCCTACCTGCCCCTGCACCTCCCTGACAGCTGTGTCTCCCCTCTTCCTCCACGTAGACCTTCCTTCAACCAGAGTGGTCTGTGCCTGATGATCAAGAACGGCTTGTTGAATGAATGAGTGAGTGAACGAGGGCTTCTTTAGCCCTTCTGCTAGCACATTGATTGTTAGATTCCAGGGCTCAGAACACCCAGGGTTCTGCCATTTGTAGAGGTCACATTGGTGGGTACCTCCTTCCCACTCCCCGCCTCCCAACTCACACCCACATCACCTGGAGTGGCTCTGAGCTGCCAGTGCCCCTCCCCCTCCTTCCTCCAGATGCCCACCCTGCTGTTCCCTCTGCCAGGAGCACCCTTCCTCCTGTGCTTGCCTGAGAGCTCCAGCTGGTTCCTTGGGTTTCAGCTCAGGTGTCCCTCAGGGACGTTAGGCGGGTAGGCACTGTGTCCCCCGCAGCCCTAAGGGACTCTCTGTTGGCATTTGCACGCTTGTCTCTAATCGTTTGCCTGGTGTCTGTCTCCCATCACCCAGCATGCTCTAGGGACAAGATGCCTCTCCCTCCACTTGGTATCCATGGCGATACCAATTCCGATGCCACTCTTACTGGCTCCTCCAGGCCACCAGTCACGTGCTGGCCTTGGTGTTGGGGGTCGGGGGCTGCTCCTCTCTGTGTGGGGTAGAGACGACCCTACCTCAGGGCACTTCTCTCAGTAGGGGCGTGAATAAACACAGACACAGAAAACATGCAAGGTCATCCATGGGGTAGTGGGAGTGGACGCTCCCTGTGGACAGTATGCTATCCTCTGTCCTCTTTCTCATGACTCAGACTCAGTGTGGCTGGGGTCACAGTGCCACCAGGACTGGAGCCCCGGCCAGAGCAGGATCCGTTCTTTCCAGGAGGCGAGTGTATTGCGGGCCCATTGATCTGGGTTGGAGCTGCCCAGGAGGAAGGAGTCAATGGAGATGGCAGCAGGGATGGACACGTGGAGTCCTCACCACCACGGCCAAGGTCGAAATGTCTCCAAAGTGCCCAATGCAGCTATGGAATGGGCGGATGATGCAGGTTGGTCAGGGCATGGGTGGGTCCAGCAAGACAGCTGAGGGTGGGCCAGGGGACTCAAGGGGCCCAGCTTCTCCTCAACATCTGGCATCTGCCTCGCTGTATATCTCAGGTGTCCAAAAGCTTTGTCTCTCCATCGTCAGAGAGCAAAGACCCCACATGGTCCCAGGGAGCAGATAGGCTGAACTCTAGGTGAGCTGATAGGTTCCAAGAATGAGCTGTGGGTGGCGGCTGTCGTTGTTAGCTGATGCTGAGTCAGTCCCCAGCTCATGGGGACCCCATGCACCACCCCCACGATTGGTTGCAGATTGGACTGCTGTGATCCATAGAGTTTTCACTGGCTGATTTTCAGGCCTTTCGTCCTAGTCCATCTTAGACTGGACGCTTCTTTGAAACCTATTCAGCATGATAGCAACACGCAGGCCTCCGCCGACAGATGGGAGGTAGCTGTGCTTGAGCTGCTTTGGCTGGGAATCGAACCTGGGATTCATGCATGGGAGGTGAAAATTCTACCACTGAACCAACACTGCCCCCTCTAAGCGGAGGCAGAATAATTCAAGTCCCAGCCCCACTGTTTTTGCCCCTGGTTGTTGTTGTTAGGTGCCATCGAGTAGGTTTCGATTCATAGCGACCCTATGTACAATAGAAGGAAACACTGTCAGGTCCTGCGTCATCCTCACAATCATTGTTATGCTTGAGCCCATTGTTCTCCACTAGAAGATGGGTTAATAATTACTCAGCAAACCTCCCCCCTATGCCAGTACTGTTCTAGGGGAGCCCTCATGGCCCAGTGGTTAAGAGCTGGGCTGCTAACCAAAAGGTCGGCAGTTCGAATCCACCAGTGGCCCCCTGGAAGCCCTGTGGGGCAGTTCTACTCTGTCCTCTAGGGTTGCTATGAGTTGGAATTGACTCGACGGCAATGCTTTTTTTTTTGGTTCTAGGGGAAAAGAGAACAGTGAGCAAAACAAACTAAGACCTCTGCTGTCCTGGAGATTATTCCTGGCTCATCAGTTCTCAGAGTGTGGTCTGTGAAATACTGAGGGTCTCCAAGACAGTTTTGAAGGACCCACAATTCCCAACTATTTTCATCACAACACTGAGGTGTCGTGTGCCTCTTTCGTTGTGCTAACACTTGTACTGATGGAGCAGAAGCAATGACAGGTGAAGTTTCTGTGGCCTTAGCACAAATTAAGGCAGTGGCCCCAAACTGTCTATACAGCCAGCGGGTTCTTCACTGCCACATGCTGACAGAAAAGGCTAGTTTCACTTAACACTGTCCTTGAAGAATCACTTGATTAAATCTTGACCCTTGAGTCCATGTCTTTCTAATATTCTGTGTGACTGTTTTGGATTGAATTGTGTCCCCCCAAAATATGGCTATGATTCCCAGTATTGTGTGGTTGTCTTCCATTTTGTGATCTGATGTGATTATCCTATGTTTTGTAAATCTTAATCTCTGCCTGTGGTTAATGAGGCAAGGTTAGGTTATGTTAAAGAGGATTGGGGTGGGATGTAATACCTTACTCAGGTCACATCTGTGATCCGATGTAAGGGGAGTTTCCCTGGGGTGTGGCCTGCACCACCTTTTATCTTATAAGAGATAAAAGGAGAGAGAAGCAAGTCAGAGAGATGGGGACCTTATATCACCAAGAAAGAACCAAGAGTAGAGTGTGTCCTTTGGATCCAGGGTCCCTGCACTGAGAAGCTCCTAGACCAGGGAAAGATTGATGACAAGAACCTTCACCCACAACCAACGGTGAAAGTCCCCCACCCCTGGAGCTGGCACACAGAATTTGGATTTTAGCCTCCTAGGCTGTGAGAGAATAAATTTCTGTTTGTAAAAGCTACTCACTTGTGGTATTTCTGTTATAGCAGCACTAGATAACTAAGACAGTGACCAATTAGGAAGTCTACATAAAGCACTTCGGCTGCACACCCAAGCACAATGGTGACCTCGTGGAAAAGCGCATATGTGACTGTTTTGAGTTGCCAGCTGAACTAGCCACTTTTTTCATAGAGTACAATTTTCACTTGAAAGAATGACTGACATATAAACTCTGGTGACTCAGGGCTGGGCATCTGGCAGAGATTTTCTCAAAGATGAGCCCCATGAATCTGCCACTCCAAGGAAAACAACTGGCAGTATTTGTTCAATGATAAACGTGAGCTTTAAAGAGAAAATTAGAGTCTTGGAAAAGCTTCCCAATACTTAAAGTCTTTGCTGATGAGATCAGTGGCAATGCTAATGAATGTGACGTTTGATGTTCTGTAGTGAAATGCATCGATATTTGGAAGCTCTATACCATTCAAAAAACCAGTATTTACGAAATTACCAAGGCAGGATGCTACACAATCACTCATGGTTAAAAGATCCATTCAAAGTTCAAAACAGACCAATGGATTTTAATGTAACGGAGAAGGATAAAGGAAATCATTGATATCATTTCAGATTCCACATTGCAACTAATTTTAAAGAAATGGCCACTTGTTTAGTTTTAGTGTAGTACCAAAGAAGAAGATCCACAATTATCTTAAAAGATTATTAAGATGCTCTTCCCGTTGCTGACCATGTATCTGTGTAAGCCTGCATTTTCTTCACGGACTTTGACCAAAATGACTTGTCACAACAGACCGAAGGCAGATGCAGAGCTGGAAACCCAGCCATCTTCTCTGAGCCTTGACATGAAAGGGACTTGTAGAAATGTAGAACAATGTCATTCTTCTCACTCAATTGTTTGAAAATATAAATATTTCTGTAACAAAAAGGTTATCTGAGTCAACATATAATGGGTTTATTATTGTTATTTAACATAAATTAATTGAAAAACTACTTTAAATATTTCTCCATTTTAATTTCAAATGCTATGACTGTGGATAAATATAATCCTCATAGACAAAAGCTCTTTGGGGTTGTCAATAATATATAAGAGCATAAAGGAGTCCTAGAATGAAAACGTTTGAGAACCACTGCCCTGATCGGTCATACAGTAGTGGCCTGGGCTAGCCGTGGCTCTGTGGCTGCCCATTAGCCCTGCTGGGCCTAAGTTCCAGGGGTGACAGGACAGGTAGAGGGAGTAGGCGGGTGCCAGAGAGACCTGAACTTAGGCCTGACTCTGCCCTGGCAGCTGAGTGACCCTGGGTAAGCTCCCTGAAACTCTCTTCTTTCTTCTAGCAGACAAGATGGTTAGACCTCCTTCAAAGGGCTGTCTGAAGACGGAGTGTCTGTTAAAGACGCTCCCAAAATGGCAGCAATTATCACTGGGAATGATGACTTTCCTTCAAGCCTTATGAAATAGACCCCAATATGTCTGTTTCTAGGAGCCCTGGTGGCACGTGGTTAAGCGCTTGGCTGCTAACCACAAGGTCGGTGGTTCGAACCCACCAGCTGCTCAGTGGGAGAAAGATGTGGCCATCTGCTTCCATAAAGATTTACAACCTTGGAAACCCTATGTGGCAGTTCTACTCTGTCCTATAGGGTCGCTGTGAGTTGGAATTGACTCAGTGGCAATGGGTTTGGTTATTTTGGTTTATGTCTTTATCCAGAGGGGGAAACTGAGGCTCGGAGGGGAATGGACCTGCACAGGGTCACACAGGGACCAAGGATTTCCACTCCACCTGCTTGATACCCAGGCCCAGCCATTTCACTCCCTGCTCCTCAGGCCTCACTGTGGGGTCTTCACTTCCCGAAGGCCAGCACCCACCCTAGCATGTGTCCAGACTTTCCACAGAGCTGATTCTCAGGGTCACTTCCCCATTTGCTGGTTTTCTGGCAGTTGTCATGGGAACTGCTTTCTCATTGCCATGGGCTGCTGACTGGGAGACTGGGATCAGCTGGGCACGGGGGGACTGGAGCCAAGTGGGCAGGGATGTGGAAGTCAGGGGGCAGGGGCACAGCTTCTGAGTGGGCCTGGGTGTGATGGGGTGAGGGCCAGAGGTCTCTGTTTCATCAACGGGCATGCATCGGGCTCTCAGGGCACCCTCTGTCTTCACAGTGCCAGGAGGAGGTGGCAGAGCAAGAGGGGACCGGCCGGTGTGAGGAGCTGGAGTGGGGCATTAGGGCCACCATGCTGGCATTATATTTCAGCCCAGGGCCCAGCAATGCCTGAAGACTGCCTTGCCAATGGCTCCACCTGACCTGGCAAGGCACCCAGCAAGCTGACATGGGGGCAAACGCAGAAAGACTCCATGGGGGGCGGGGCCCTCTCCCCCTGACTCTGGGCCCAGCACATGGTGTTCCGCGTCGCTGTGGAGCCAGCTGGCTTGGCCGCTGAGGGCTGAAGGCAGCCTGAGTGGGGCAAGGCCACTTGATCTGGCCCTGCCCTTGGCCCAGACCCCTCAGTGTCCACTCAGTGTCACCCCTGCCACTTGAAGGGGCTGGAGAAACTGCCCCCCGCAACCCCTCCAGCCTCCACCTCCTCGGATTTGAAGATGGTATCTGGCCTGATCTCTGCCTGTGGTTGACAGGGCAGGGCTGGCTTCTCCTCGGAGGCCTGGAGCTGCTGGAACATTCGCTCTCAGAAGCGGAACAGGCTGCACAAAAATAGCAGCCCTGTTGGCGCCGGATCCGCCCCTGCTGGGAACATATGCTGCACTGGGAGGGGGCGTGGGCACGGGAGGGGCTGAGGGCCTTAGAGCTGGAGACATCACAGCTCAGGGTCGCGCTGGCATGCCCGGTGCAGATGGGCAGGCAGAGTTGCTGGCTACGTGGCCCCTACCGTGGGCCAGATGCTGCGCGTATGTCGTGGGTCCCGCGCAGGCCTGCCAATGCTTGTGCAGCTGCCACACCCCCAGAAGGACTTGGAGGGAGCGGCCAGGAGGCTCCAGGTCAGACAGAGATGCAGGGGCAGGGCAGGGGAGGGCAGGGCAGGCCAGGGCAGGGCAGGCCAGGGCAGGGGCAGGGAAGGGGCAGGGCAGGGCAGGGGCAGGGCAGGGCAGGGCAGGGCAGGGCAGACTGAGCAGAGCAGGGCAGGGCAGGACTGGGCAGGGCAGGGCTGGGGCAAGGCAGGACAGGGCTGGGGCAGGGCAGGGCAAGGCAAAGCAAGGCAGGGCAGAGGTAGGGCCAGGGCTAAGGCCAGGGCCAGGGCCGGGGCCGAGGCTGAGGCTGGGGCAGGGCAGGGCTGGGGCAGGGCAGGGCAGGGCTGGGGCAGGGCTGGGGCAGGGCTGGGGCAGGGCTGGGGCAGGGCTGGGGAACGGCAGGGCTGTGTAGGGCAGGACAGGGCTGGGGCAGGGCAGGTCAGGGCTGGGGCAGGGCAGGTCAGGGCTGGGGCAGGGCTGGGGCAGGGCAGGGCAGGGGCAGGGCAGGCCTGGGGCAGGGCAGGCCTGGGACAGGACTGGGGTAGGGCAGGGCAGGGCTGGAGCAGGGCAGGACTGGGGTAGGGCAGGGCAGGCCTGGGGCAGGGCAGGGGCAGGGACAGGGGCAGGGCAGGGCAGGGCAGGGCTGGCAGGGTAGCCTGGCCTGGAGAGGGGGGGTATGCTCTGGGCACGGTAGCCACTGGCCCACTCACTCACTCACTCACTCTTGGTTCGTTTATTCAAGTCCTGTGCCGGGTGCTGGGTTCTCCTCTGAGGCCAGGCTCGTGTGTACCTTGGGGTCTGTGAGGAGGTTCTTTGGGCCTCAGTTTTCCCATCTATGACATCGGTGGGGGGTTGAAGTTACCTGGCATCTCATCAAGGTGCTTCTGGCCCCTGCATCCTAGGCTAAGAGTGGAAGTCACCCCAGGGCCCTGGCTTGCTGACGTGGGTGAGGGGCGTGGTCCAGCTCCTCAGCCTCAATCCCAAGAGCCCTGGTCTGGCCCCTTTCCCCCTCCTTCAGCCTGTCTGGGTTCTCTCTTCATCACCCCCCACTCTCATTCAGGCCTTTCCTCTTTGCTCCCACTCTAGGTGCCCAGCCCTTCTGGGCCAGCTGAACCATTGGAGGTGGGGGTGAGGTGGGGCTGCCTGGAGGCCTGACCTGGCCTCTTCCTCTCGCCCCTCCTGTCAGAGGGCACAGGGGGGATACCATGCTGAGCTGGGCTGCTTAAGCTGTGTTCATGAGTTCATCACTCTGTGCCTCAGTTATCTCACCTGTAAGGTGGGGACCTGACAATGTTGGGAGGAACAAAGGAGGGTTAAGGATGTCATGGGTGCCCATAGGACAAGTCTGGCCCACTCCGGTGCCCAGTGAGGGTCGGCTGCACTGCTATGATTATTATCTAGCCTCTCCTGGGCACCCTTTGAGAGCTGGACCCAGTTTCTAGCGCGGAGGCCCAGAGTGACCCCCGTCAGGCCCCACCTTCAGGATCTCAGGCCCAGTGGGGAGCCGACACGCTATGGGACACCAACCACGATGTGGGATCACCGACAGTGAGGGCCAGAGGTGGGCGCCTCAGCAAGGGGACTTCTAGCTTGGGCTGACCCACCCCCACCCCAGGCTGGTCCCCAGCCTTTGGCAGTCGCCCCAACCCTGACATGCCAGGGGAGGCTGTGTGGGGAAGGGCACAGCCGGGGCTCAGCAGCCAGAGAAGTGGGAGCCCCCCAGACTCCCATCCCAGCCCCTGCCTGTGGGCACCTGTGGGTGGGACACAGCCCAGGGGACTGGCCCTGCTGGGCACAGCTGGAGGTGTGGGGCTCAGGGCATGGAGCTTGGGGTGCAGGATACGGGGTCTGGGGGCAGAGCACTGAGTGCAGGACTCAGGGTGGTGGGAGATGAGTGGTTTTGTGAGACTTGTGAAGGTTCTGACCCTCACATGTCCCCTGCCCTTCACACGTCCCCTGCCCGTCACACGTCCCCCGACCGTAACGTGTCCCCCGACCCTCACGCATCCCCTGACCCTCATGTGTCCTCTGACTGTCACGTGTACCCTGACCTTCACACGTCCCCTGACCCTCACAAGTCCTCTGCTTGTCACACGTCTTCCTACTGTCACAATTCCTCCAACCGTCACATGTCCTCTGATCGTCACACGTCCCCTGACCGTCACATGTCCTCTGACTGTCACACGTCCTCTGACCCTCACACGTCCTCTGACCCTCACGTGTCCTCTCTGGGCACCATTCCTCTGCCCACTGGGTCCCCCTGGCGGGTAGGAAATCCTTCTTCCGGTCTATCTGCTCTTCCACCAGCTGTAGCGCCAGCCAGCCCCTTTGGAACCTGATTGAAGTGTTGGGGGAGGAGAAGGTCAGGAGGCCTTCTGGCCAAGCTTGAGGGGTGGCATGCTTGCTCCTGCCACAGGCTCCTTCCGGTGCCCGGCTGAGAGAGAACCTGCTACGGTTATCAGCAGGACCTTGAGGCCTGGCCCCACCTCTTTCTCATCAAGAAGGGGACCAGGGGATGACGGAGGGAACGACTTCCTCCTTTTGCTTCCCATCCATCCGTCTGCTCCACAAGGGTCACGGTCAGACGGGATGGTGAGAGCACACAGTCACAGACTCCCCCGCCCCCACACTGAAATAAAGACACAGCCCCGCTCAGCAGCCCCTTCTGCTCAGTGTTCTGGGGAGGACACTCTTTCTCCAGGTCGGGGACCTACCTACGCACACCTGCCCTGCGAGGGGAGCAGACGTCCCTCTGTGATTTCATTCTTTGCTACATCTGGTCATGGCCTCCTCTGCGATCTACCCTCTAGTCCTCCTACTGCCGTAGATACAAAACAAACCACACACACACGTGTGCAAACACAGCACACAACATACACACATGTGCATACACAACACACATGTGTACACACTTCACTCATATGCATATGCACACACACAACACACGTGTACAATGTTCTCACTGCACTTACACACATGGATACACAACATACACACATGTGCACACACACGTGTACACAGTCACTCCACTCACACCCGTGTGCATGCACACAACACACACATGTGTACCATTCTCTTACTGCACTCACACACATGTGTGCACACAACACACAACATACACACATGTGCACACAACACACACATGTACAATGCTCTCACTTCAATCATACACACATGTGCACACACAACGCACATATGCATACACATGCTTTCACTTCACTCATACGTGCATACACACACAGGTGTATGTGCACACACTAACACACACCACTGATACACATGTACTCATATGCACACACTCACACACATACACTTCCATTGCCTGTACCTGTCATACCCACCACCACATGTACACACACTCACACACACACACCACTCATATACATGTGTGCACACACACACTCACATGCATGCATACACCCACACACTTCCATTGCCTTTCTCTGTCATACCCAATACTACATGTGCACACACTCACACACACCACCCATACATGTGTGCACACACACACTCACATATACGCACACAGCCACACCCACACACTTCCATCGCCTGTCCCTGTCATACCCAATATCACATGTGCACACGGTCACATGCACACCGCTCATACATATGTGTGCACATGTTTGCACACACACACATACATGTGCACACTTCCATTACCTGTACCTGTTATAGCCAACACTACATGTGAACACACTCATGCACACACCACTGGTACACACAAGTGCATGTGTGCACTCACACATACCTCCATACACATGTGTACACACATGTGCACATGCACACACTCACATGTGTGCACACTCTTACACAACACTTCCATTGCCTGTACCTGTCATACTCAACACTACACATGCACACACACCACTCACACACACATGTACACACTCACATGCATGCACACACACACACTACTCATACACACATGCACATGTGCACACACAAACCACTCATACAATGTGTGCACATGCATACACTTGTATACACACTCACACCTACACACTTCCATTGCCTGTACCTATCATACCCAAAACTACATGTGCACACACTCACACTCACCACCCATACATATGTGTGCACATGTGTGCACACACACTCACTTACATGCACACACCCACCCTCACACACTTCCATTGCCTGTACCTGTCATACCCAACACTACACGTGCACACACTCACACACACCACCCATACATCTATCACATGTGTGCACACACACGTACTCACATACATGCACACACCCACCCCCACACACCTCCATTGCCTGTCCCTGTCATACCCAACACTACACGTACACAGCCCCCAAAACACACAGACCTACTCCCCATCCACCTCGCAAACAGCACACCCAGGACACAAACACATAGGGACCACACTGCACACGTGTTTCACCCTGTACAAGTACATGGCACACATATGTGCACAGGCAGAGCCAACCCAGGGTCAGGTGCACTGCAGAGATCACTGGATCAGCTGGGGTCCTTGTTAAAAGCACATTCTGGGGCCCCACCCTGACAGTCCCAACCCTGCGTCTGGGTGGGGCTGGGATGGTGAATTTTAGCGCATCAGAAGGCCGCACACACGTCACGGTGCTGTTAAGGAGTACATGGGACATTGTGTTCCAGCTTCCCTGTTGAATTCGTTAGAGACAGGTGTCTTCCTAGAGGTGGAGGGGCTGCTGGGGGGTGGGGAGGGTATCAGATGAGCCCCCCAATTGCTTCATCTTTGGCCCCCCCACTAGGTGGGTGATGGTGATGGCTTGGACCCCCTGGGGACTCCCATCTGCTGGAGGTTAGGGGTGGGTGGGCAGAACCCAGAGGAGGACCAGCCCAACTCAGGGCCAGCAGGCTCCGTGAAACCCGTTTCTCGCACTGCCATTGGCTTTAATCAGTGGGCTCCACGTGGCCCGGGAGTGGAGGGAGGTGCCCCTCGGGGGCGGGGGGGGGGCAGAAGCCCCCAGCACCCTTTCAGAAGCCAACACGTCTGAAAGGAACTAGAATCCGTCACTGGACCCTGGCGTTGTTAACTGCTGGAGGCCAAGCTGCTGAGAATGTAAATTTCTAATTAAAATAGAAATTAATCCTTTCCTCTAACTACCTGCTCTCTCCAGGCAGAGGAGCAAAAGTTTTTTGCTGCTAATTAATGTTATCACCGTTCGCTTTATTGACATAAGCAGATAAAATTCACATGGCTTTGCAGGAGTTGATGGGGAAACCAAAAAAAACCCCATTTTTTAAAGTTAAAAAAATTAATTACCTTGATCCTCCCTCTTGTATTCTAATCACAGACTTGCAGGGGGCCGCGTCTGCTGTCCCGAAGCCCGTGGACGGCTCTGTCTTTGGTGAACAGGCGCTGATGCCAAGCGCAGGGGGAGCTGAAAATTGCTTTGGGGCAGCTGGGAGGGAAAGACGAGCAACAGTCCACATGTGGAAGGCCTGATAAATTTGATCCTTATTTACCATGTCGGGTGTGGGTGTCTTTGTTACCCAGTTAAATAGACTCTAAGCACTGCCTTATAGTCTTGAAAAGTCCCTGGCCGATTTATAAATCGTATTAACTGCTCTGGCATTAGGCATATTTTTCGAGGTGGCCTCTTGCGGAATGTGGTGTGCCTCAGTCGCTTCCTTGGAGGGCCCCACACCTGGGGACTCTGAGCTCAAGGGAGATGCGTTCGCAGGCAAATCCACACGTCCCAGGGAACCCCTGGCCCCGTGGCCAGAGGTCTCCTCCCTCCAGTGCGGGTGAGGATGCTAGCCTGCCTGCCTCCTTACTCCCTATGAGACGAAGATTCTGATAGCCACATAAGCTGCCAGTGCCTGGACCAACTCTTGAATAGTGTCAAAGCTGTGTTTCCAGGATGAGAGTGGGGGGGTGGTTGCCTTATTCATTCAATAGTCTTTTGGTGGTGCTACAGATTGAATTGTGTGGTTGGCTGCTATGGAGTTAGCCCCAGCTCATGAGGACCCTACACACAGTGGAATGAAATGCACCCTGGTCCTTCACCATCCTTGTGATCGGTTGCAGATAGGACCATTGTGATCCACAGGGTTCTCACTGGCTGATTTTTTGGAAGCACATCACCAGTCCCTTCTTCCTAGTCTGTCTTGTCTGGGAGCTCCACTGAAACCTTTCAGCATCGTAGCGACACCCAAGCCTCCACTGACAGATGGGCCGTGGCCGTGTATGCGGTACAAGGGTTAGGAATCGAACCAGGGTCTCCCGCATGGAAAGACAGGATTCTACCACTGAACCACCAATACTTCTGGACTGAATTGTGTCTCCCCAGAAGGATATGTTGATGTCCTAACCCTTGGTACCTGTGAACATGACCTAGTTTGGAAATAGGGTCTTCAAAGATGTTATCAGTTAACATGAGGCTGCGCTGGAGCAGGGTCAGTCCTAATGCCCTCTGAGTGGTGTCCTTATAAATGAGGAAAGGAGACACAGAGAGAAGAGGCGGAGATTGGAGCGATGCAGCCACAAGCCAAGAAATGCCAAGGATTGTCAAGAACCACCAGACACTAGGAGGCTTCCTCTTCAGGCTTCGGAGAGAACACGGCCCTGCTGACAGCTTGAGTTTGGACTCCCAGCCTCCAGAATGCCAAGAGAATAAATGTCTGTTATCTTAAGCCCCCTGCTTTGTGGTCCTTTGTCACGGAAGCCTCAGGATGCTCATGCAGGTGGAGGGCCCTCTATGTGGCAGCCTTGTGTGGGCCCCCGAGTGAAGCAGACCTGTCTTTGCCCCTCGGGTTCCCATGGCCTGGTGGAGCAGGCAGACCGCAGGTGCGTACCTACGGGGTCTAAGGAGTGAGCTGGCGGGGAAGCCCTGGGTGTCCTAGGTGTGTGGGTAGGGCGAGCGCTGGTCCAGCCCTGCAGCTCAGTGAGGCTTCCCAGAAGAGGGAGAGGCAGGTGGAGCTGAGCTGGGCCCTGTAGTCTGGCCCTAACGCTTGCCCTCCCAAGGGCTGGTTCTGCCGGGCTCTGCTCTTTTCACTCAGGAATTCCCACCTCCACACCTCTGCCCTTGCCGCTCCTGCCACCTGGCTTGCCCTCTGCTGTACCCTCATTGAGAACTTGGCCTGCCTGGAAGTCCCCCAAATGCCATCTTCTCTGAGAGCTTCCCTGAGCATTGCACGTGGGAAGACCTCTCCTCTGTGTCCCATACCACTTTGCCCTTGCCCTTCAGCGTCCCTGTCTGTGTGGCTGTTATTCCCGTCTGCTTTCTTCCCCTCGAACTCTAAGCTTCTTGGGAGCCATGCAGGGCCTCGTTCCTCCTGTGACCCAGAGCCCGTCCCTGTGCCTGGGATACCAAGTGCCTGGACAATGCTGGCCAAACTCATGGGTGATGGACACCCCCACACCATGGGGGACTTATGGGTGGGGGCAGGAGCAGGGGTTGGACTTGAGTTCTAGCCCAGCCAGACCCAGGCCTGAGCACCCGACTTTGAGAATGATACTCACCCTCCTGGGTCTCAGTGTCCACACTAGAGAAATGGAGGCAGCGCCTCCTGTCCTGTGAGCCTTGCCAGGCACGTGTCCTCTCTGACCCCAGTCTTTTCATCTCCTGCATGAAGTTGACTGTAACAGCCCCTCCCACCTGCCCACCTGTGAATCACAGATCAAATGCTGCCTTGCCTTGAGTGAGGCTTCTAAAGAACCCAGGAGTGTCAGAGATATCAGCTGAGAAAACTCCTTCTGAGAAAAGACAGAAAGGACAGGGATGTCTTTCAGGGAACAAAAGACAGTGAAACTTTGAGGAACTCTCCTCCCCCCAATCCGTGCAGGGAACAGCTGTGCTGATTCTGAAAGAATTTCCTCCCCCCAAAGAGATTCTGGTGTGTTTTTTCCCCTCCTTGAATGAAGGGAAGAAATGACGCTGAGTAGAAGTAATTACACAAATTGAGGCGGAAATCAGCCATGAAAGGGAGAGAAATGAAGAGGGCCAGTCAGGAAGTGGCTGCCTCCCTCCCTCCTTCCTTTCGCGCAGCCTTCTCCTCCCTCCACCTGCTTGGCCCGTACTGCTGCCTCCAGTCCTCCTGGCCCCCGACAAAGTCACTGTCCTTTTCGGAAACAGTTCTCGGCTCCAGCGGACAGGGCTCCATATACCACCACCCAGCGAGGGCCCCAGGCAGCTGCCCCTTTCCTTGGCTGGCCTGTGGCACCCAGGGCCTGGCCACGAGGCTGCAGCCTCCTAGCAAGTCACAATTTCAAGAAGACTCTTAGCGTGATGGAGCCACCGGATCTGTTCTCTCTCTTTGTTTTAAAACCCCACTCCCTTCACCTGTTCTAGGAGCCCTGCTTTTGCAGTGGTTAAGACCTTGACTGCTAACCACAAGGTCGGTGGTTCGCATCCACCAGCCACTCTGTAGTAGAAAGATGTGGCAGTCTGTTTCCGTAAAGATTACAGCCTTAGAAACCCTATGGGGCAGTTCTACTCTGTCCTATAGGGTCGCTATGAGTTGGACTCCACTCGATGGCGATGGGTTTGGTTTTGGTTTGGTCACCTGTTCAGTGTGGAGAGAGGCGCTCCTAAACAATGAAACCTCCACCAGGCCCCACTTGAAGTGCACTTGGCTGTGTTTCCTTCTAGTCTTTTTTCTCTCCCATGCCAGCCACCACCGATGATGTGGTTTGGCCTGTTCACAGATTCCTTTGCAGCCGCTGCTCTGGGGCTCTGGCCAGCTCCATGGGACAGCTCTTTCCTTTCTGTCCCCTAGGACACAGCAGCTCAGAGCTGGCTGACCCACCGGGGCTGGGCACTTGTTGGCTCCAGACCAGGCCCTGTTTCAGAGCTTCTGAAGGCGGGTTCTGTGCAATGCAGATGCGATGAGAGAAGGTCAAGTTCAGATATGAGAGTGTCCACAACACTAGCCTCCTGGGAGGAAAACCATTTAACTTTGGAGAAAGTGGTTAGCCTTGTTTGAAGAAAGCTATTTACTGTTTTTTTAAGCCACCATTTCCAAACCTTTTTGATGTCCAAGCCCCTCTCTCCCTAAACGCCTGTGCCCATCTGGAGGGACACACCTCTTGGGACGTGCTGGGTGTGGAAGTGGCCTGGGACCGTGTGGCAGCTCTGTGTGTGAGTTTGGGGCCCACTCTTCCTCCTGTTCTGTGCTGCAGAAGCAGGCAGGATTAGAATGACTATTTTTTTGGATCAAATTTTCAAATTCCAAAATAAGATTTTTATTTTAGTTCCCTCTCCCCCCAATTGTAACTGTGTGTGCGTGTATGTGTTTTATGGGGCCTGGGTGCTTTTTCTAGTTATACAGTTTTACAGCTTGCTACTGTCACTCAAAGAAGCCCTGGTGGTACAACAGTTAAGTGTTTGGCTATTAACCAAAAGGTCAGTGGTTCGAACCCACCTAGTGACTCTGAGAGAAAGACCTGGTGATCTGCTCCCTTAGAGATTATAGCCTAGAAAACCCTAGGGGGGCATGTCCTGAACTGAATTATGTCCCCCCAAAAGCATGTGTATTAACTTGGTTAGGCTGTGATTCGATTCCCAGTATTCTGTAGATGTCTTCTGTTTTGTGATTGTAATTTTATGTTAAAGAGGATTAGGGTGGGATTGTAACACCCTTACCAGGTCACATCCCTGATTCAATATAAAGGGAATTTCTCAGGGGGTGTGGCCTGCACCACCTTTTATCTCTCAAGAGATAAAAGGAAAGGGAAGTAAGGAGAGAGCTGGGGCCCCCATACCACCAAGAATGCAGCACCAGGAGCAGAGCACATCCTTTGGACCTGAGGTTCCTGCACTGAGATGCTCCCAGACCAGGTGAAGACTGACGCATCACAAGGACCTTCCTCCAGAGCTGACAGAGAGAGAAAGTCTTCCCCGGAGCCAGCACCCTGAATTGGGACTTCTAGGCTACTGGACCGTGAGAGAATAAACTTCTCTTTGTTAAAGCCATCACTTTTGGTATTTCTATTATAGCAGCACTAGATGACTAAGACAGGGCAGTTCTACTCTGTCACATGGGGTCACTATGAGTCAGAATCCACTCAAAGGCACCCAACAAGAAAAACTTCCACTCAACATTATTCCTTGAGATATTTTTCTGTCAGTACATGCAGACAGCCGAAGAATGACTTTTAGTATATCCCATCTGATCTGAAGACCATTTCAAGAATAGATTTGACACACTGAACTCTAATGACCAAAGACCAGACAACTGGTGGGATGACATCACGGACATCATACATGAAGAAAGCAAGAGGTCATTAAAAAGACAGGAAAAAAAGAAAACACCAAAATGGATGTCAGAAGAGACTCTGGAACTTGCTCTTGAATGTAAAGTAGCTAAATCAAATGGAAGAAATAGTGATGTAAAACAGCTGAATAGAAGATTTCAAAGCACAGCTCAAGAAGACAAAGTGTTGTATAGAAATGCACAAAGACCTTGAGTTAGAAAACCAAAAGGGGAGAATATGCTCGGCATTTCTCAAGCTGAAAGAACTGAAGAAAAAATTCGAGCCTCAAGTTGCAATGGTGAAGGATTCTATGGGCAAAATATTGAACGACACAGGAAGCATCAGAAGAAGACGGAAGGGATACACAGTCACTGTACCAAGAAAAACTGGCTGACTTTAACCGTTTCAGGAGGTAGCATATGATCAAGAACCAATGGTGCTGAAGGAAGAAGTCCAAGCTGCACTGAAGGCATTGGCGAAAAAGAAGGCTCCAGGAATTGTTGGAATACCCACTGAGATGTTTCAACAAACGGATGCGACAATGGAAGCACTCACTCGCTTATGGGAAGAAACTTGGAAGACAGCTGACCAACTGATTGGAAGAGATCCATATTTTTGCCCATTCCAAAGAAACGTGATCTAACAGAACCCAGAAATTATCAAAAAAATCATTAATATCACACACAAGTAAAATTTTGCTGAAGATCATTCAAAAACGGTTGTAGCAGTACATCTATAGGGCACTGCCAGAAATTCAAGCTGGATTCAGAAGAGGACGTGGAACCAGGGATATCATTGCTGATGTCAGATGGATCCTGGCTGAAAGCAGAGAACACCAGAAAGACGTTTACCAGTGTTTTATTGACTGTGCAAAGGCATTTGCCTCTGTGGATCATAACAAATCATGGATAACACTGCGAAGGATGAGGATTCCAGAACACTTAATTGTGCTCATGAGGAAACTGTACCTAGACCAAGAGGCAGAACAAGGGGATACGGAGTGGGTTAAAATCAAGAAAGGTGTGCGTCAGGGTTGCATCCTTTCACCATACTTATTCAATCTATATGCTGAGAAAATGGTCCAAGAAGCCAGACTATATGAAGAAGAATGGGGCATTAGGATTGGAGGAAGACTCACAAACATCCTGTGATATGCAGGTGACACAAACTTGCTTGCTGAAAGCGAAGAGGACTTAAGCACTTACTGATGAAAATCAAAGACCACAGCCTTCAGTATGGATTACGCCTTAACATAAAGAAAACAAAAATCCTCACAACTGGACCAATAAGCAACATCACGACAGATGAAAAAATATCGAAGTTCTCGGAGATTTCACTTTACTTGGATTCACAATCAATGTCCATGGGAGCAGCAGTCAAGAAATCAAATGATGCATTGCATTGGACAAATCTGCTGCAGAAGACCTCTTTAAAGTGTTAAAAAACAAAGATGTTACTTTGAGGACTGAGGTGTGCGTCACCCAAGCCATGGTATTTTCAGTTGCCCCATATGCATGCAAAAGCTCGAGAATGAATAAGGAAGACTGAAGGAGAATTAATGCCTTTGAATTATGGTGTTGGTGAAAAATATTGAATATACCATGAACTGCCAGAAGAATGAACAAATGTGTCTTGGAACAAGTACAGCCAGAATGCTCCTTAGAAGCAAGGATGGTAAGACTTTATCTCACATACTTTGGACATGTTATCAGGAGGGAAAAGTCCCTGGAGAAGCACATCATGCTTGGTAAAATAGAAGGCAGCAAAAATGAGGAAGACCCTCAACGAGATGGAGTGACACAGAAATCATTGTGAAGGTGGAGCAGGGGCGGGCAGTGTTTGTTCTATTGTACATAGGGTCTCTATGAGTCAGAACCGACTCAGCGGCTCCTAACAACAACAATAACACATGTAGGTTGGCCTTATTTCTTTCTATGCATTGTATTCTGTTTTTAATCTCTCCACCCTACACCCAAGCCCCCGGTAACCATTAATAAACTTCGCGCTCTATGCAGTTGCCTATTCTAGATCTTTCCTACAAGTGGGATCATGTAATATTTGTCCTTTTGTCTCTGACTTATTTCACTGAGTTCAGTATTTTCAAGGTTCTTTCACATCATAACGTGTATCAGGACTTCATTTCTCTCTATGGCTGAATAATATCTCATTGTGTGTATGTACCCCCTTTTGTTTATCCATTCATTTGTTGATGGGCACTGAGACTGTTTCCACCTTTTGGGTATTGTGAATAAAACTGCAATGAACATGGCTGTACAGGTATCTATTTGAGTCCCTGCTTTCAGCTCTCTTGGGTATATGCCTAAGAGCAGAACTGCTGGGTCATATGGTAATTTTAACTTTTTGAGAAGCCACCAAACTGTTTTCCACAGTGTTGTTGTTGTTGTTAGGTGTCATTGAGTCGGTTCCAACCTACAGTGACCCTATGTACAAGAGAACAAAACACCGCCCGGTATGCACCGTCCTCACAATCATTGTTATGCTTAAGCCCATTGTTGCAGCCACTGTGTCAATCCATCTCATTGATGATCTTCCTTTTATTCGCTGACTCTTTACCAAGCGTGATGTCCTTCTCCAGGGCCTGATCCCTCCTGATGACATGTCCAAAGTATGTGAGACGTTGTCTTGCCATCTTTGCTTCTACGGAGCATCCTGGTTGTACTTCTTTCAAGACGGATTTGTTCATTCTTTTGGCAGTACTTGTTATATTCAATATTTTTCACCAACACCACAATTCAAAGGCGTCAATCCTTCAGTCTTCTTTATTCATCGTCCAGCTTTCACATGCATAGAAGGTGATTGAAAATACCATGGCTTGGGTCAGGAGCACCTTAGTCTTCAAGGTGACATCTTTGCTTTTCTACACTTTAAAGAGGTCTTTTGCAGCAGATTTGTCCAATGCAACGTGTCTTTTGATTTCTTGACTGCTGTTTCAATGGGTGTTGATTGTGGATCCAAGTAAAATGAAATCCTTGACAACTTCAATCTTTTCTCCATTTTTCATGATGTTGTTTATTGGTCTCGTTGTGAGGATTTTTGTTTTCTTCATGTTGAGGTGTAACCCATATTGAAGGCTGTGGTCTTTGGTCTTCATCAGTAAGTGCTTCAAGTCCTCTTCACTTTCAGCAAGCAAGGTTGTATCGTCTGCATAATGCAGGTTGTTAATGTCTTCCTCTAATCCCTTTGCCCCGTTCTTCTTCATATAGTCCAGCTTCTCAGATTATTTGCTCAACATACGGATTGAATAGGCATGGTCAGAGCATACAACCCTGACACACACATTTCCTGACTTTAAACCACACAGCATCCCCTTGTTCTGTTCCAATCGTTGCCTCTTGATCTAAGTACAGGCTCCTCATGAGCACAATTAAGTGTTCTGGAAATCCCACTCTTCACAACATTATCCGTAGTTTGTTATGATCCACACAGTCTAATGTCTTAGCACACTCAGTAAAACACAGGTAGACGTCCTTCTGGTGTTCCCCGCTCTCAGCCAGGGTCCATCTGACATCGGCAGTGATTTCCCTGGTTCCACGGCCTCTTCTGAACCGGCCTGAATTTCTGGCAGCTCCCTGTCGATGTACAGCTGCAGCCGCTTCTACAGTGGCTGCACCATTTTACGTTCCCACCAGCAATGCACGAGGGTTCCAATTTCTCTACATCCTCTCCGAAGAATTACTCTTTATCTACCTGTGTTTTAATAATCTTTTAAACGTTCACAGCATTATTTGTGAAGTGTATGGAGCTCTTTCAAATGTGGGATTTGATTTCACTTCTCCCTCCCAACAAGGCTGTTTACCAGATGAGGAAGCCGTTAGTCAAGGACTGGCCCACATATCCAGGGGAGGGGCAGGTGGAGCCAGCACTCACTCCCTAGGTGCCTCTTCTGAGGCTATCTTCCTCTCTGGAGGGTCTCCTTGAAGTAGGGTTGCAGAATAAAAGACAGAATGCCCAGTGAAATTTTAATTCCAAATAAATTCCAAATAATTGGTTAGTATAAGTATGTCCCATGCAATATTTGGGATATAGTTATGCTAAAATATTATCTGTTATTTGTCTAAAATTCTAATTTAACTGGGGGTCCTGTTTTTATGCTTCCCACTCCCCCAAATCTGGGGCCCATTGTTGGGGGAATGGTCTGCCTTTACACCTCCCATCTAGGCTGCATAAGTTAAGGCTTTGGATCCAGAACATTCTCTGATAAGGAGGCTGGGAATTGGGTCACCTTCTCTCTCCTGGTTTCTTCTCCTTATCAGAGAAGCCTTCCCTCTGTTCTTACAACACAGTAACTTTCTCTGGACACCATATAGCACTTGGCCAACCCCGTTTCTATCTATATCTGTTCCCAGCAGTGAGGGAACGCTATCTCTCATACTACGGTGCAAGAGGGGTGTCTTAGTCATCCAGTGCTGCTATAACAAAAATACCACAAGTGGATGTCTTTTACAAAGAGAAATTAATTCTCTCACAGTCTAGTAGGTTGCAAGTCCAAATTCAGGGTATCAGCTCCAGGGGAAGGCTTTCTCTCTCTGTTGGCTCTGGAGGAAGGTCTGTGTCATCCATCTTGCCTTGGTTTGGGAGCATCTCAGTGCAGGAAACTCGGGTCCAAAGGATGTGCTCTGCTCCCAGCACTGCTTTCTTGGTGGCATGAGGTCCCCATGTCTCTCTGATTGCTCCTCTCTTTTATATCTCAAAAGAGATTGGCTTAAGACACTACCTAATCTTATAGACCTCATTAGTATAATTACTGCTAATCCCTCTTATTACATCGTAGTGATAGGATTTACAACATATAGGGAAATCACGTCAGAAGGCAAAATGGCAGACAATCTTACAATCTTACAAGGGAATCATGACCTCGCCAAGTTGACAGATATTTTGGGGGACACAATTCAATCCATGACAAGGCAGAACATGCCAGATTGTAAGAGGTGGTCTTGAGGGATGGAATGAAGGGGAAACTGGCTTCGTGAGGCAGAACATGAGCACCGTTATGTGGTCCATGAGTTCACTACAGTTTGCTAAGTCATCCTTATGTAAGCCTCTGTCATGCCAGCACTATTGTCCACCGCCAGTGTAAAACCTCTGCCCTCTCACTGAGGACCGCGAAGATCTGCTTGGTCCTTTGCCACCAAGGACTTGCCTTGTATGTAAGTCTCCCTAACAAACTCCTTTTTTGCCACCCTGGGGTTGCCCACCTCTTTCTTTGGTCTCTTGGCACCTTCCACTTTTGGAGGCAAGTTTCATGTTACTAGTCCATGCTTGGACACCCCTACGCTGGGATTCAGCCATTCTGGCCTCCTCCTAGAGAAGTGGTTAACTTTTACAGCATCACAGTAGCTGCTTCATGATGTCACATTGCAGAGCTGAGTTCAGTGAGATGCCTCCACAGACCTGTCTGTTTGTCTCTGTGTTTATTGGCTTGGATGAGCCTCGGACAGAGAGCTTTGCTGACCGATCTGTAGGAGCAGATGTGGGTTATTGTCCTCAGGGACCAAAGTCTACTATCTGCTCTGTGGAAATCCTGCTCGTGCTCCTGACCTCACGAGTCCAGTGCTGGTTCATATCCTGCATCTACTGATTCTTGGCTGTTGTGCCCTCTTCACTCTAGCCTCAGTTTCCCCACCTGTAAAACAGACACCTCCAAGGGTCGTTGTCATAGGTCGGTTTCCTTGATGTCTTAGTTTCCTGGCTTGATGATTTGTCAAGACAGGCTGGGTTTGCGGGGTAACAAACAGCCCCCAGCCCCAGTGACGTAACAACTGAAACACCTATTTCTGGCTTGTGTGAAGTCTGTTGTAGGTGGAAGGGGTGGGCTGGAGCTCTGCTCTACGGGGTCTCTCAGCGCTCCAAGGCGACGGAGGCACCACCTTCTAGAGCACTGTTTCCTTATCTGTTGTTGTTGTTGTGTCCCCGCGAATTGTTTCTGACTCATAGTGACCCGATGTGACGGAGCAGAACTGCCATGTAGGGTTTTCTTGGCTGAAGTCTTTATGGGAGCAGTTCACCATGTCTTCCTCCCATAGAGCCACTGGGTGGGTCCGAACTGCCAATCTTTCAGTTAGCAGCCGAGGGCTTAACCGTTGTGCCGCCAGGGCTCTTTACCTTAGCTGTACAAAGAGGAAAAGCAACTTCTGCAGAGGTTGTGAGGATTAGATGTGATCTTCGGTGAAGATGCCCATCCAGGGGACTGCATTCCCTCGGTGCTTGATAAATGCTTAGTGCTGGCACAGTGGTTGAATTTGGGTGCAGAAATCTCCATGTCCCCTGCCTGCGGGGTGTGTTTGGGGCTGGGAAGGGCAGCGAGGAAGGGCTGCCAGGGGCAGGGTGCCTCAGGGGCTGATCTGCTGCCTGTCCGTGTTGTTGGGAGGGGCGCCGGGCTACGTGCCTCTCCAGAAAGTGACATTTGGAAGAAGGTGGGCCTGGGGCTCACTTAACATTTGAGTGCGACTGGTGAGTGCTCCCTGGGGCCAGGGCACACATTTGCAGAGATGTTAGGCAGCTGCAAAACTGGCACAGGAAGCGCAGGCAGGATTTAGGGTTCCAGAGGTGTGCTTAGCTATGGCGGCCTCTTCTCCAGGCCCAGCAGGGGTGGGAGGGGGAGGATGAAGGAACAGCCTCTCTCTCCTATCTGCAGCCTCAGATATGGCTGGTACCCCAACCCCCAAGCCACCAGCTGTTATCCCAGCCTTTCATGCCGCACCGCAGCTTCCTCATTCCAGGCTGGCCTCTGCTACCCGCCAGCCAGCAGGTGTTAGCTCCTTCTCTGCCTTCTCCCCAGCCATGATGGTCCCCTCCCCCAGGCTTAACCTTGGGGACCACCGGGATGGTCAGGCCAGCCCCACGTGGCTTCAAGGGGTCACAGAATGATCCAGCCCAGCTGTCCCCTCTGATTCTGTTCCTGCAGGAGTATTCTGTCCCTCCCTCCAGCCTTGTCCCCAGGGCCAGCCAAGATAGCCTCCCCACGTGCCTGGGGACCCCACGGCTCAGCAGGGGCCAGCACTGTCCTTGCTTCTTACAACATCATCCCCTGATGCTGGCCCCAGTTCTATGGGAGGCCAGGGTGGGGGCAGGATGCTGGTCCCAGCTGACAGGAGGCTGGGTGGGGACCGGAGGCAGTCAGGCCCAGCTGCTGTGCCGTTCTGAGTACTGGGTTCCTTAAGGGTCCTCAAAGATGGGCTGTTAGAGGTGGTTTCCACCAGACCCCGCTTTACAGAGGGATGTGGGGCTCTTCAAGGCTGCAGGGCAGAGCCTAGAAATGGAGCGGGGGCTCAGATCCCACCAAGGCTGGGAAACAAGGCCCCAAGAGGAAAGGGCTTGGACCTGGCTCAGCAGGAGGGAGAACCTTGGGTGTGCAGCCCCTCCCCTGCCTCAGGGGAGGGGGGCCTGAGAGGGCAGGCATGGCCTCACATGCCCACTCCTGGCTTCTCCTGGGCCCCTGCCCCTCCACTCTCCACCTCTCTGGTGGCATGTGGCCCTCAGGCTAGCAGGACCAGCCGGCACCGTCTCTGCCCTGGGCTGAGCCCCAGGTGGCAGGGGCCGAGTTCTGTGTGTCCAGCCCGATGGGCCTGGCACACTGCAGATGCCCAGTGAACCCTCACATGTGACCCCACCTTACCATGATCCTCTGTGCCTCCTGGACCCCCTCTGGTTCCTGGGTCCCCCGGGCTCCTCCCTGGGGACTCCCAGGCCCAGCTCCTGGCCTTGCAAGACCCTCCCTGCTCCTTCTCTGGAGAACAAGTGGCCCAGTGCCCCCATGACCAAAGTGGGGGGCTTGGAAGGGCAGCCTCCTCAGCTCTCTGCTCCAAACACCTCTCAGCCTGAGCCCCAGTGTGTCTGTGACACATGTGAACGGCCCCTCTTCACTGATCGCTGTCTGAAATTTCAAAGTGAATTTGCTACCACAGCTAAAGCAAAACGTGAGCGGTGGTAGCTGCAGCCGGTTACGTTTCATGCTGTTTACGTCCCTTGTCGGGGGAGGCAGATTGCAGTTTACGTGTGTGTCCCCCTCAGTCCCCAAGTGGGGAAGGAATGGTGTGTGTGCGCGCAGGTGTGACTGGGCATGTATATGTGGGTTTGAGTGTAACTGAACACGTGTGAATGTGCATGTGAGTATACATATGTGTGCACGTGTGAAGTGTACATATGTGTGCATGTGTGAAGTGTACATGTGTGTGCATGTGTGAAGTGTACATATGTGTGTGCATGTGAGTGTACATGTGTATGTGAGTGAATGTGAGTGTGCATGTGCACACATGTGCACACATGTGTGTGAGCACATGTGACACTGTGAATGTGTGCATGGTGGGTATATGAGCACACGTGTGTACATGTGAGTGTGCATGTGTGTGTAAGCATTGTGTGTGAGCACGTGTGAATGTATGCATGGTGTGTATGTGAGTGCATACGTGTGTGCAAGAATGTGTGAAGGTGCATGTGTGTGTTTATGGAGACAGAGCACTTGCTCCCTGTCTCTAAGGATCTCACCTTCAGCCTCAGACATGCACACAGATGCCCAAAGGCGGAGCAGAAATCGGCGGTTGGTGAGTGGCTATGCAACGTGGCTTGAGTGTGCAGGGCAGGGAGCTGACTGGGAAGGTCCACGGAAGGAGCGGCACCCCAGATAGGACATGGAGAAGTGTGGGGGAAGGGTCCTAGGGTCCAGGAGCCTCGTGCACCAGGGTCCCCACCCTTTGTTTTATCATGACAATGTAACCTATTCTGTCCTCCAGGTGAAAAGGGGGCTCAGCTTAACCTTCCATCTGCCTTGGTCATACTCTTCCTCATGGTCCTCACCATCACTGTATCAAGGACCTGAGCTGTCCCCACACTTGAGATGCCCTTTCCAGCTTTCAAGGGGCTTTTGCATCTGTCACCACAGGTGACTGAACTTCATAGCAGCCATCTGTGCAGGGTAGAGTACCCACCTTGCAGATAAGGACATGACACCAGAGAGGGGAGATGGCCCTGCCCATACCCTGAGGGTGCACCAGGGGCAGGTCAGGCTGAACACGCAGGTGTCAGGCACTATGCTGGGCCCATTGTGTGCATGACCGCTTCTCTGCTGCCTACTGAGAATGGACAGACAGAGCAGGAGGGCTTCCTCGAACAGAGGACCCTGAGGAAAGGGCTTAGAATTAGAGAGATTGGAGCAGAGGCTCCGGAGCCTCAGCTCTGTTACCCTGCTCTGTGTCTTTGAACCACTCCCTCACCTCTCTGGCCTCAGTTTTGCCATCTGTAACATGGGCAGGCTGAGGTTTTGTGATTTTGACTCAAGTTCCTGCTTTTCCCTGGGCCTGTTGGTACTGAGGCTGGCAAGATGACCAACGGCTAGCTGAAGGGCTGGATCCCAGCTGTGGACAGTGGGCTGTGACATGATTGGAGGGGGGGAAGTGGAGAGTGGTTCAGGATGCTGTTGCCCTGAGCAAGCTGGGCCTGAGTGAGAGGAGAAGCTAGGAGGCTGAGGGAGGCCCTGGTCACCAGCCTCTTGTCTGAATCTGAATTCTGAATGGGGGTGGCCAGGAGGAGGGCGGGGAGGGAGGACTCCAATGAGAGATGTCAGGAGGGAAACCTGCTTCCTCTTTGCAGTTGGTGGGCTGATTGCCTGGGGATGCAGGTGGCCAGGCGTTGACCCATCCAACATCCTGAGAAACTTCTTTTTTTTTTAAATTAATTATTTTATTTATTGTGCTTTAAGTGAAAGTTTACAAACCATATCAGTCTGTCATAGAAAAACATACACACTTTGCTATATACCCCTAGCCGCTATCCCCCGAATGAGACAGCACGCTCCGCCTCTCCACCCTGTATTCCCCATGTCCATTCAACCGAGAAATTTTCTAAAAGTGCAGATAAGATTAAGGGCTGGAGCTAGGGCCACCCGTGTGGATTTTAATGGCTAACTTCAATTTGCTGGAGTTTGAGTAAACCCAGAGGGGGATGCAGAGCCATACATTTGAGAGAGACAAGGTCTGGCACTAATAAAAGTGATGGAAACAGAAGCTTGAAAAGTGCATTACTCATCCTGCAGCTCTTGGGAACCCAGCAACAACCACCATGTGAACGAGCTGGAACTAGCCTGCTCGGTGATGCGTGATGTACAGACCACCGTGATCATTAAGGTTGTGTGCCAACTGGACTAGACCGTGCTTCTCATTGGTTTGGCAGTTATGTAATGATGTAATCACCTCCATGATGAAATATGCTGTGAGCAGCCAATCAGTTAAAAGGGTATTTCCTTGGAGGTGTGGCCTGCATCCAATATGTATGGACTTTCTGGCAAATCTTGCTGACTTTTGCTCTCTCTGGATCTTGAATCTGGTTAATCATCATCTGATCTCCAGTTCTTGGAACTTAAACCAGCAGCATGCTGTCTGACCTGTCAATCTTGGATTCGTCAGCCTCCGCAGCCCATGAGCCAGCAGCCTGCCACCTGACCTGTTGATCTTGGCTTCGTCAGCCCCTGCATCTACATGAGTCAGGAGAAGCCTCCAGCCTGATGGCTGACCCACAGACTTGGGACTTTCCAGCTTCTACAACTGTGTGAGCCATTTCCTTGATATAAATTTCTCTCTCTCTCCCTATATATGTATGCTCTGGTGGCATGGTGGTTAAAAGCTCAGGCTGCTAAACAAAAGATTGGCAGTTTGAATCCACCAGCTGCTCCTTGGAAACCCTATGGAACAGTTCTACTCTGTCCTGTAGGGTCACTATGATTTGGAATCATATATTCATATATGCTTTACTGGTTTTGCTTCTCTAGAGAACCCAGCCTAAGACATTTGGTACTGAGAGTCGTTCTAGAGAAACTAGATTTTAAGGATGAGTTTTCTAAATTGGTTCTCAAGTCTGGTTAGTCTTGCAGATGTTGATGACTCTACTTCCAGTAGCAAAGCAAAAAGCAACAGCAACAACAACAACAACAACAACAAAAAACAAAACACCAAACCTGTTGCCTTTGAGTCAATTCCAACTTGTAGCAACCCTACAGGACAGAGTAGAACTGCCCCATACAGTTTCCAAGGAGCGCCTGGTGGAGTCAGACTACCAACTTTTTGGTTAGCAGCTATAGCTCTTAACCATGATGCCACCAGGGTTTCCCCAGTAGTGGAGAGGGCACTGCTAATCCACGGCATAAGGTGGCCATAGAAATGCACAAAGTATCACCACCAATAGATCAAGTATTTGTGAGAGGCAAGGCTCTGGGTAATTGCAGTTTTGATACTTTTCCACACTTTTGTCAGAATGAGAAATATAAGGAAGCTGCTTGGTTGGTCCTGCTTTTGCTGGACAAAAATGTGGAAGAAAGAGAGGAGCCCAGGGCTTTAGAGTCAAAGTTCAAGCACCACATAAATGACCTCAAAGTTGCCACTTGTGCCCTGAAAGACAGCCTTATTTCTTGTAGTAACAGAGCTGATATTGCCAAAAACCAAACCCAAAGACTTGGAGAAAGTGGCTTAATTACAACACCAATTGATTTCCCAACCTTGAATGATGTCTCAAGTTAAGGTGAGGGCATTGATTGGGAAGAAATGGGATTCTGAAACCTAGGATCGGGACATATGGGTAGATAATCAGGAAGCTGAGGATACTGAGCTCCTAAATTCCATTGAACTGCTCCTTCCAACAAAGCCATTAGGCCCTCCACTCCCATCTAATGATATTAACCCAGCTGTGCCTGAAAAGCCTTTGAGATATCGCTTGAGGCGATGTCTGAGTCATTGCCCGGGGCATTGCCTGAGGCAGATGCCTTACAAGACGTTGCTGAATGTTCTCAAAACACATCCCCACCACCCATTTTTGCTTCTTAAGTCCCAGCGAGCTCCAAAAGGTGAGGTGCAAGGTATGACCCAGGAAGAGGTATGCTACACTCCAAAAGAACTGTTTGGCTGTTCTAATGTGTACAAATGGAAACCAGGGAATATGTTTGGGAATGTATATTAAGGGTGTGGGATAATTGTGCAAGGAACATGAAGTTGGATTAGTCTGAGTTTCTTGATATGCGCCCACTAAGCACAGATTCTTCATTGAATGTTTCAGCTCGAGAGGTTAGGAAAGGATCTAATAGTTTATTTGGTTGGGTCACTAAAGTATGGATTACATGGTGGCCTACACTAAATCAAGTTGAAGTATCAGACCTGTTTTGGTATACTGTAGAAGAAAGTATCCAAAGTCTTAGGGAAATTGTCATGTTAGAGGGGATTTATCAGGTTAGACCCACAGACTTAGGGAGTGCCCAGAGGACACACCTTCTACTTCAATGGTGAGGAAAAATTCTGTGAAGAGAGCCTCTGTATCTTTCAAGACCGTTGTGATTGCTATTTTATGTAAGTCAGGTTTGACTGAGAACATCCCTAACTGAATTAAGATGCCTAACTACAATGGAGCTTATTGGACCCTGTGGTGGTGGGGGCCAAGTGGCAACACTCGATAGACGAAAACAAGGTGGATGTGGTTACTGTAATGGACAGTGGAGTCAACGCAGTAATAGTCTGATTTGAATGGACTTACAGTATTAGCTACTTAATCGTGGTGTCCCTAAGAGTGAAATAGATGGGAAATCTACTAGTTACTTGATTTTGTACAAATGGAGGAATTCTAGGCCAATTGAGTGGCAGTCTAACTTGAATCTCCAGAATAGAGAGTCACAGCCTCTTAATTCCCAGACTTGAGTGAGTTTAAATATGCACAACCCCTAGAATGAGGGGAAGATGTGTCTATTTAAGGAAGGAACCTACTACACTGTCAAAAACTTACACTATACTGTTAATATTTCTCCCAGCCTCCTTCCCCCAAAAGGATCTACAGCCTTTTATTGGGGAAAAGGAAATAATCAGAATTTTGAGGGATTACTGGATACTGGCTCTGAACTGACACTATTCCAGGAGGTCCAAGATGTCACTGTGGACCACCAGTCAGAGGAGGGCATATGGAGGTCAGGTTATTAATGAAATCTTAGCTCAGGTTCATCTCACAGTGGGCCCGGTAGGTCCCAGAACCCGTCCTGTAGTGATTTCCCCAGCACCAGAAAGCATAATTGGAATAGATATACTCAGCAATTGGCAGAACCCCCACATTGGACCTCTGACAAGTGCAGTAAGGGTTATTATGGTAGGAAAAGTCAAGTGGAAACCACTAGAACTGCCCCTACCTGAGAAAATAGTAAACAAAAAGCAATACTGAATTCCTGGAGGGATTGCAGAGATTACTGTCACCATTAAGGACTTGAAGGATACAGGAAGGTGATTCCCACCACATCCCCATTCAACTTGCCTATTTGGCCTGTGCAAAAAACAGATGGATCTTGGAGAATGACAGTAGATTATTGAAAATTTAACCATGTGGTGACTTCAATCGCAGCTGCTGTTCCAGATGTGATTTCATTGCTTGAATGAATTAATTCATCTCCTGGTACCTGGTGTGCAGCTATCGACCTGGCCAATGCCTTTTTCTCAATTCCAGTTTGGTAGGAGGAATACTAGAAGCAGTTTGCCTTCAGCTAGCAAAGGTAGCATTACACCTTCATTGTCCTACGTCAGGGGTATATCAACTCTCTAGCCCTATATCATAATTTAGTCTGCAGGGACCTTGATCACCTTTCCTTTCCACAAGATGTCACACTGGTCCGTTACATTGATGATATTATGCTGACTGGACCTAGTAAGGAAGAAGCGTCAATGGCTCTGGACTTACTGGTAAAACATTTGCACGCTGGAGAGTGGAAAATTAATCCAACAATAATTCAGGCACCTTCCACCTCAGTGAAATTTCTAGGGCTCCAATGGTGTGGGGCATGTCAAGATATTCCTCCTAAAGTGAAGGATAAGTTATTGCATTTGGCCACTCCCACAACTAGAAAGGAGGCACAATGTGTGGTGAGCCCCTGGATTTTGGAGGCAACATATCCCTCATTTGGGTGTGCTACTCCAGCCTATTTATCAAGTGACTGTAAAAACGCTTTGCCAATTTGACCACCTGATCCGGCTGATCCAATGGTGTTTGAAGTGTCAGCGGCAGATAGAGATTCTGTTTGGAGTCTTTGGCAGGCCCCTACTGGTGAATCACAGTGCAGACCCTTAGGATTTTGGAGCAAAGCCCTGCCATCCTCTTCAGATAACTACTCTCCTTTTGAGAAACAGCTTTTGGCTTGTTACTGGGCTTTAGTAGAGACTGAATGCTTAACCATGGGACACCAAATCACTAAGCGGCCATCATGAAATGGGTGTTGTCTGACCCATAGAGTCATAAAGTTGGACGTACACAGCAGCACTCCATCATTAAATGGAAGTGGTATATACGAGATAGGGCCTGAGCAGGACATGAAGGCACAGGTAAGTTGCATGAGCAAGTGGCCCAGATGCCCATGGTCTCCACTCCTTTCACATTACCTTCCATCTCCCAGTCTGCTCCTATGGCCTCGTGGGGAGTTCCTTATGATCAGTTGACTGAGGAAGAGAAAACCCATGCCTGGTTTACAGACGGTTCTGTGTGATATGCAGGCACCACTTGAAAGTGGACAACAGCTGCACTACAGCCCCTTTCTGGGACCTCTCTGAAGAACAGTGGTGAAGGGAAATCTTCCCAATGGGCAGAACTTAGAGCAGTGCACCTGGTTGTTCACTTTGCTTGGAAGGAGAAATGGCCAGATGTGCGATTGTATACTGATTCATGGGCTGTAGCCAATGGTTTGGCTGGATGGTCAGGCACTTGGAAGGAACATGGTTGGAAAATTGGAGACAAGGAGGTATGGGGAAGAGGTTTGTAGATAGATCTCTGAATGGGCCAAAGAAGTGAAGATATTTGTGTCTCATGGTGAATGCTCACTATCTATGTTATCTAGTGTTGCTGTAACAGAAATACCAAAAGTGGATGGCTTTAACAAATAGAAATTTATTATCTCACGGTTTAGGAGGCTAGAAGTTCAAAATCAGGGTGCCAGCTCTAGGGGAAGGCTTTCTCTCTCTATCCACTGTGGGCAAGGTCTTCATCAATCTTCCCCTGGGTCTAGGGGGTTCTCAGCACAGGGACCCCAGGTGCAAAGAATGAGGTCTGCTTCTGGCTCTTCTTTTTTGATGGTAGTAAGCTCCCTTTTCTGCTTTCCTGTTTCATCTTTTTGTATCTCAAAAGAGACTGACTCAAAATACTAACTAATTCTGTAAATTGATTCTGCCTCATTAACTTAACTGCCTTTAATCCTGCCTCATTAACATCATAGAGGTTAGGATTTAAAATACATAGAATAATTTCATCAAACCACACGATGGAGGATAATTACATAACACTGAGAATCATGGCCTAGCCAAGCTGATACATCTTTTGGGGGACAGAATTCAATCCAAAACACTCAACAAAGGGTAACCCTGGTAGAGGAGGCTTTTAACAATCAAGTGAATAGGACCACAAGTTCTGTGGAAACCATTCTTCCTCTTTCCCCAGTCATTACTGTCATTGCTCAATGGGCTCATGAACAAAGTGGTCATGGTGGCAGGGATGGAAGTTATGCACGGGCTCAGCAACATGGACTTCCACTCACCAAGAATGACTTAGAGCTACTGTTGAGGGCCCAATCTGCCAGCAGCAGAGGCTAACACTGAGTCCTCAATATGGCACCATTTCTTGAGGTGATCAGCTAGCAACCTGGTGGCAGGTAGATTACATTGGACCACTTCCATTATGGAAAGGGCAGCATTTTGTTCTTACTGAAATAGACACTTACTCTGGATATGAATTTGCCTTCCCTGCACACAATGCTTCTGCCAAAACTGCCATCCATGGACTTCCAGAATACCTTATCCACCATCATGGTATCTCACACAGAATCACCTCGGATTAAGGGATTCACTTCACAGCAGATGAAGTACTGCAACGGGCCCATGCTCATGGACTTCACTGCCCTTGCCATGTTCCCTGCCCGCTATGGGTGACCCTGCTGTATTTGAATACTGGTGGCATAGCTTTCAGCATCACAACAACATACAAGCCCCCACAGTATGACAAACTGATAGACACATGGGGGTATTCAGACACCAGCAGGGTCACCCACGGTGGACAGGTTTCAGCTGCACTTCCAGACTAAGACAGACTAGGAAGAAGAACCTGGCAGTCTACTTCTGAAAAGATTTAGCCAGTGAAAACCTTATGAATAGCAATGGAATATTGTTTGATATAGTGTCGGAAGATGAGCCCCTCAAGTTGGAGGGCATTCAAAAGACAACTGGGGAAGAGCTGCCTCCTCAAAGTAGATTCGACCTTAACCATGTGGATGGAGTCAAGCTTTTGGGACCTTCATTTGCTGATGTGGCATGACTCAAAAGGAGAAGAAACAGCTGCAAACGTTCTTTAATAATTGGAACATGGAATGTAAGAATTACGAATCTAGGAATATTGGAAGTCATAAAAAATGAAATGGAACACATAAACATTGATATCCTAGGCATTAGTGAGCTGAAATGGATGGGTATTGGCCATTTTGAATTGGATAATCCTATGGTCTACTATTCTGGGAATGATAACTTGAAGAGGAATGGCATTGCATTCACTGTCAAAAAGAACATTTCAAGATCTATCCCAAAGTACAGCACTGTCAGTGATAGGATAACTTCCACATGCCTGCAAGAAAGACCAGTTAATACGACTATTATTCAAACTTTTGTACCAACCACTAAGGCCAAAGATGAAGAAATTGAACATTTTTACCAATTTCTGCAATCTGAAATTGAACACGCGATGAGGATGTATTGATAATTACTGGAGGCTGGAATGCGAGAGTTGGAAACAAAGAAGAAGGATTGGTAGTTGGAAAAATATGGCCTTGGTGGTAGAAACAATGCTGGAGATTGCATGATAGAATTTTGCAAGACCAACAACATCTTCACTGCAAATACCTTTTTTCACCAACATAAACAGTGACTATACACGTGGACCTTGCAAGATAGAATACACATGAATCAAATCGACTACATCTGTGGCAAGAGAAGATGGGAAAACTCAATATCATCAGTCAGAACAAGGCCAGGGGCCGAATGCAGAACAGAGCATAAGTTCAAGTTGAAACTGAATTAGAATGAGTCCACAAGAGCCAATGGATTTGACACGTTGAACACTAATGACCAAAGACCAGACGAGTTGTGAAATGACATCAAGAACATCATACCTGAAGAAAGCAAGAGGTCATTAAAAAGACAGGAAAGAAAGAAAAGATCAAAATGGATGTCAGAGGAGACCCTGAAACTTGTTCTTGAATGCTGAGTAGCTAAAGTGAAAGGAAGAAATGATGAAGCAAAAAAGTTGAACAGAATATTTAAAAGGGTGGCTCGAGAAGACAAAGTAAAGTATTCTCATGACATGTGCAAAGAGCTGGAGATGGAAAACCAAAAGGGAAGAACATGCTCGGCATTTCTGAAGTTGAAATAACTTAAGAAAAATTCAAGCCTCAAGTTACAATATTGATGGATTCTATGGGAAAAACATTAAACTACTCAGGAAGCATCAAAAGAAGATGGAAGGAATACACGGAATCGCTACACCAAAAAGAATTGATATTCAACCATTTCAGGAGGTACCATGTGAGCAGGAACCAATGGTACTGAAGGAAGAAGTCCAAGCTACACTGAAGGCATTGGCAAAAAACAAGGCTCTAGGAACTGAAGGAATACCAATTGAGATGTTTCAACAAATGGATGAAGCGCTGGAAGTACTTACACATCTATGCCAAGTAATCTGGAAGCCAGCTACCTGGCCAACTGACTGGAAGAGAGTTATATTTATGCCTATTCCCAAAAAAGGTGGTCCTACCAAATGTGGAAATTACTGAACAATATCGTTAATCACACCCAAGTAAAATTTTGCTGAAGATCGTTCAAAAGCAGGTACAGCAGTATATGGATAGGAAACTGCCAGAAATTCAAGCCAGATTCAGAAGAGGATATGGAACCAGGGATATCATTGCTGATGTCAGACAGATCCTGGGTGAAAACAGAGAATACCAGAAAGATGTTTATCTGTGTTTCATTGACTATGCTAAAGCATTTGATTGTGTAGATCATAACAAATTATGGATAACATTGGGAAGAATGGGAATTCCAGAACACTTAATTGTACTCATGAGGAACCTGTATATAGATCAAGAGACAGTCATTGGAACAGAACAAGGGGATACTGTGTGGTCTAAATTCAATAAAGTTGTGCGTCGGGTTTTATTCTTTCACCATACCTATCCAATCCGTTTTATGAGCAAATAACCTGCGAAGCTGAACTATATGAAGAACGGGCACCAGGATTGGAGGAAGATTCATTAACAACCCGTGTTTTACAGATGACACAACCTTGCTTGCTGAAAGTGAAGAGGACTTGAAGCACTTACTGATGAAGATCAAAGACCACAGCCTTCAGTATGGATTACACCTCAACATAAAGAAAACAAAAATCCTCACAACTGGACCAATGAGCAACATCATGATAAACGGAGAAAAGATTGAAGTTGTCAAGGATTTCATTTTACTTGGATCTATGATCAAGGCCCATGAAAACAGCAGTCAAGAAATCAAAAGATGCATTGCATTGAGCAAATCTGCTGCTAAAGGCCTCTTTGAAGTGTTGAAAAACAAAGATGTCACCTTGAAGACTAAGGTGTGCCTGATCCAACCCATGGTGTTTTCAATCACTTCTTATGCATGTGAAAGCTGGGCGATGAGTAGGGAAGACCAAAGAAGAATTGAAGCCTTCGAATTGTAGTGCTGGAGAAGAATATTGAATATACCACGGACTACCAAAAGAATGAACAAATCTGTCTTGGAAGAAGTACAGCCAGAATTCTCCTTAGAAGCAAGGATGGCAAGACTACATCTCACATACTTTGGACATGTTGTCAGGAGGGGTAAGTCCCTGGAGAAGGACATCGTGCTTGGTAAAGTAGAGGGTCAGCAAAAAAGAAGAAGACCCTCAATGAGATGGAGTGACACAGTGGCTGCAACAATGGGCTCAAGCATGACAGCATTTATGAGGATGGTGCAGGACTGGGAAGTATTTCATTCTGTTGTGCATAGGGCCTCTATGAGTCGGCACCAACTCGATGGCACCTAACAACAACAGCCATGTTCCCCATCATCCTGAAGCAGCTGGCTTGATAGGATGATGGAATGGCCTTCTAAAGACACAATTACAGTGCCAGCCAGGTGGCGATACCTTGCAGGGTTGGGCCAATTTTCTCCAGGAGGCTGTATATGCTTTAAACCAGAGTCCAATATACGGTGTTGTTTCTCACATAACCAGATTCATGGGTCCAGGAACCAAGGGATGGAAATGGGAGTGGCACCACTCACTATTACTCCTAGTGACCCACTCACAAGATTTTTGCTTCCTGTCCCCACAACCCTATGCTCTATGGGTCTAGAGGTCTTAGTTCCAAAGGAAGGAATGCTCCCACTGGGGAACACAACACTGATTCTATTGAACTGGAAGTTAAGAATGCCGCCCAGTCACTTTTGGCTCCTCATGCCTCTGGATCAACAGGCAAAGAAGGGAGCTACTGTGTTGGCTGGTGTGATCCTGATTACCAAGAGTAAATAAGATTGATATTACACAATAGAGGTAAAGAAAAGTATGTCTGGAATACAGGGGATCCCTTAGGACGTCTTTAAGTACTACCATGCCCTGTGATTAAAGTCATTGGAAAACTACAGTAACCCAATTCCAACATGACTACTGATGGCCCAGATTCTTCAGGAATGAAGGTTTGGGTCAACCCATCAGGCAAAGAACAATGACTAGCTGAGGTGCTTGCCGAGGGTAAAGGGAATATGAAATGGGTGGTGGAAGAAAGTAGTTCTAAATATCTGCTATGACCACTTGACCAGCTGCAGAAACTAGGAATGTAATTGTTATGAGTATTTCTTCTTGTATGTGTGCATCAAAATTTTTTTGTCTTCACTTATGAAATATTAGATGTAAACAGGGCTAGTGCATTTTCCATTGTACGCATGTTAGTTGTATCATGTTAGGTGCAAAAATGACTTTGTAATTATCTTTATTTAGAGATTGTGTACGGTTTAAGGAGATATGTACAGGCGCCAAGTTCACAAGGGGTGGACTGTGATGGTTAAGGTTGTGTGTCAACTTGGCTGGACCATGATTCTCTGAAATTTGGCAGTCATGATGTAGTTTGGCAGTTATGTAATTATGTTATCACCTCCAGGATGTGATCTGCTATGAGTAGTCAATCAGTTGAAAAGGAGTTTCCTTGGAGGTGTGGCCTGCATCCACTATATATAGGCTTTCTGGCAAATCTTGCTGGCTTTTGCTTGCCCTGCATCCTGCATCTGGCTGTCATCATCTGACCTCTGGTTCTTGCGATTTGAACCAGCAGCCTGCCATCTTACCAGCTGATCTTGGGCTCATCAGCTCTGCAGCCCATGAACCAGGAGAAGCTTCCAGCCTGACACCTGACCCACAGACTTGGGACTTCCCACCCTCTACAACCACATGAGCCATTTCCTTGATATAAATCTCTCTCTCTAAACATCATGCTTGGTAAAGTAGAGGGTCAGTGAAAAAGAGGAAGACCCTCAATGAGATGAATTGACACAGTGGCTGCAACAATGGACTCAAGCATAATAATGACTGTGAGGATGCCACAGGACCAGGCTGTATTTTGCTGTTGTGTGTAGGGTCACTATGAGTCGGAACTGACTCGATGGCACCTAGCAACAACAATTCTCTCTAGACATACATATATTTATACATACACACTTCACTGGTTTTGCTTCTCTAGAGAACCCAGCCTAAGACACCCACTTACCTCCACTGCCCCTGCTGCCAGTTAGTCAAATGGCAGACAGAGGGGTGAGCCCAGCAGACTACAGTTGCCTGAGGGAGCCCTGATGACATTGTGCAGAGCAGAGGAGCCCTGTTCAAATTACCAACCCAAAAAATTGTGAAGAAACACGTGGCTGTCATTTTATGTCGCTTAGTCTTAGTCTTGGGGTGACTTGTTAAGCAGCAGTAGCTGACCCATACAGCTGTGTTCCCACAGCACTTGGTGCATTACTGCGCAGTGGTGTTTCCGAGGTAGAACGCTTGCATTCCATGCTGGAGAACCAGGTTCTATTCCCGGCCAATGCACCTTAGGCACAGGTACCACCCATCTGTCAGTGGAGGCTTGCAGGTTGCTGGGATGCTGAATAGGAATCAGCAGAGCTTCTAGACTAAGACAGGCTAGGAAGAAAGGCTAGGAGATTTCCCAAAATCAGCTGATGAACACCTCATGGACCATAACAGTCTGATCCATAACCGATCACGGGGATGGCACAGGACTGGGCAGCGCTTCCTTCTGTTGTACATGGGGCCACCATGAGTTGAAGGCCGATTCAATGGCAGCTAACGACAGCACCGGCATGTGGTTGTTTGGAGAACCCTTGTGCTAGGCTAGTGGACTGTGCGAGGAAGTGGTTATGAGAAGAAACTTGGGAGGCAGATAGGCCTAGACCCGAAACCCTGCTCTGCCTTCCCGTCTCCCTAGGGTTTCTGTAACAGGCTTCAGCACCTGCTGCCCATGGTAGTTGCTGGCTTGAAAACATGCCCTTATGACAGGTGCCTCCTTTTCCGATAACTCCCCACCCTGCACAGGTGCTCCCATCACCCCCAAATAAAGGGCTTATACTGGAATCCTTGTCACAGGGTCTGCTTCAGTGGGGAGTGAAAATCAAGACAAAGCTTCCCTTGACATTTCTCCTCCACCCTCACCCCACGGCTTTCCTGTAGTCTGGGGCCCGTCAACCCACAGGCTTTTGAGAAAACTAGTGAGGTTTAAGCCCTGATCCCAGCACCTCCAGCCGTAGGACCCCAGCCAAGGTAAAGCTGCTGGGGCATGTGCCCACCAGCTCCCAAAGTCGCTGGTCGAGGGTATGTCACGTGGGGGCACAGAAGCTACAAGTGACGCAGGTGTGACGGCTGGGCCGGAGGGCACTGGAGGGGTATCTGGGGTTCCTTCCTCACCATCACCCACCTTCTGCCTATGACTCTTCAAGGCCCATCTCCTGACCCTGTGACCTGAATTGGGGAAGGGGCTTGTCTGGCCATGGGCGTGCCTAGGCCAAGAGGGCTTCCCCTTGCACCTCTAACCTACGCGATTAATGTGTCTGTCTGGGGAGCATGGTTCTCCCGTTATTTCTGGGGATATTTTTATTCATTGTTCATCTTGGTATTTATTGTTGACACTCCAAGAACAGTCAAACAAGATAAACGCCCCGTCTCCAGCACCCACTCACTGCCCCTCACAGTAAATTCACTTCCATTGATCAAACAACTTCAGGGGTGCCTCGGCTGCGCTGGGTCTGGAGTGGGAGGCTGAGCGGGGCCCTGCCCTGGGGAGAAGTGCCAGCTGCTGGAGGGAGATAAAGTGCTGAGACACGATGCAATTACACCCGGACGATGAACGCCGGCCCGGGGGACCGCGGCTTTGGCACAGCTGCCCGTGGGTGTGCAGCCTGGCACTGCCGCCTACTGCCTGTGCCAGCATGGCAGCCACTCAGAGCCTTGGGCTCAAAATTCATCCCTGATACCGGCTCTCAGTTAAAAGCTTAATCAATGCTGCTATTATAGTTCCTCTTATGTCGTGATCGCTGGGCCTCAGTCTCCTCACCTGTCAGATGGGCTCGTAATTTCTCCTGCACAGAGTCGTAGCGACCGCTTATTGGTTAGGGCCTCGCAGAGCAGTGTAGGCACTTGGTGGGTGCTGTAAATGTGGGCTCTTGTCCCTCCTGCATGGTGCACCTCCTCCCCGGGGACTAGAGCCCCTCTCTCCCTCTCAAGCACAGGGTGCTTATTGACTGATGTCACAGTGACTCTTGCTTCCCAGGCCCTGCACTGGAATGATAAGGGACAGACTAGGGGTGAGGTGGAGATGGGGAGAAGGGCTGTGTGACCAGAAGCAGGTTGCTTAACCTTCCTGGACTCTGGTGGTCCCATCTGTAAAGCTGGGTGATAACAGTATGCATCCCACAGGATTGGAGTAAGGCTGAAACGGGGACATGTGTGCCACGAGTTATGTGCAGTATGCACTCAGCAAATGTGAGCTCTTTGTATTATGGCCCCACTTTCTAGATGAGGAGACTGAGGCTCAAGGAATGATGGGACTTGACCATGGCTCTTGCCATGTGGTTAGGGCTGGAAGGAAAAGCCCAGCTCCTTGCCAGGCCTCTGTGTGTTGAGAACATTAGGCAGAGAGAGGGCGTGCCTCGTTTCATCTCTCAGCATCTCTGAGCACGTATCAATGTCTGAACATAGCTGAGCTACCTGGGGTGTTAGCTGGGGCCTTGAAGAGTGAGAAAGATGGCCTGGGGGCCATCTTTTCAGTGATGGCCTTTGGGGTAGGGGACCCTGAGCTACTTTGACCATTTTCCCTGTATCCCTGCTTGAACCTCTCCCTGGGTAAAGACACCAGCCCCTGTGCGGCTGACCGTCCCTTCTGTGCTGAGGCTCCTGTGGATGACAGGACGTCCTCCTGTGTCCTCTCCTAGGTGGCTTTCCAGCTCCCACCCCCGCCCTCCGGCCGCTGGGCCTTCTCCCAGCCTGGCTGGCGCAGGCCTGGCAGCTGATGTGTTTATTTGCTCGGTGGCGGGGGCGGGCGGGAAGGCGCGGTGGTAATTGGTACATTTTGTAAGCAATCATCTCCTGGCACCTTCTGCCGCAGTGTGTGGGCCACCCAGTGCCGTTCATCACAGCCCAGAGGCCCGGCCGGGCGCCTGACAACCCATTTCTCTCCCCTGAAAGGATGGAGCTGCTCTGCCTCCCTAATGGCGTTATCTGTTATTCCTGTGGCTCTCCTGGCACTCAGGGGGAGTCCCACAGGGGCGAGGGTGTGGGCGGGCGAGCAGGGACGTGTCATAGATTCCGGAGCCTGTGGCTGGCCAGGCAGGGTGGGGAGAGGGTCCTCATGTTTGTGGACCCTCCGCACAGGGCTGCACCTTTTTCGCTGTGAAAAGATAGAGGTGGGAGAGGCTGAACCCCCACAGGAGGTTGCGCAGCTTGGGGTGGGTGTGATTGGATGCCCCATTACAGCCATCCACGGTCAGTCAGGACCAGCTACTAAATTTGTGGGCTCAGTGCAGAATGAAAACCTGGGCCTGTGTTCAGAAATCATCAACAACTTCAAGACGGAGCCAGCAGGACACTGAATCAAGTGTGGAGCCATACTGGGCCTGTGTGATGGCCTGCCATGGCCATGGTCCTCCGCCATGCGCCTGTGTGTACACACACACACACATCACACACTTATGCACACATACACATGGTGGACAGTTCTGGGGGTCAAGGGAGAGTCTGACTCAAGTCTCACTCAGGAGCCAAGGGCAAAGTTGTCCCCTACCCACACTTTCTTTACCCCTAAAAAGGGACCAAGGTCATGCCCAACACCAGGGCTGTCAGAGAGTCCCATAAGCCCATGAAGGGGAGTGAGCTGGGCAGCTGCTGAGCCAGGCCTCCTGCAGGGAAGCACGTAGCAATAGCCGTTGATGTTGCTCACAGTGAATGCAGTGATGACCATGTATGACAAAGACAGCGCACATCAACCCCTACGTGACTAATGCCGGCCTGGTGTGTGATGTGATGAATTCCTGTGTTACTCTAGCACACTCACTCACACGTGATCATACACATGCAGTGCCCATGGGTACTAGGCCTCTGCAAGGAATTGTGGGCACAGACACTGGGCAGCAGGCCTCGTGTTGTGTGGCCCAGGTTCTGTCCTTCTGAGCTCTACTAGGGACACAGGAGAGAGATGTCCCTTCCCCAGAGCCCACTGCTGGCCCCTGAACCTGGTGTGCCAGTTCTCACCTCTACGCCGTTCCTTGCCTTGCATACTGGGCCAATTGGCTGGCTGCACCTTCCCCAGGAAGGCTTCGATGGCTCCACCCATCACAACACTCCACCTAGGCTCACTTGTTCTTCAGCATTCTAAGATCTCATCCATCCATCCATCCATCCATCCATCCATCCATCCATCCATCCATCCATCCATCCATCCATCCATCCATCCATCCATCCACCCACCCATCCGTCTTCTATCCATCCATTTGTCATCCATCCATCCGTCCGTCCGTCCATCCATCTATCCACCCATCTGTCCATCCGTCCATCCATCCATCTAACCATTCATTCATTTTCCTTCCTCCCTTCTACCTTCTTTTTTTTTATTTCCTCACATTCATCCATCAAACCTTCATTTCTTTAGCAAGCATTCCCCAAGATCTTCCTTTGTGCCAGACCCTGGGGGTCCTAGAATGTACAGCCCACATGGCCCCTACACTGAAGACACTCCCAAGTGAGTGGAGGGGTCAGTTGAGCAGAATATTTCTTCCCAACCCTGAGCTCTGTGCTGCAACAAGCCAGGGTGTGTGCTCAATGGGCTGCAGAAATAGGGACCAGGATGGTGAGGTGACTCCTCTTTAGCGACTGGGGAAGAGCTCATTGAAGGGGATATTTTCCTGGGCCTTGAATGGTGAAGAAGAGTTTTCCAGCCTGGAGATAGTGCAGGCAAAAGAAAACAGGTGTTCAAAGATACAGAGAAATTAAGAAGCCTAGGGTAGGCAGGGTTGGGATCCTGAGCCTGTGTTTATACCAGCATTGTGGTTGACATGTGGGCTTTGGACCTAGCCCATCTGGGTTCAAATCTTGGCTCAGCTGCTTTTAGCTGTGCCACCTTGAGCAAGTCACCCAATCTCTCTCTGCCTCAGTTTCCTCGTCTATAAAACGGGATAGTTATAATACCTCCAGTCCCAGGATTGTTGCGGGGGATTAGAAGAATTAATTCAAGTCAAGCTTTAAAAATGGTGCTGGCATATTGTTGGTGAATGCCATATTGCATTTGAAATACATGTAACTTCTAAATTTGTCTTTTACATTTAAAAATATTACAGCTTGATAGGAGGGTCTGTCTGGTCCCAGTCAGATTCTAGTCAAGAAAATGAGGTGGAGGAGACAGAACAGATACACACGGAGCCTTCCTTGAGATGGATAAAGAACCACACCTTCTCAGCTATTGATTCTGAAAGGGTGGCTTGGCTTGCTTCTGGGAGGTTGTGTCACACGCTGTAGCTGGGATGTGCCTCTCACGTGCTCATGGTCTGATAAGGTAGGCATGAGTCCTTGAAATCTGCTTTGGTCACAGCAGTGACAGTGATGAGGAGGACATAGTACCCGGGGGATTTGGAGGAGGAAGACACTGTCTGCTCAGGGAGAGACATGATTAGTCTAAGACCAAGCTGGGCCTTGGCGGCTCTATGGATTGTTCTGGCAGACTAGGGAAGGAGGGTGTTCCTGCAGGAGGAACCGGCATGTGCAAAGGCACAGAGGCTAGGTGGCCAAAGACCAGGTGATGGGCCCAAGGCCCCAGCTGGTTGGGCAAGGCTGGCCTTGACCCCAGGTCTTCTGGCTCTTGGTCCCGACTTCTGCACTCAAACGCTTAGCCACAAAAGATGGGGGGTTGGATAAGCAGACGGAGAGGACTAGATAAGTGTTTCTGGGTCAGTAGGTCCCCAGCCTCCACTCACTCTTGACCCTCCATGTGGAGGCCAACACTGGGCCACTGAGTGGATGGTGGCTTGACTCCTTGATGCCCCTTGGAGGTCTGAGTGGCTGGGCCCTCCAGGAATTTCAGCATCTCCTGGTGGCAGTGTGGGCTGCTTTGAGTCTGGCTTCCATGGGCAATCCCTTGTGAAGTTCATGGGTCTGGACTCCTAAGGGAGCCCTGGGTTATACTGATTGAGCCCCCAGAGATCTCTTTGTCCCAAGCAGAATCAGTTTATAAACGACAATCTGGCATTGGCTTGTTCCCACTGAGACATAGTGGTTCCCTCTGGCCTTGTGTGCAGGACATGAAAGGGGGGCAGCCCAGCTCAGGGATAGCCAAGTGAACCAAAACCTGTTGCCCTCAAGTCGATTCTGACTTATAGCGACCCTACTGGACAGAGTAGAACTGCCCCGTAGGTTCCAAGGAGAGCCTGATGGGAGAGCATAGCTTTCCCCTCAGCTGTGGCTCTGTCAGTGGGTGCTGGGGTCACTGTTGCGGTGGAGTTCGGTCCCAGATCAGGTCAGCCACCCAAGTCTGTCCCCCCAGCGTGAACATGTAGCTAAGAACACAGTCCTGGAGCTGGCTGCCTGGGTTCAAGTCTTGGCCCCTCCACTCATCACTATGTGACTTTAGGCAAGTTATTTAACCTTTCTGAGCCTCTGCACCCCCATCTGTAACCTGGGGGAGATCTATGTTTGTTGTGCGGTTAAAATTGGCTCACACAGAAGGTACTTAGTCTGTGAGAAGCTCCTCGTGGTTAAGCGGCTGAGCTGGTGGAGCACTGGGTCTCTCCCAGTCTCTGTATCAGGCCACTGTAGCCGGGGCTAGGGTGGAAGTTGCTTCTCCTGAGAGCATGATCGTGGCCTCCCCTTTGGGGCTTTGGAATGAAGGTGACCTCCCTACCCTTCTTTTGCAGAGAACAAGGCACTCCAGGATCAAACGGCAAGGCTCTGATCCACTCTTGGAGTGATATTGATCTGTCACGAAGGTGCGGGCAGGAGGCAGCCAGCTCTCCATAGCACACTGTCCAGGGTAGAGATGAAAACTGTGCCTGGCCAGCCCACTTGAGTTCTGGCTTGGCTCTTTCAGCCTTGCCAAAAGGGTCAGCACCCTGGTGTGAGCAGCGACTCTGAGGACCCTGCTGCCAGGCGCGGTATATAGAACCCCAGTGTCACTTTGAGGCCCCAGAGGTTGGCTCTGGGGCTACTTCTCAGCTTGCTTGTAGGGACAAAGAGACTCCATCGGTCAGCACCCTGGACAGCACCATGTATTGGCCAATTCTAGGCAGCCTGAGAGGAGGGGACAAGGTGCTGAAGCAGCAAGGAGCACAGGTAAGACATGAAGGCAGCTGGTTGGGGTGGGGGGCATGAGTGTAGAGACACTGGACAGCCAGGCCCTGTCCAGGAGTCTACAGAGGGTGTGAGAAGGACAGAGGATCCCATACCCATCAGGGGCGGCAGGATTCCTGAAGCCAATTGTGCTGGACCTAGGGGGCCAGTGTCCAGAGTCAAAAGGGAAGGTGGATGGGGGCATTTCTGGATAGGGGACCAGACAGAAAGTGTCTGTATGAGACAATAGAAAGGAGGGACCTGGCTTGGTCATGCAATGGCCACCTTCCAGGGCCCAGCCCCAGTGGGGCTCCTTGGGAAGATTCTTACCCTTCCACCCCATCTCCTTATCCCAGGACATGCCAGTGGCATCCTGCCTCCAGCTCCCACAGTTTCTCTCAGCTTCTCTGCACTTGGGGTGTCTTGGACACCACCGAAGACCACTTGGCCCACACAGGTGCCATCAGGAGGAGTGGCCTCTCACCCAGGAAGAGAGCTTCACTTAAGCAGGGGCAGGAGTGGGTGCAGTAAGTGCCATGTCTTCTTGTCTGCGGTGGGCGGTATGTCCAGCTCCTGTGTTATAGCCTCTGAATGGCTGAATCTTCTATGTCTGATGTGACCCCTGCCCTGAACTTGTGGCAGGGACATGAGGTCAGACTGACTGAAAACTAAAATCTCCATGTGCACTGTGACAGCTGAAGGAATCCGAGTTTCTTCCTTTGCCTCTCTGAGCCTCAGCTTCCTGGATCTGTACAGTGGGGGTACAGTGCCCAACCTCTTGGGGTTCTGTGAGGATCAAGCAAGGTCAATGTGGACAAAAACAAGACTTTGTAGGTAAAGCCCTGAGAACGGGGCCAGGCGCGTAGAAACCCTAGAGGTGGGACCACAGCTGGGCTCGCTCAGCCTGCCCATGCTCAGCGGTGCTGAGGGTCTTCTACCAGGCTCTCCTGGATCTCCTCCAACAGCCCTGCCATGTAGGCCACATCCTTCTCACCACTTTTTGGCTGTGTGGCCTGGGCAAGGGGTGCTCTCTGAACCTGGGTGTCCTTATCTATGAATCAGGCACTCAGGCTTCCCCCATGGGGACGGTGAAGTGAACTTGCACTTGTGAAACCATCAAAGTCCTGCTCATCAAAGGCCTCACTAGTTGGAGGTGGTGGCGTCTTAAGTCTCCTAGGACCACTGTGACTCATGTAACAAAGTATCACTAACTGGGTGGCTTTAAAGAACAGAAACTATTGTCTCACAGTTCTGGAGGCTGGGAGTCCAAATCAGGGTGTCGGCCACGACAATTCCTTCTGAGGGCTTCGGGGGAGAAACGGCTCCAGGCCTCTCTCCCAGCTCCTGGTGGCTCCCAGCGGTCTTTGGCTTGTGGAAACAGCACTCCAGCTTCTGCCTCCGTGGCCACACGGCTGTACTTCCCCTCTCTTTGTGTCTGTTCTCCTTTTGTAAGACACCACTCAACACCCATGGAGGCAGCAGTCAAGAAATCAAACAACGTATTGCATTGGACAAATCTGCTGGAAAAGATCTGTTTAAAGTGTTAAAAGCAAAGATGTCACCTTGAGGACTAAGGTGTGCCTGACCTGAGCCATGGTATTTTCAATCACCTCATATGCATGTGAAAGCTGGACAATGAATAAGCAAGACTGAAGAAGAGTTGATGCCTTTGAATTGTGGTGTTGGCGAAGAGTATTGACTATACCATGGACTGCCAGAAGACCGAACTAATCTGTCTTGGAAGAAGTACAGCCAGTATGTTCCTTAGAAAGGAGGGTGGCTAGACTTCATCTTATGTACTTTGGACATGTTATCAGAAGGGACAATTCCCTGGAGAGGGACTTCAGGCTTGGTAAAGTGGAGGGTCAATGAAAAAGAGGAAGACCCTCAATGAGACGGATTAACACAGCGGCTGCAACAATGGGCTCAAACATAGCAACTATTGTGAGGGTGGTGCAGGACCAGGCAGTGTTTCATTCTGGGGTTCATAGGGTCGCTATGATTGGAACTGACCTGGTGGCACCTAACAACAACAACAACAGATGGGATTAGCGTCCACCCTACTAGGCTATGACCGCATGTTGTTGTTGTGTGCCATCGAGTCGGTTCGACTTCCCTATAGGGTTTCTAGGCTGTAATCTTTCTGGGAGCAGATCCCCAGGTCTTTTCTTCCACAAAGCTGCTGGGGGGTTTGAACTGCTGACCTTCGGTTAGCAGCCGAGGGCTTAACCACTGTACCCGAGGACTCCTGACTTTAGGTGAACTGATAATATTGTCAAAGACTCTATTTCCAAACAAGGTCACATTCACAGGTACAGGGGTTTGGCACCATTCAACCCATAACAGGTAGTCTGAGGATGGAACCCACCAAAAAGGGCCTGATCCCAGGGAGGGACCCCAAGTGCCCGACTTTTCCTCCTCCTGGCCCCAGCTGCTGCCCTGGGCTGCCGGATCAGCACAGTACCTGCTGTGTAGATGGCTGGGGGCCCAACTAGAGGGCAGGGGGTGAGATGGATGCCCAGGCTTCACTGAGCGTGGAGTGGAGCCGTGGGGAGCTGGAGATATATGGCCTTCCCTCCTAATGACAGTGTGACGGGAGCAGAGGCATCAAACACGTGGGCGTTTATGCGCCCTAATAAAACAGGGCTGTAATTCTCTCCAGTTCCAGGCAGACCCTGAGGGCCGGCGTGCCCTTTGAGTCACCTCCAGGAGGAGCCATTTCCCTTTATTCCTCCTCAGAGACCCATGGAGGTCCAGTCTCAAGGTGCTGATGGTCCTAGAGGACAGAGGGTCAGCAAGGGGGCAGGTAGCTGGGGGCGGGGGGGGGGGCTGTGTGGCTGGCATGGGAGATGGAATGCTAATTCAAGGAGGGGTCAGGAGGACCCGGGAGAATGCTGCCTGACCGATACGGCCGGGGCTGCGGCAACCTTGACAGTGTCAGCCAACGCCTCTATCCTGGCTCCTGACCGAGGGCAGTTCCCTCTGAACAAGGTGTTTGGTGCCCCTGCCCTGCCAGTGGGCACCAGGTGAGCCCCAGGTATCTTTCCCCACAACCTGCAACCCTCAGCTGGGCCTTCTTGTCCAGTCAGCCTGCAGCTCACCACTCTGAGTGGGGTTCTGGCCCACTCTTGGAGCCTGCCCATCGGCCTCGGTGAGAGCTCCCAGGGGTGCTGCCCGGTGCTGCTGCCTGGGGAGGCTCCTGGGCCTGCGTGGGTCCCAGAAAACTTAGGAATCCCGGGTTAAGGCTATTGAGCGGGTGCTCTCCTGCGAGGCTTCCAACAAGCTGTGTGCCTCCAAGAGGGGAGGCCAAGGCAGGCTGTCTGTCTTTTCTGCCTAGACTCCGTCCTTCACAGCATCTCCGGATCTGTGTCCTGTGGGCATGCTGTGACCACCGCCCTGGAAGGTCAGCTCTTCCTCCGTTGCTCCATGGAGCAGCAGCTTGGAACACCGCCTGACTCTCCAAAGTCACACACTCCCTGCCCTGCGCAGGTGGCCATAGCACTGCCACCACGGGGCCAGGGGACCCTAGGAAAGAGAAAGATCAGGCGTCAGCTGGGGCCACAAGCCTCAATCTGGGGTGAGCCACTGAGCTGCCTGGGCAGAGCAAAGGCAGGAGGGGAATCCTCCCAGGGGCTGGTGCCCGTAGGAAGCACTGAGTGGCCCAGTGGGAAGCACTCTGAAGCCTGCTGGCCGGGTGGAGTCTGGGACAGTGTCCAGGGTTCCCAGGTTAGAAGCTTCTCCTGCAGCTTCAGAGGCTGTCTGGGTATAGGTACTGGGTCCAGGCCCCCAGAAGGGGCAGAGTTCCCACAAGGAGAGGGGAGACCTGCTGGGCCCCCCAGTACCTGCCACCTGGGGGTTGCCCCGTTAGCTCCATTCTACAGGCAAGGAAGCTGAGGCTCGGAGAGGCTGAGTAACTTCCCTGGCATCACACAGCTGAGAATGGCAGAGTCGGGACCTTGGTCCAGCCTACCAGGCAGACGACCCCCTCCCCTGCAAGGCCTGGCCCCTGGGGCTCCCACTCTCCTGGAAGAAGGAAGTCCCTGAAATTCCTATAGAGCCTCAGCCTGGTTCTGGGACCGGCTGGGAGAGAGGCCTCCTAAAATGAGGGGGTGCTGTGTGCTCGAGAGGAGGCCAGCCTTGGGGTCAAGGCCCAGTCAGGCACTGCTGAATGGTGGTCCTGTCCTTCTTGTCTGCAAAGAGTGGTACTGGACTCAGCAGGTGACAGGGTCACTTGTGTTGGAAAGTCCATGGAGACCTGGGGACCTAGAAGGAGAGACGACCTCGGGGACTGAGGTAAGCACAGAGCAGGAAGGCCACATGGTTGTTTATTTACACTGAGGGCTGGGTGTGGGTGGGGGCCTGGAAACAAAATACATCCCTGCCCCAGCACTGGGTGAGCCAGGGGACTTGGAATTTGCGTGAAGATGTGTTTAGCAGGGAAGTTTGCTCCTCAGCATGCCAGGGTCTAAATTAGATACTGCGCATCCTGATTATACATACTAACTTGTGTGACTTGCTGATGGCACGCCCACAGGAGGGCACGAATGTATGCAAACCCCCCACCCTGGCCCGGGGGCAGAAGCTGGAGCTCCAGGAGCAATGGGGGCCAGGAGCAACGGGATCCAGGAGAAGTGGTGTCCACTGGGTGGTGCCTGGAGACCCAGGCTCATGGTTAAGGTAGGAGAACCTGGTCATGCCTGTTCCCAGCCCAGGCAGGTGCCCAGTCTGTGAGAGAGGTGGGCTGACATTTCAGGGACTTCCAGGGGCAACACGGGTCCTCACTGGTGGTCTCAATGAAGGCTCTGGAAGGTCTGAGCCCCTAGCTTGCCACACTGACATGTGCTGGCCTCTCTGGGAGAGGGCACCTGGCTCCCGTCAGGATCTCAGAGCGCCATGGCCCAGAGAGGACTAAACATCCTTGTCCCCCTGCTCCCGTGGTCTCGTTCATTCCTGCTCCCGTGGCCTGGTCCCCCTGCTGCTGTGGTCTCGTTCATTCCTGCTCCCGTGGCCTGGTCCCCCTGCTCCCGTGGTCTCGTTCATTCCTGCTCCCGTGGCCTGGTCCCCCTGCTCCCATGGTCTCGTTCATTCCTGCTCCCGTGGCCTGGTCCGCCCGCTCCCGTGGTCTCGTTCATTCCTGCTCCCGTGGCCTGGTCCGCCTGCTCCCGTGGCCTGGTCTGCTTGCTCCCGTGGTCTCGTTCATTCCTGCTCCCATGGCCTGGTCCGCCTGCTCCCGTGGTCTCGTTCATTCCTGCTCCCGTGGCCTGGTCCACCTGCTCCCGTGGTCTCACCTGTACCTGCCTCTTCACCTGCTTCCCTCCTGGGAGGTTGCCTGTACCGGGCTGGAGAATGTCCTCCAAATTCACATCCACCTGGAACCTTGTGGCCTTATTTGGAAATAGGGTCTTTACAGACATCATTAGTTAAGATATGGTCAGGTCAATAGCAACTCGAAAGGTCAGACAAGAAGCTTAGAGGGCAGTGAGTTTACGTTACTGGAGAGGACCAATTCAGAAAAGGGGGGTGAGAATGGTCGCTGAACTGGGAGGATGTCATCAATGTCCGTGAGTTGTACGTGAAGAAATTATTGAATTGGTTTGTGTTGTGCTGTGTGTATTTTCAACAACAATAACAACAGCAACAAACTATTAAAAAAAAAAAGATGTGGTCATACTGGAGTAGGATGGGCTAATCTCCTGACTGGTGTACCCATAAGAAGGGGGGATTTGGACATAGAGACACAGAGGGAAGGTGGCCATGTGAAGATGGAGGCAGAGATGGGACTGATGAGGCCACAAGCCAAGGGATGCCAGGAGCCACCAGAAGTGGGAAGAGACAGGAAGGGTCCTTCACTACAGCCTCTGGATGGAGTGGCCCTGTCTACACCTTGGTCTCAGGCTTCTGGCCTCCAGAGCAGGAATGTCTGTTGATGTTTAAGCACCCTGTGTGTCACGGCGCCCCTGACCCCCGCCAGCTCCCTGTCCACTCCCTCCTGGACACCTCCCCCAAGAGCCACTCAGCACCTCCCTCTTCTGTGGCCCTACCTGCACCCTCCCCATGTCTTCTGCCTTCTCCACCTCCTTGCTGGTGGCATCAAGGCCCCCACCCTGGCATCATGTGGGTCCTGAAGCCCCTGGCTGCCCCTGCCAGTCTGACCACCTCTGCTTGGTGGGGGCCTCGTACCTGGTCTCCAGGCCTCTAGCCTCACCATCCGCCATCCTCATCCAGTCGCCATCTTGGGAAGGACATGTTGGGACCCACCCTCTCCCCTGCCCACCCCTGCTTTCCCCTCCCTCGCCTACAGAACAACACGGGACTCCTGAGTCCCCTTGCCCTGGGGCCCTGATCCCTTCCTGCCTATTCCCTGCCTCCCTCGCCCCCAGCCCCACATTCCCCCCATCACCAGCTCCCAGGACCCCCAGGCCTCATGCCAGTACCCAGCCTGTACCTGCCTGGGAGTCCCCATCCTCAGCCTCTGGGAGACTTCCCCTCTGGCCCCTCCCCAGCCAGCTCGGGGTTCCTCCCTGTGCTGCTCTGTCCCCGGGGATCCCCACTCTGCCCTAGTCATGATGTGTAAGGGTCTGCTGTCTCGTCTCCCTTACTTAGTAGCCTGGATGTTCCCCTGGGCTGTGACTGCCTTGACCCCTTAGTTCCCAGCATCCAGCACAGACCTGGCTCTCAGTGAACACCCCATAATTTTAGCGAAAGTTCGGGGAAGGTCCCAGAAGATCCAACCCACCACCTTCATAGAGGCCTCTGGATGTCTGGCTAGGTTTCCCACTCAATTCCACACAGCCTGTAACCTCCCTGGAGGAGGTTGGCATCCACTGTGGGGTCACCAGTGAGGACAGAGGGGGTGCAGACTGCCCAGCCTCTCCTAGTCTGGTCGCCCCAGCCAAACCACAAATACATCCCACAGAGAAACTGCAAACGCTCTCTAGAGAAGCGGTGGTTGGTGTTCTGGAATCGATTCAAGTGGGCAGTGGCCTGCTCTGTCTGCAGGTACACCCCCCAACTTTGGGGACACTTGGAGTACTGGTGTGTGCCCCAGGGCCCCCACAAAGAGCGATGCCAAGTGCACAGGGTGGGGGCTGAGTAGGGAGGGGACCAGTGGTGTGTTTATTATAGAGTGGTGTTGGTTGTTAACCTCCATCCATTTAAAGCCTGTTTGCTGGGTATTAAACTTTACTGACCGTTTAATACCCCTGAATAGGTCCCACGCATGGGAGCAGGTGTTTGCCACAGCCACCCCTTGGAGGTGCTTGGCCTGCGCTGGTCAGGGTGCCCGAGGGCCCTGTGGTCTCCCATGGGGGCGGTGCTGGGTGTGGGCTGGCTGGAGGTGGGCTTAAGCCTGACCTGTGGGTGGGGGCCTGGCTCTGGGCCCCACCAGCCCACACAACCTTGAGCGGGGCTAGGGTGGAGGTCCGGCCCCATGCCCTTCTGGAGGCTGGGAAGGGGGCAGACAGAGCCAGCGGCCCAGGCATGTCCTGTCCTGGCACCCCTGTGTCTTTGCCCAGTTATCCCCCCTCCCGGGATCAGCAGGCATTCGGCAGCATGTAGTGTGTTTTTCTGGTTACAGATGGGGAAACTGAGGCTCTGAGATGCCTGGGAGTGGCTGCAGATCACACAGACTGGACACACAGTAGGCTGTCTGCTTTGATGTCCTCTCCTTCCTCCACCTAGCATGGGTGGGGGGGCTTTCCTTTCAGAAGGATGACGGGGACATAGCCCGGGGGGTGCTTTGTCCCCTCTCCATGGACAGTGTCCCTCTGAGCTGCTGAGCCAAGGAGTCTTCACACCTAGTGGGAGCTTCATAAATGTGGGGAGTCAGGGAGGGCTGTGACAGGTTCTAGGTCACCTGGCCCTTCCAGGCCATCTGGCCTCCGATGCTGCCTCTCCAGCTCGGTTCATGGCGACCTTGACTTTCCACGGAGCCAAGGCTTTACTAGGCTGTAAACACAATCGCCCAGAGCATAACCTGGCCCTGGGGACTTGGCTGACATGGCTGCTTCCCGCAGTGGAGGAAAGGGGTCCCTCAATGACCCCCGGGAGGCCCAGGGAGCAGCCGTCGAGCCATGGACACTGACCAGGAGCGGGGCTGCAGCCACAGGATATCTGTGGGGCTCCAGCTTCATCCATTCACGTAGCAAACACTTCCAGACGCCTCCCACACGCCAGGCCCTGGAGGGAGGGAGGCACGGAAGGAGGGGCCTCCAGAGGCCATCACCACCCAGAATGGGGTGTCCCAGGAAGCGGGGAGCCCAGGGGACAGAGCTACACCTCTTTGTGGAGGCAACCCTCAAGCTGTTACAGGGTAAGGCTTCCCAGCTCGGGTCTAAGCCCTGCCTAGGTTCTTACCTTCTTCTGACCAAGTATGACCAGGAGAGGCTCAGAGGTTCCACACGAACAAAGGTTTATTAGGGACAGAGAGAAACAAAAGGACCTGCGAGGGAGAGGGGTTTCCACCCACGCTTACCTACAGTCTCTCACTGAACAAAGATTTCCTAGGGCTTATAAAAGTTTTTAGGTGGGGAGGAGGGGGGATGCATTATCTTTATTCGTCAGTTGGGTGGAGATTTCCAGGAGAAGGGGACAAAGAAAGAAAAGCCAAAGGGGAGGGATTATGAAAATCAAATGCACACACAGTTAGAATTCAAGATGGATTTCCTCACAGAGGTTGCTGGAACTAAGATGGAGTCTGCCACAGAGGCTGCAGGGATGTCGAACAGGACTTATTCTGGGATGTTGAGCATGTGTGATGCCGCTGCATCTTGGTTCGAGCCCCGGCAAGAGGTCCCTGCTCCTGTTTGTCTCACGCGGAAGGTCATTCATAGTCCATGTGATCTTTACCGTATATGCTCTACACACCTGGTGAGGTCTTGAAAAACACCTTGGGAGGATTATCAGTAACTTATAGCTGGTCAAGCACACAGGGCCTTGGAATGTAGCCCTTATTTAATTCAGCCAGCCCACTCTCTTCCCTGCCTCAAAGATGGGTCTTGAGGGATGAATAGGAGTTCTTCAGGAAGAGATAGGGAAGGCAGTCAATCACAGCGAAGAGTCTGTGCAACATCTCGGAGGTCCAAACAGCTCGTGGAAGCTTCAAAGGGCCCCAGAGAGGGACCAAAAGGGGAGGAGGTGGGCTGAGAGAGTCCAGAGGGAAGAGTGCCGCCCTCAGGGGGGCCATCAGGGGAGGCTTCCTGGAGGAAGTGGATCTGACAGGGGAGAACAGCATGGCCTTCCCCAGTTCCATGGGCTCCTACCTCCTAGGTCTGCATTGAAGCATAACTGACCTGGTGTGTCTGCATTCGAGGGCCTGGAACCTGTCTCTTGTCTCCTGCTTAGGGGACAGGTGAGGACCCCCCAGCCTGAGAAGTTATGCCCTCATGGCTCAGGCCCGTGGGGGTCCAGGCTAGGACAGACCATGTGAAGCTGTCATCCCTTAGGGAGCAGAGCCCAAGAGCCATTTCTGGACCTATCTGGAGATATTTGTCACCAACGTCGTCACCAACCAAGCTATGGGTTCTAGGATATCAATGGGTCCCAGGCCCGTATGACCTGCTTTCACCGATTGTCTCTGATCCTCGGGGGCTGAGGGGTGTCAGTATCGCTGTCATTTACTAATGAAGGAGTGGAGGGTCAGGGAAATCACCGATTTGCTGCAGACCCCAGTCTCTGCCATCCCAGCAACAGCAGCAGGATTGGAACCCAGCTTGTTGCTTCCAGGGCGGGTGCTGAAGTCCCTCGACAGGGTGTGGGGTGAGGGGAGTGGCAGTGCTTTCATTACAAACTCTGTGGCCTTGTCTTCCCCAGACCTCGATTTCCCTATCTGTCAGGGGGTTTTCTGGGTTTCCTGCTGGCCAGCACCCATCTGCCCCCCAAACCCCACAGGTCCCTGTCAGCCCATGAGCCCTCCCCCGTCCCTTGCCCAGTCCATCGCCCTGTCCCTTGCACTGTCTCGTCCCATCCCTTGCCCTGTCCCTTGTCCCTTCCGTCACCCCGAGCCAGCCGCCCTGCCCCTGCCCCTCCCAGCAGGATCCCCAGGCCTGCCTGAGCCCTGTCCCTCACCCCAGTGAGCCGCCCTGCCTGCCAGCCCCTACCCTTCCCGGCAGGATCCCCACACCAGCCAAGCCGTAGTCTTGGAGAAGAACAATCATTTTGGGCTCCCTCCAGGAGCCAGCCCTGGGGAGAGGCGAAGGCTCAGCACGCCTTCCAAAAACCCTGATATACTCGCCCGGAGTCGCTGGTGGCAGATGGAAGCTGACAAGTTGAATAAATTAGGGGACGATTACTTTTTAGCAGACGTCATATCGAACAGCTTGAGGCCCTGTTAGTTAAGCACCAGGGGCTGCGTGTAGGGAGAACATGGTCTCCGTTGTCCATTCCACGGAGGGCTTGGGTCCCTGCCCAAATCCCTCGGGGTGGGGTCTGCTTGGATGGTGCTGCTGGGGGCCTAGGCCACAGGCCCAGGAGGCCTGGGTACCATGAGTGGGGCAGCTCAGGGGGCCCAGCTCACTGCCCCCCCCCGCATGGCAGCCAGGAACCCCCAGGATGTGTCCACTGGGGGCAGAGCTGACCCAAGGACCCTGTTCCTTGCCCAAGCACCACGTGGCAGGCTGGCACCTTTTCTAGCTCAATGGGGGCCAGCTGTCTCGAGATTTGTAGGCCTGAAGCTCGTCCACTTATTCAAGAAATATTTCCTGAGAGTGCCTATGAGCCAGACACTGTCATAGGTGCTGGATTCAGCCGGGAACAAACAAGAAGCTCCTGCCCCTGAGAGCTGTCATCATATTAGCAGAGATGACTGTATTTAATTTTTTTGTATGGTGAATATTGACACGGCACCCCCTCTGGGCTCGGCCTGGTGCGGGTGCTCTGTGAATGCATCATGTTCTGTTCTGACGACAGCCCCCCAGGTAAGACCTGCTCACCCATGTCACAGGTGCAGAGCTGGGACACGGAGAGGACAGATGATTTGTTCAGCGATGTGCACCTGGGAAGTGCGGGTCTTGGGGTCTGGCCCCAGGCAGTCTGGCTCCAGGGTCCCTGCTCTCAAACTCTGGGGTGCTGGGGTATGACGTCGTAGAGTGATGGGAACCAGGTAAACAGAAAGCTGTAAGACGAGGTAGGTTGGGCCTCTCCGAGCAGAGACTGCAGGGATGACAGGGTGATGCCGGGAGAGAGGGCTCCAGGTGGAGGGAAGGGCCAGTACTAAGGCTGTGTGCTGGTGGGGATGAGCCTGGGGAGCCTGAGAGCCCCAGGGTATGAACCTGGAGACCCAGACTAGTGGGGGTGGGCTGGAGATGAGACCCTATAGAAGGAGCTGGGTCACATTCACCCCTAAGTGCGGGAGGCAAGCTGGCAAAGAGGCCTCATGCCTCGAGCCTCACCAGAATGGCTGGTCGGCCCCATTCTGCAGATGGGCACACTGAGGCTGGAGGGCATGGTCACCAGGTCTCGGAGCTGCAACCCAGCCTGGACGCACGGCCTCCTCTTTGCTTCTGTGCAGCGGGCGCACCTGGCCAGGGGTGCTTCCCGTTTGTCGAGCAGCCTCGGAGACGGCACGGGGGGTTTTGTCGGATCATGATGGATTGGTTGAGAGTCTCACAAATTATTTGAACTGAATTACCGGGAGGGAGAAAAAATGAGTCAGAGCTTGAGGTGTGGAATGGCAGGAATAATGTGAGCCAGAGGTGTTGGCAGCTCATTTCTTCTTCCTTCCCAGGGCCCCAGGAGGGTGGCTCCAGCTGGGAAGGTGGGAGTGAGGGAGGGTGGCTGAGAGCCAGGGGAGCCTGTGGACTCTGGCTTCTGGCCCCTCGGTGGACACAGAACAAACAGAAGGGGAAGTGGAAGGCCCTGTGAACCGCCAAATTTCCACCCTGTTACGCAGACATTTCTCTTTCTAGGAAAGGGCTGTGGAAACTGAGTCCTGACCCATGTCAAAGGCCAAGCCCTGATCCTGGCCACACACTGATCCATAGTCCTCATCACACACTGAGCCCTGCTCCTGGTCACACACTGAGCCCTGAGCGCAGCCACATGCTGAGCCCTGACCCTGGTCATACCCTAAGCCCTGATTCTGGTCACATGCTGAGCCCTGGTCACAACTTGAATCTTGATCCCTTCTTCCTAAATACCCCCAAAGAGATCACAGTCTGCCCAAAGGGATGAGGCTGACATTCCAGACACAGTTAATTAACAGCACAAGGGTACATCTACTTGTGCTCAGGAAGTCTTCTCAGGGCAACCTGGGGAGGCTTCTTGGAGGAGGAATGGGAAGTGCTGAAGCTGGGCTTTGAGGAGAAGCCCAGGTTGGTGGGGAGAAGGTTTATGTGAATGAGGGTCAGTGACCATGGGCATCAGAGGGCAGAGGGCCAAGTGGTCCAATGGGGGAGGCAAGTGGTGCACTGGGGGGAAACTTGGGGACCCTTTGTATTTCCTTCTCCTCTTGGAGGGGCCTGTCATGTCTGGAATCTTGGGGAGTGCTCTGCAGTGGCTATGGGTATTTTGGGTGCCAGTTGACTGCCCGTTGGTCTCTGGGAAGCTCTGGCTCCCTGCTCCTGCTCTGCAGCCCGGCCTTGGACACCCCACACACAAACTGATAAACTCTTATATCCGTGGCCTGACCATGGCAGAGCCATGAGAGCCTCTGGACCAAATGACAGCATGGTGGCCCTTCATGGTGACCCATTGCCCACAGCAAGGAGGAGGAGGTCCATAGGAGGAAGGGTCAGAGGTAAGGGTGGGGAATGGAAAGAACAGTCAAGGACACGTCCTTCCCTCCTAGAAGGGATAGCATAGTCATTAGGACACTGGTTGCAAACGGAAGAAGATGAAACTCTGAACGAAATCAGGCTTCAGTTACAGCTTGATCTAGGGACAAAAAATAGCATCTATGCTGCTCAGTGTCTCTCCATTTCCCTCATCTTCTCTGGGCTGGATTCATCCTTGGTGTCCCATCGTGGCAGGATGACAGCCAGCAGCCTCCAGCCTACTTGCTTCCAGGCTAATGGTCAGTGGCAATCAGACGGTGTCTTCACGGTGTTCTTGTTGGCTGCCATCGAGTCGGCTCCAGCTCATGGCGACCTCGTGTGTCACGGAATGAGATGTTGCTGTTGGTATGTTTGAATCTATTTTGCAGCCATTGTGTCAATCCATCTCATTCAAGGTTTCCCTCCTTTTCTGCTTTATCAGCCAAGTTGTCCTTTTTAGCAATCGGTCTTTCCTGACGGCATGTCCAAAGTGAGTTGAAGTCTAAGGAACATTCTGGTTGCGTTTCTTCTAAGTGATGCATTTGAACTGTGGTGTTGGCGAAGAACATGAAGTATACTGTGGACCGCCAAAAGAATGAACAGATCCGTCTTAGAAGAAATGCGACCGGAATCTTTGAAGTAGCTTCCTGTTACTGCCGGGACTCTCTCTGTTTGACCAACGGGGGTCACAGGCCACTTCCGACTCAATCCCCATGGCCAGGGGATTTGGTGCTCTGACTGGTCCACCTTTAGTCATGTGGCTCCAGAGGGAGGGGTCCCCCCCCTCAAAAAAATGCAGGCTATTTTTCAGAAGAAAAGGGAAAGATGGCGGCTAGCCAGAAAACCCAGCAAATCTCTGCTATAGAGGGTGGATTGTTGAGTCCTGGTACGTGCCTCTCTGCAGTTCCTATGGGGACCCTCAGACAGGACTCCGCTGGCCCTGGACTCAGCACAGAGGGTGTCCCCTTCACACCCCCCAGGACCTCTAGGTGGGCAGAGCCTGAGCTCTTCTCCCCTCTCTCTCCCTCCCTCTGTGGCTCTGACCTCCCTCACTTCTCACCAGGCTGATGAGAATCTTGGTGGTCCATGGAGTGGGTCTAGCCCAGGGTGCCAGGTCACAAAGAAGGACAATTGTAGATGGCACGTAAACGCCAGGCAGCTGCTTCCCTCTCTCCCTCTCCCTGCCAGCCCGCCACACCTGGGTAGACAGGTCCCTCGTGGTACTGCTACTGATGTCCCCTTCTTGCCTGCAGATGGGGGCTCAGGGCTCTTGGGGCGCCCTCCCAGGTGCAGAAAGGGGAGGGTCAGCATCATGCCCGATTCTCAATCCAAGCCCAGCTCACCTAGAACCGGCCAGTCCTGAGACCCCAGCTCACCAAACCCCAGCACTGCCACTCACTGACAGTGGGGCCTGGGACTGACTGTGGGGCCTGGAGAGGTGGGTGAGCCCCGTGAGGCCACGCCTTCTCATCTAAAAAATGGACATAACCGCTGTAGCTCACAGGGATGTTGGGAAGGTCAGGTAGGGGACAGGGAGGAAGAGGAGGAGAAGGAGGAGGAGTGGGAGGGTCCAAGGCTATGCTGAGTCCACCTGTCTGCCTTCAGGAGAAGCACCCCAGGCTTTTGCCAGCCTCTGGTCCTTTCCTGCTGTGACTCCCACTTCCCCTCCTAACAGGCCTGCTGGCACCCCCATTCTTCTGTGAGCTGGCACGGGGGACGGAGATTCAGGCTTGCACGGTCCCGGCTCTTCTCCCAGCTCTTGCGCCAGCTCTGCGAGACACGGGAGAGCCCCTCCCCCTCCCAGGGCCTCAATTTCCCTATCTGTAATTGGACTCAATGATGTCCAGCCCCAGTCTTGTATTAACCTCCGTTCTCCTGGTATGGGGCATGTGGAGGGGTGTAGGGTGTCCCAGTCCCTCATGTGGGCCCGAACTCCCAGTGCTGTCCTGATGCCCGGGATACCAGCCCTGAGCTGGTCCATTCTCTGTGGGCTTCCAGTCTGGGCAGCCAGGATGGCTGGGCCTGGAGGAGTGGGGGGTGGGTCACGGGTGGTAGACGAGAGCAGGCAGGGTGGGCTGCGTCCACCTGCTTGTAGCAGGAAGGAGCACCTGGATGCCTCACTGCCGCCACTCCATATCCCCTAATTAAGGTACGTTTTTTTGGAGAGGGCTCACTGCTGAACCCTCCAGTCTAGGGTCTGTCATGGAAGAAAAATACTGCGTTTTGTTTCTGAGACCTTTCCCTGATCTTATCTTGCAGGAAAGACAGAAAGCAGGAAACAAAAACAGAACAAGGCAAGAACAAAACAAGAGGACGAACTACTTGGGAAGAGAGTTTCTGAGGGACAGCAGGAGTCGAGTGAGGAAACCTACCTGGGCTCTACGCTCACACATTAGACCCTTCTGGAATGCCACGGAGAATTTTAACCCTGTTCAGAGTGCCTCAGCTATCCACTGCACAGTAATGCTGCAGGACAAAACACCCGAAACGTAGGGATCCACACCATTTATGATGATTTTGCATGATCCTAGGGTTGGCTGGACAGTCTGTGGATCTGCTGGCCTCGGGCCTCGGCAGCTGGCTGTGGGTGGGCAGTGGCTGTGCTGGTCTTGGCTGTCTTGGGCTCTCGCATGTCTGGGATCTCAGCCAGGATGACGGCTCAGCTCCACGTGGTCTCTCATCTCCCAGCAGGCTAGTGTCTGCTGGCGCTCATGGTGGAGGCAGGGGTCCAAGAAAGATGGACAGCATCCTGAGGCCCAGTCTCGGGAGCAACACCATGTCACTACTGCCACATTCTGTTGGCTAAAGCAAGTCACAAGACCTGCCCAGATGCAAGCAGCAGGAGAACAGACTTGGTGCCATGCAGCCTTAAAATGGCACTGTGGGAGGTTCAGTGTTTACTGGCCCCAGAGGGACTTGGAGGCTCACTGTTAGGATATGAGGTGGGCTCTGGAGTGGACAGTGAGAAGTCTGCAGAGCCCCCTGACCCTTCTGTGTGCCTCTGAGACTGCATGGATACAGGTGGCAGTGCCTAGGATGTCAGTGAAACGAGTGTGCCCCACTTGTCACCCACACCGTGCTGACACATTGTAGGCGTTCAAATGAATAACTTACTTTTTTCAGGTTCACCAAGGCTTGCCTCCTCCAGGAAGCCCTCCTTGATCATTCCTTCTGGCATGGAGCACTCCTGTCTCCTGAGTGGCAGGACAGCGTAAGAGTTCAGAGTAGACTCCAGAGCCAGATCAGCTGGGTTAAGTCTTGCCTCTGCCCCTTCCCCATTGCAGGATCTTGGGCAGGTTACTTAGGCTCTCTTATATAGACTGAATTGTGTCTCCCCCCAGAAAGACATGCTGAAGTCCTGACCCCTGTACCTGTGAATGTGACCTTAATTGTCTTTGAAGATGTTATCAGTTAGGTTGACATGGGGTCATACTGGAGTGGGGTGGGTCCTAATCCCATCTGAGTGGTGTCTTATAAGAGTGGAGAAGAGACCAGGAGAGAGACAGATGGAGGAAGGTGCCAGGTGATGCCGCAGCTGCAGCCAAGGAACGCCTGGAGCTCTGAGGTTGGGAGGGGGGCAGGGAACGGATCCTCCCTCAGAGCCTCAGAGGAAACCGACATGGCTGACACCCTGATCTCAGGGTCCCAGCCTCCAGAACTGTGAGACAGTACTTTTCTGCTGTTCAAAGCCCCCTAGTTTGGGCTATTTGTTATAGCAGCCCTGGAGGACTAAGACAGCCTCCCTGTCTCAGTTTCCTTGTGGCGTAGCAGTTAAGAGCTACAGCTGCTAACCAAAAGGTCGGCAGTTCGAGTCCACCAGGTGCTCCTTGGAAACCCTGTGGGGCAGTTCTACTCTGCCCTAGAGGGTTGTTACGAGTGAAAATCATCTCGGGGGCAGCGGTGGCTGCTATAACAGAAATGCCACAAGTGGGTGGCTTTAACAAGCAAAAATTTGTTCTCTCACAGTCTAGGAGGCTAGAAGTCCAAATTCAGGGTGCCAGCTCCAGGGAAGGGCTTTCTCTCTCTGTCGGCAGGTCCTTGTCATCAACCTTCCCCTGGTCTAGGAGCTTCTCCTTGCGGGAACCCTGGGTCCAAAGGACGCGCTCTGCTCCCGGTGCTGTTTTCTTGGTGGTGTGAGGTCCCCCTGTCTCCCTGCTGGCTTCTTTGTTTTATATCTCAAAAGAGATTGACTTAAAACACAAGCTAATCTTGTAGATTGAGTCCTGCCTTATTAATATAACTGCCGCTAATCCATCATCATAGAGGCAGGATTTACAACACGTAGGAAAATCACATCAGATGACAAAATGGTGGACAATCACACAACACTGGGAATCATGGACTAAACAAGTTGACACACATTTTGGGGGGACATAATTCAATCCATAATACCTCATCTGTAAAATGGGGAGAAAGAGCAACCCTGTAGGACTGGCCCGAAGCTACACAAAGGAACAGTGACTGGCATGTGACAAGTGCTTACAAAGTGCTAGCTATCATTCTTTCTTCTCCCGACACTCCACAAATACGGCTGAGTGACACTCCACAAATACGGCTGAGCACCGGCCCTGAGCTGGGCTCGGTGCTGGACCAGGGTGGTAAACAAGACAGACACAGTCCCTGCTCCCGCAAGTCTGTATTCTGGTCGTTCATTTAGTGATTCAGCAAACACAGGAATGAAGACCAGTGGTGTGCCCAGCAGGGCCCCTGATCGTCTCCATTCCCCACTGACTCAGGCCTTGCCTGCCTCCAGGCTGTCCCCTTGCACTCATGTTTGTCCTGCTGGGCTGCTTGTGGTGTGGCCCCAGTCCCAGGCCCCAAGCACACGGGTCACACCTTCACTTCATCTTTTGTCTCAGGGCCAAGTGGGGCAGGGCTTTATGTTGAGGGGCTCAGTCATTACTTGTTGGATTGGACTGAACCGAGCCATCACAGGTGGGGACTTGAAGAAGGGCCTGCATCCCTTCCCTCGGGGATCCCAACACCCCGGCTCTTCCTGTTAAGGCCAGCAAATGGGGTGACTTGCGGCATGGGCTCATGGTTCCTGGGGTCCTTTCCAGCCCAAAACTCCCCTGGACCCATTCCATGGCCTATGACTCACGCCATGGTTAGACTAAGTGTGCAGCCCGGCTTCTATTCTGGGCATCTCGACTCTGTTCTCATTGTATGACTCGTTTCAGCAATCCCGTTATTTTGTTCTACGATCCTGTGCACTGTTCTGTTATTATCAGCCATGATTGATTCCATGAGTATCCACACACCATGAGGAGGGCTCAGCAGCTGGGACATAGGATGGTGTGTGTGTGTGGAGCAGGGAGGCAGGCTTGGTAAGCCGGCAACCCACCTGCAGAACAACACGCAGCTCAGGAGGTTGGGGGCCCCTCCTCCATGTCACCTTTCTGACCTGAAACTATAGCTCCCTCTGAGGAGGGAGGTACCTTGGGGACTGGGAGAGGGCGGGAACCAGGTCAGCCTCCTTGAATAGGAAGAGTCTCTGTGTGTGTGTGTGTGTGTGTGGCGGGGGCAAGCTGGGGGTCTGCTCCCATACGTAGGAATGGACACTGCTCAGCCTGGGGTCATCTGTGAGGCCCACAGAGTGCCTCTATGTAACCTCCCCACCTCCCCCCTTCCCAGCACCACCTATGTCCCCTCCAGGCCCAGGCACCTGCGGGCAGCCCCTCCTCCCACCTTGAAGAAAGAAAACCTCAGATCCACTTTGCTGACCGAGATGAGGGGCTGGAGGGTGAGCAGCTCCCACACCCATCCCTGGATCCTCACAAAGGCGTCAGGAGAGGCCCTGGCATTGGACGCTGTTGCTAAGAGGCACTGATGCGTTGTTGAGGGACCATGATAGACTCAGGCCTATTATTCATCAGCATAAAGCAAACTGTGAAGGTCAGAGGCCTCCCTGGAAGCATTTGAAGGGAGATGTACTTCCTGCAGGCGGGGGCGAACCAGCTGGAGTCCCAGGCCCAGGCCTCATTAGGAAGAGGACTGACCGTCAGAGAAGACTGGGTTTCAGGGAACCAGTCGGGCCTGGTGGGGACCCTGAGATCGGGGTGGGGATTTCAGAGGGGCTGCACTGGAGACCTGGAATCCCTGGCCCCCCGAGCCCTCAGGCTCTTCGAATGAGACCACCTCCCACTCTAGAAGGCCCTGAAGAGGCCTCCAACGAGGCAGGGGCTGTAAGACATCCCACCACACCTCCTTCCCGGATTCCTGTACACCAGACCCACAGCCGGTCAGGCTGGCGGGGGGTGGGGGGCGGGGAGGGAGGGGCCTGCTGGTGGTGATGAGCAGCAGAGGCCGGCTGAGGGTTCCTGCAGGGTTGGGGAAGGTCCTGGGGTGGAGCCTGGGGTGGGGCCTGACATGCGGATCCAGGCGGGGCGGGGGGGAGCCTGGAGTTGGGTGGTGGTCTGTAAATACGGAGGCACTCCTGTGATGCCGGAGCCCTGGGGGTCAGCCTCCCATACTCCCGGGAGGACCCCTGGAAGCGGCCAGTTTACTGAGCATCCAAAGCAAGTGTGGAGGGAGGCGGGGAGCTCAGAGAAGTGGGCACACTAGGTCAGCCCACTATGTGAGATCGGAAACTCACCGGCTGCCCCGTCCAGAGAGCAGAGGACCGTCTGTGCCCCCAGGTACGAGGAGTGCCAGGGAGGGGGCTTCATGGACGGAGGGGCTCACATGCGTCCTCTGTCAGCCGGGCAGATGGCAGGAGATGCTGCTACAGGACTGAGCTCCCCAGGAACAATGGGATGATAGGACCTCAGGCTTGCAGAGCTGGACACTCTGCAGGGGTGAGGTGGGAGGGGTCTGCAGTGGCCCGCCAAGTGGCAGGGCAGCGGGCACCCTGCTGGAGCTGGCCAGGTGGGACCACTCAGTGAATAAGAGATTTTCCCAATGTCTGTCATCAAAGGGACCAGGAATGTGTCAACAGAGGCTGGTCAGCTGCCTGAAGGCCGTGTCATGATGGCTGCCCAGTTGCCAAAGCCGGGCAAATTCTCAGACCCAGACCTGCCAACGCCTGGAGTGGCTGGATACCTGTGATGGTGGGTGCTGCAGCCACCATGCCAAGGGTGTACGTGTTGGCTGCCATCCTTTCCCCGAAGAGACTGTGACCGTTGCCCAGAGTCTGCAGCCCCGGAAACAAAAAGCTGATGTGGGGCAGGCCCTGTCTTCAGGAAGCTCAGCCCAGTATGCTGTCCAAAGTGGCTTGTCTCCTTGCTCCTCATTGCCCTGTTAGGGTCTGTGCCCTGGAGCAGTCGAGCCAATGACACTCACTCCAGGTCAGAAAGAGAGAGAAATCCTATTTAGGAGGTGACACCAACAGCAAGGCCGGCAGCAACACAGGCTGTCTTTATGGAGTCCCGACAGCTAGTTTCATGTTAGAGCTCATAGATCACTGTTGCAAGGATCTTTCGGCGTGTAGCCTACAGATGGCAGGGCCAGAGGAGTTATTCATTACAAGATAATTACAAGAGATACCTTCATCACACTAAAGAGATACATCCTGGACATCGCCTTATCAGGCTAAAGATACACATGCTGGACACCTGGGCTCTAATCTTCACGTGGGGGCAGAAGTCGTAAGAGGCTGGACGGAGCAAAACAAAGTCATTAACAAAAGTACGCAGAAAGGAGAAGGCAGAAACAAACTTACGGGTTCGTCACGGCGTTGGTTATGTCGAGCTCTCAGTCGCCTGCTTTGAAGAGGAGACAACGTCTTCTGGAGTACTGGGGCCACATACTCCTGAGCCAGCTGCCGTGCCGTCAGCTTGACTCGTGGTGACCCCGCGTGTGTCAGAGCAGAGCTGTGCTCCGTAGGATATTCCAGGCTCTGACCTTTTGGAAGTAGATTGTCAGGCCTTTCTTCTGAGGTGCCTCTGAGTGGACTCGAACTTTCAACATTTTGGTTAGCGGCTGAGAGCATTAACCCCTTGGACTCCTACCAGTCCTCTGAAGTAGGTATTCTCCCATTTCACAGAGGAGAAAGCTGAGGCTCAGGGAGACAAACACCCTCCCCAAGGTTGTGCCACCGCCAGCGGGCAGAGCCAGGGTTGACCTCACGTCTGTCCATCGGTCCAGCTCAGAAGCCTGTTTTTCCCTGAGCGTCTGGCTGGGAGTCCGGCTGGAAAGTATAACCTCTGGAATCAGACAGACAGACGGACAGGCTGACAGACAGGCTGACAGACAGGCCTCCCCTGCTGTCTGCGTGACACTGGTCAAGTCACTGAGGATCTCCAAGGCTCAGTTTCCTCATCTGCAGATGGGAATGCAGGTCCCCAGCCCCTTATCTGCAACGTGAATGAGAAATGTGCTGACAGCAAACAAATCCATTTGCAATTCCTTTGGTGGCAAACCTACCTGGCTGAACCCCTGCGTTTGGAGTCTGTTTATCTCACCTGACATGAATATGCAGGTTTTGCTGCAGAGCTATTAGTGTGTGTGTGTGTGTGTGTGTGTGTGTGTGTGTGTATGCGTGTTGCTGGGGCCCCTGGTCCCCCTGGGGTGCTATGTGATATACATCGCATTCTCCGCATTACTTTTCTAAAACGCGAAACTGTCTGGGTTCTGTTCTCTCTGTCTGAGGCTTGGGGATCAAGGATTGCAGGTCTGAAAACCTCACGGCCATTTGCAGGCAGGGAGCCTGCTGGGGGTCGCTGATGCTGAGCGAGGAGCTGTGCTGGGTGGGGACCCCCAGACAGAAGGTCACAGTCACAGTCACCGTCTCCTGCCGTATCCCCGCTGTCACAGTGCAGCATCATCTGCAGCAGCGAGGAGGCAGGTGGACAGACAGGAATATTCGACTTGAAAATGGAACCACACAATCGGTCTTACTGTTGTTTGTTGCCATTGAGTCAGTCGTCTTAAAAGAAAGAAATCCTGAATGCTCCTTAGAAGTGAGGATGGAGAGACTTAGGCTCGAAAACTTTGGAGACTTCATCAGGAAAGATCACTCTCTAGAAAAGGACATCATGGTTGGTAAAGTAGAGGGTCGGTGAAAACGAGGGAAACGCTCCATGAGACGGACTGACCCAACAGCCACAGCAGTGGAGCCCAACACACCACGGTCATGAAGATGGTGCAGGACCGGGCACGTTTCACTGTGCTGTACATAAAGTTGCCATGAGTTGGAGCCAACTCGATGGCAGCTAACAACGACCACAAATCCCCAGCCCTCTCCTGTCCAGGAAGCCGTCAGCCCCTCATCTCCCTGTCCCAGGGCCTGGGCTTTGGATAAACAGCCGGAGCTGGCATCGGGGTGTGTGTGGGGGGGAGGTACAGGGGCACGCCCTGGGGACCCATGGGAGCAGGGTAGAGGGGCGTAGGGAACTCCTGGTTCTCAATCCCAACCCCAGCCACCCCCTCTCCTCAGGGATACCCTGACTCCCTTCCATCGTGCCTGGTGTTTAAAACCCCCCGTGGGTCTCCCTCACTTTATCCACTGCCCCCTCCTGGGACATTGGGGCACTTAGAGGCTCACCCAGTGGGATGCAGCCTTGGGGGACTTCACACACTTTGGGGGTCTCTGCAGATAGGACTGTGGTCTCCAGGGTTGGGGGCCCTGCCTCCACAGTGCCCACTTAGGCTGGGTGCAGTGGGGGGATGTGGGGCCCTGCCCTCTGGGCTCCATCTGCGACCCCCCTGAGCCTCAGTTTCCTCATCTGTCGAAGGGGCCACGGTGTTGTGAGGAAGGCAGTGATGTGTCCAGTGTGGCTGGGGTCAGCCAGTGGCCCAGGCTCTGCAGTTGTGAGCGTAAGTCTGCGGGGATTCCTCGGTTGAGCTTGTGTCTGTTTGGGGTGGTATTGAACTTGTGAGTGCGTGTTCAAATTCTAGGACTTACAGTGCTTCCTGTGCCTACCCCCCTCCGCTGTTTTCACCCCCTTCCTGGGCCTCATTGGTGGAGATCTATGGGACTCACACCTTCCCTCCATCCCTGCCTGTGTCTCCCGCAGGTTCATAAATCTCGTTCTCTCTCCTCCAGCCAGGAAGCCTCCCGCCTCCATGGTGACCTCTGATCTCAGGGCCCTGGGCACCAACATCTAATTAATCATCTGGGAGCCCTGGTGGCCACGTAGCCTGAGGACCTCATCTGGGATGGAAGCGAGATTAGCACAGGTGTACAGCACCATGTGGGCAGGTAGGCAGTGCTGCTACCAGGTGGGTTGAAGCCACGGGAACCCCAGCTCATGCTTCTGCAGACAGTTCCCCAGCAGGAGGGGGCCAGGCTGTCAGAGCACTGAGGCCTGGGGAGGAGCTCACCATTGTGGGGACATGGAGAAGCCCAGGTGTGCAGAGGCAGGGAGGGGCTGGCAGGTGGGGCGGTGCTCTGCAATCATTTACTGAGAGCAGGGTTTGGATCAAGATGGCCCTGTGGTGCACCCTGTCCTAGCAGAGTGTGCATGAGAGTGTGTGTGTGAGTGTGAGTACAGTGTGTGTGTGAGTGTGAGTACAGTGTGTGTGTGAGTGTGAGTACAGTGTGTGTGAGTGTGAGTACAGTGTGTGTGTTAGTGTGAGTACAGTGTGTGTTAGTGTGAGTACAGTGTGTGTGTTAGTGTGAGTACAGTGTGTGTGAATGTGTGTGTGTGAGTTAGTGTGCCTGTGATGTGTGTGTGAGTACAGTGTGTGTGAGTAGTGTGTGAGTGTGTGAGAGTAGTATGTGTGTTAGTGTGAGTACAGTGTATGTGAATGTGTGAGTAGTGTGTGTAAGTGTGTGAATTAGAGTGCCTGTGATGTGTGTGTGTGAGTACAGAGTGTGCGAGTAGTGTGTGTGTGTGTGAGTTAGTGTGCCTGTGATCTGTGTGTGTGAGACAATAGGCAATAAATACTGTAACTAAGACCTTACAGAGCAAGCTTCGTTGTGTGCCCTCAAGTCGATTCTGACTCACACTGGCCCTATAGGACAAAGTGGAACTTCTCACAGGGTTTCCTAGGCTGTAATCTTTATGGGAGCAGATTACCAGGTCCTTTCTCCTGTAGAGCTGCTCATGGATTCAAGCCACCACCATTTCAGTTAGCAGCCTAAAGCTTAACCACTGTGCCACCAGGGCTCCTTCAGAGCAAGCTGGAAGGAACGAAGTGCTACAGGAAAAACGGAAATTGGAACAGGATGGGGGACGGGCGCGTTGGAGTTGTGTGCAGGGTTAGGGAGGGCTCTGGGCAGGCCTGGTTGAGAAGGGGAGATTGGAGCAGAATCCTGAAGGAGGTGAAGGAGGGAGTCATGCAGAGATTTGGGAAGAGTAGTCAGGGCAGAAGGATGGCGGTGCAAAGGTCCTGTGGTGGGAGTGAGCTGGAGTTGAAAGGAAGAGCGAGGAGGCCAGTATAGTGCAGGGAGAAGTCTGAGAGGCAAGGGAGTACATGTGGGGTCTGCTGGCCACGTGAGGACTTCGACTTTGAGTGAGGAGAGCGGCCATGCAGGGGAGGAGCAGGCCCTGACTTAGGTTGTAACAGCACCCCCTGGACTGTAGAGGGTGGGGGTGGAGCAGCACACAGAGGAGGGGGCTGCTGTGGCGGCCTGGCTGGAGCTGATAAGCCTCGGGCAGGTTGGTGGCCACAGGAACCCTGCCTTGGCTGGAATCTGGGCAGGTTTTGACAGAGGAGAAAATAGGGTTTGCTGACAGACCAGGTGTGGAGGCAAGAAGAGACGAAGGGGGTGAGAAAGGTGACTTGTCAGGGCGGCTGTGCTAGAGGAAATGGGGTGGAGTCCTGGCTGAAGAGCGGACTGCAGCTGCGTGGTTAGAGCCTCCTCCATCTCACGGAACAAGGACAGTGACAGCCACCCCTCACGGGCACTTCCAACATGCTTCCAAAGATGACCGCATTCCACCTTCTCTTTTCACAATGTGACTTTGACACTTTTCCAGGTAAGAGCTGGGGGCCTGGGTCCCCAGCCCTTGTATATAGGTGGGTTTGTGACGAGGGTAGAAATGATGCCTTGGGACTTCCAAGGCCAGGTCACAAAAGGTGATGCAGCTTCTGACTGGCTCCCTGGGAGTATTCACACTTGGCACCTAGCTGCCATGCTGTGAGGAAGCCCAAGTAGCCTGTGGAGAGGTCCAAGTGGGGAAGAGCGGAGGCCTAGGCCAAGTGTCCTGCTGAACTCCAACATTACCTTGCCACCATGTGAGCGCGTCACATTGACAATGAATGCCCTGAAAGGCGTCAGGCCCGTGTGAGCTGCTCCAGCAGATGTCTGTGCAGCACAGATGAACAATCCTGCAGAGCCCTGCCCACCTGTAGGTTCATGAGCACAACACATGACTATTGTCTTCTTAAGATATTCGTTACACAGGGCAAATGGTCAGGAGTGTTGAGAACAGTCACAGGTCCGAGGCCTGTTATTGCCCCTCTGCTCGGCTAAGTTCTGTGTGCCCCAGTCTGATTCTCAGTCTAACCTGATCTGGGCCCCCCTCTCGGTCCCACGTTGTCCCCAGAAGGGCTGGAAGCCAGTCAGAAAGCACTGGCGGCTGGGGGGGGGCGGTGGTGCTGGGGTATGTGCAGGCTGTTCCGGACTGGGGGGAAGGCCCAGGCTCTGCGTGTGTCCAGGGGGCCTGTGGAGAGGACGGGGCCTCCGACCCCAGAGCCATTAGCTTGCTCAGCTGAAGGAGTGGTGATGGCGCCACTGCCGGCCATACACCACCTGTGCCCTGGGCAGCACTGGTCTGAGCGGCTCTCTCTGGTGCTAATGTTGTGGACCTTACCGAATCCTCATGACCCCCCTGGAGTTATGCATACTCTCACTCCATTTTACAGACGAGGAGACTGAGACCCGGTGGCCTCTCCAGTGCGCAGACATGGGATTTGGCCTCCAGTTGTCCTCTTGTGAGGCCTGCTCTTCACCACCACCTGGTAGAAGAGGCCCCTCTGGCCCAGCACCGTGCCGGGCACATACTAGAGGCTCCGTCGGTAGGAGACACCCCTTGGGCGCTCGCCATGTAGGACTGTGTATCTGTGGGTCCCGGCTCTCAGGCTCCAGTGTGGCGGGCTCGGAGGCCCCCCGAGCTTAGAAAGGCAGACCCAGCTCCTGCATTTGTACCCCTTTTCTGTAGGACCTGGAGACCCGAGCCCCGCAGGTGCTGTCCGTGGAATGTCAACTTCCTGAGCCTCAGTTTCTTCCTCAGAGCTGTGGGGATGCTGAGCTCTGCTTGGCTGTGGGCAGGAGACCCCAGGCATCTGAAGCATCCGCCCAGGGCCCAGCCAGGCCAGCACAGGGCAGGGGACTGCCTGTGATGACCACCTGCAGAGCAAGGGGCCTCTCCCCGTGGGGGGGCCTGCGATGACCACCTGCAGAGCAAGGGGCCTCTCCCCATAGCGGCTCTGAAGAAGGTTCATCATTCCAGCGCTGCTTTGCTGTGACGTTTAATCTATGCAAGGGCTGGAGGAAGCTTTATTTTTGGAGCTGGCTTTGATTTGCGGAGGGTATTGTTAGCTGTGTCCCCCGGAGTGGATTTAAGAGCAAATATTACTGTTTTTTCACTGGAGGATCTAGGCGCTCCTCAAAGGCCCCTCCCTGTAGCAGAGAGAGCAGGAGGCTTTGTTAGCATGCCCCCCCCAGCCCAGTGATCCTGATAGATGGGACACCGCAGGCCTGGGGGCTTCTCACCCAGCTCTCCTGGACATGCTGGGTGACCTCAGCAAGCCCACTCTCGGTCTAGCCTCGGTTTCCCTATCTGTCTGTCTGTGAGGGCAGATGACATGGTTTCTCCGGGCTGGCCCTGAACCTTCACAGCTGCTGGGGGAAGCTGAGCCCTAGGAGAGGGAAGAGGGACGAGGCAGTGACATTTCCCTCTAGCTGATCCGGGGGAGGTGTGATTTGCATATTACTTGCATGAATATGCATGCAGATTTCATTAAGGCACTTAAAAAATTCTGGCAAGCTGAGCCTAGCATAATGGCTGCCTTGTCTTGGACCCCAAGGTGGCCTTCCTGAGGAATCTCCCTCCCTGTGTCTTGGTGGTGGTATCCCCTCCGTCTGCTTATCTGGGCCCCTCATCAGAAGATGGAGCCCCCAAGACACCCCTCCTCCTGGCAAAACTCCTCAGGTAATAGGCAGTTTGTTGTTGCTGAGTGCCTTTGAGGAGAATGGATGGGCTTATAGAGACCCCCACGAGACAGAGTAGAGCTGCCCCATAGGGTAATCTTTACAGGAGCAGACTGCCAGACCTTTCTCCAGTGGAGCAGCTGAGCAGTTCCAGCCTGGACCTTAAGCAGAGTTTAACCTTCTTCTGCCCTTGAGAAGGAGAGAGGCAGGCCCTTAAATTCAAGCCTAAACTGCCCTCCTGGTTTCCCTACCCTCCCTCCCAGCTTGGGAAGGGCCCCTTTCCCCCCAGGGCCTAAGCCTAGAGCCCAGGAGCTAGCCTTCTCCCTCTCCCTCTTTCCCTCTTCTTCCTGGCGGAGGGGCAGGGAGCGGATCTACCACCTCATAGTGTCACTTTGCACCTCAGGAGCTCTCACTTCACAAGGTGAAGCTAGTCACGTCCCTCCCCGCCTCCCCATAAGCCCCCAACTAGTCATGTCCCTCCCCACCCTCCCAAGCCCCCAACTAGACACATCCTCCCTGCCCCCCCAAGCCCCAACTCTTCAGTGCCTTTGCCTTCTCTGGGAATAAAAACAAAGCTCCCCACATTTGCACAGGGGCAGGGCTCCTTCCAGCTTCTTGCCCCTGAGCCCCAGCCTCTCTCCTCCTGTCCCCAATTCCAGCCTGACTTGCTTCCTCCCTAGGTTTGCTTGCTTGCTGTTCCCACTGTTCCTCTGGCATGTCCCCCCAACCTCTTCACCCTGCACAGGTGGCATTCTGCCTCTGCCCAGCTGCTGGGCTCCCTGTGCCCTTGTGCCTGGTCCTCAACAGCTCTTGTCAAAGTCGTAAGGTTGCAGTGTGATGCCTGTGGGTGTGGACGGAAGTCTGCTGACCCTTGTCTCCCCACGATCCTTATCTCCCCACAGGGCAGGGACCAGGCCTGCCTCCTCTCCCCCTGCTGGCAAGTAGTAGGTGCTCACTGAATGAACGAATGAATGCCTGCATGATGGCTACATTTGCGTCAAGCACTCACACAGACTGAGGCCAGGGCTGTGTCTCCCCTCCACTGCTGGCCTCCACAGGTCAGAGAACACCATAGGGCGCACCTGAGTGGGAGGGAAGCCTGTGCCTCTCCAGGCATCCTTGTGCAACCGGGACAGAGAAGGTGGACGCTCTGGCAGCAGCTCCTGTCTTGGTCCGTGAGGGGTACGGCACGCAGACTTTTGTTCTATCACCTATATCCCGCTGCTGCGTCTGCTGGCCACAGAGCAACACCTACAGATGCTGCCGCTCCAAAGAGACCAGCCCAGTGGTGGCCACGTGGGCTCTGCCCAGCTTGGTGAGGGCTTGCTGCTGGCTCCTGGGACATGGAGGGAAGGGGGTCCTCACTCCGGATCCAGCGCCCGTTCGGACACCGCCCTTCTGCTGTGGGTCAGTGGGCACTGGCCCTGGAAGGAGGCAGAGGGCATAGCAGCCCTCACCCGAGGCACAAGCCTTTGCTGAGCTGGCTCCGAAGCGGGGCACGCTGATGAATGGGGGGCCAGGGAGACCCCCAGGGGAAGAAGTGTCTCAGCAGAGGGGGCCAGCCCTGTGAGGGCCTGGACAAGGCTGCCCCAGAGGAACAGCTGCTGTCAGAGTCCCATGGGGGTGCAGGGGAAAGAGGAGTCCAGTGGGGGGCTATTCCTCCTGCCCCCATACCCAGGCCTCCTCTCTGTCGACACACAAGAGGACCCCCACACTCGTTCTGTGAGATGGGGTGAACTACCCTCCTGCCTCCGCCAAGGCAGTGGGAGCAGTAGTGACAGGTGCTACAACTGATGGCAGAGCTGGCCTAGCTGCCCTCCCCTTCCCCGAACAGTGACCTCAGAGCGAGTGGTCATGAAGAGATGCCTGGAGCCCCTCCTGGACCGCAAGGGTGTCGGGAGGGAGCAACCAGCCTCTGTGTCTGAGCACTGAGGTTTGGGGGTGTTTGTTGTTGCTGGGTAACTGGCTATCCTGGCAAGGAGAGCCCATGTGGCCAGGGCAGAGTGACCACCTGGCTATCTGCCCAGGCAACCCCGTCCTCCGAATTCACACCTAACCCACGCCTAACCCACACAGTACTCAGCTTCGGCACTGCTCCCCAGGGGAGTCTATCCTACCCCTCTATCCCATCCCCCCATTTTCCACACTCACCCTGTTGGTGGGGTGCCTGAAGCTCCCCCCACTATCCACACTCACCCTGTTGGTGGGGTGGTTGGATCTTGGGCTACTGATTTGGTGGGCATTACCTCCTGGGCTTCAGACTCTGGGAGGGCAGGGACTCTGGACGTCCCCACCCCACTGGTGCCCCCCTGACTCAGAACAGGCGTCTCCTCGTTCCCACGTTCTGTGACAAAGCACCACAAGATGGGTGGCTTTAAGGAACAGTCTCTCCTTGTCCGGCACTTCTGGAGGCCAGAGTCTAAGTTCAGGGCGTGGGCAGGGCCGTGCTCCTTCAGACGGCTCTGGTGGAAGGTCCTTTCTGACCTCTTCTAGCTTCAGGTAGCCCCGGGCATCCCTTGGTTTCCTTGTTCCTGGGCTCGTAGGTGGATCCTCACAGGACGCCTTCCTTGTGTGTCCCTCTTCTTGTCTGTCTCCCCTTTTATAAGACCCCACTCAGGAGGTATGAGGGCCCGCCCTTCTGCAATATGACCTCATTAACCAACTGGTTAGATCCACATCCACAGGTACTGGGGTCAAAACCCAAAAAACCAAACCCTTTGCCGTTGAGTTGATTCTGACTCAGCGACCCTATAGGACAGAGTAGAACTGCCCCATAGAGTTTCCAAGGACTGCCTGGAGGATTCGAACTGCTGACCCTTTGGTTAGCAGCCATAGCACTTAGCTACTATGCCACCAGGATTTCCGACTGGGGTTAGGGCTTCAATATACTTTTTCGGGGGATGCCATTCAATCTATGACACGGGGCTCAGGGCCTCTGTGCTGGGGAAGGGCCGCTTGGAGTGGGGTGGGGCGAGGAGGACTGGAGGGTCTCTCTCTACCCTGTCTCAGTCTCTGTCCCCCTCTCTTGGACTTTGTCTCTCTTCGGGGCCCATCGTACTCCCACGGACGGGGTAAGTCCTCATGGGCTCTGCACAGGTAGGGGAAAGGCTGTCTCTGAAGCTGACACGGGTCTCAGAATACAAACTCATGATGCTCTGTGCCCCTCTCATCAGCTCTCCCTGCCCCCCTCACTGTCTGTACCCTCTAGTCTGGCCCCTCTGGAAAGCCTGAGGGGGCTCCTTTAGGGCTGCTGTCCAGGTCTATAAACCACCGGCAGCGGCCTGCAGTGGCCTGCAGCCTCTCTCACAACTTCTCAACTTGGCCAGCTGGCCGGCTGTGGGCTGTTGTCGCAGGAATGCAGTCCAAGATAATATGCAAATGAATGAGTGTGGCTGTGTTTCAATAAAACTTTATTGATAAAAACAAGCAGAGGCCTGGATTTGATTCATGAAATGTAGTTTGCTCACCCTGGTCAAAGCAATAGGAATCTCCTCGGTTCATGCTCAGATTATAGAGAAATAAACAAAGGCATTAAGTTGTCTTGCCACAACTTTGTCAGCACCAGCGATGCTAATTTCTCTTTCATGAACAAACTTAACCTTGGAAGGGAGGAGGTCAGGGAGGGCTTCCTGGAGGAGGTGCTGCATGAGCTGCCTAGAAATATAAGGTGTTACCTAAAAGCTTAGGGAAAAAGGGGAAGATAAATGTTACGTGCTAAAGGAAGGTGGCAGCAGAGGGGAAGGGGCTGTGATTTGTAAATTCAAGAGTGAACTGGCTGTCAGAGTCCCCGGAACCATGACAAATGATCCCCCAGCTCCCAGTGCCTGCCCAGGTGCCCCTGAGGGATGGTGATTTATGACGGCTGAGGTTTTTCTCAAGCAAGTGTTTTTCGGAGAAAAAAGAAAGGTTACAGCAAGTTAGGCCTTACGTATCTTATCTTGTTTCCCTGGCAGCCGGCAATTCCCTTTGAACTTGGCCAGATGAGGGTGTGGGCTGCTGGGGAGTGGGAGTCAACATCACATAAACCAACACAGGACAGACAAGACAGACAGCGTGCCTGGCGAGCAGGAGGTGCCGTCATTATTCTGGGGGCTGATCTGGAGGGAGTTACTGTTCGCGGGTTCCTGGGGCCGAGGCGAGGGCAGCAGTACAGGAGGTGGTGCCTGTCCTGGCCTGGGTGCCGGAGGCGTGGTCCTGGCCCAGCTGCAGCCATGGGCAGGCCCTACACCCGCGACAGGAATGGGCTGCCCGGGGCTGGTCTCCGTCCTGTCCTGGCTCCACCTCTTCTGGCTGGTGGCCCTGTGTGGCCTCTATCACCCACTCGGTGTCTTGTTTCCGCTGTCTGTGGCACATGTCTCTCTATGGCTGTCTCCCCCAGCTGTCTACGGCACTGGCCACAAGGTGGGTTCTGGCTAATCTCTGTGGCTGAATGAGAAGGAACAAGATGGGGTGTGAGAGAGAGATGAGGACATTCTGGGGTTTGGGGGACCGTCGAGGGCTCCCTGGAGGAACTGGTTACCTTCCACATGCTGCTTCCCCAAAACGTCAGCCTGCAGGGTGACAAGTGGCAGGTGCAAAAAGAAGAGCCATGTGCCAGGTGGTGCAGTGGTTAAGCGCTTTGCTGCTAACCAAAAGGTCAGTGGTTTGAACCTACCCAGCAGCTCCACAGGAGAAAGACCTGGCGATCTGCTCCCGTAAAGGTTACAGCCTAGAAAACCCTATGGGGCAGTTCTGCTCTGTCCCGCGGGGTCACTATGAACCAGAATCAGCTCGACGGCACCCAACCACAACCACAGATTGCCATCGGTGTGTCGCGGGGGTGGGTTTTAGAAGGGGGGCAGAGTGTTGGGAGGGGGAGGCTGTGGGAAAGAAGGAACGCCCCAGCTTGTGCAGGAACTGCACCCAGCACTTGGAGGCCGTGTTGGGGTGCTGACACCTCACCGCATGGTGCAGTGTCTGGGATTCGCAGAGGCCTGTTGGCAGTCCTTAGAGCAGGGTGGAGCTAGGGCCACATTATTGCTCGTTTGACTGTAAAGGTCACACTCATCAGGGTGGAGGTGTTGGCACAGGCCACGGGGGAGGACGGCCCTGACATTCAGGCCGCAGCCCAGCCCGAGGAGCCCAAGTCCCCGCATCACGCCTGGAGCTCCCTGCTCCCCGTGGAGCTTCTGGGGTTTACGTTTGTCAGGTACACCTTGGAGAGGGAAAGGCTGTTCCACTTGGGGCTGGTAAGGCTGCCTCCATCGCCCCAGCACCCTCTTCCTCTAGAAGGACCTGCAATGGGTTGAACATGTTGTAAATCCTGCCATACCTGTGGTGCAAGCCCGTGTGGGCATGGGTTTTCTCTGTTACGTTAATGAGGCACTGTTAGTGCAGGGTGTCTTAAGTCCATCTCTTTTCCCATATAAAAGAGCAGATTAGGCAAGAAGCAAGCAAGCAGCGATGGGGAAGACAGATGCCACATTGCCATGGGAAGACCATCAAGGAGCCAAGAAACAGAAGCTGAAGAGAGACAAGGACCTTCTCCAGAGCTGACAGAGAAAGAAAGCCTTCTCCTGGGGTGGGCATCCCGTATTCGGACTTCTAGCCTCCTGGACTACGAGAGAAGAACTTTCTGTTTGTTAAAGCCACCCCACAGTGATATTTCTGTTACAGCGGCACTAGACGACTAAGACACCCTGGTGGGGGCAGTGGTGAAGAGCTCGGCTCCTAACCAAAAAGGTCGGCAGTTGAACCTACCAGCTGCTCCACAGAAGAAAGACTTGGCCGTCTGCTTCCGCAGAGATTACCAAAACCAAACCTGTGGCCGTTGAGTAGACCCCAGCGACCCTTTAGGATAGAGAAGAACTGTCCCACAGAGTTTCCAAGGAACTGCTGGTGGATTTGAGCTGGGGAGCTTTTTGGTTATCAGCCAAGCTCTTAACCACAGTGTCACCAGGGCTCCTCCTCCGCCTTAAAGTTTACAGCCTAGGAAAACCTCTGAGGCAGTTCTACCATGCTACAAGTTGGAGTAGACTAGAAGAAAATGGGTAGATAACTAAGACAGACCCCGAGGTTGAGTTTTGGGCAGAGACTTGCTCTTTGCCTCTCCCTCCTCAGTGGTGAGGCCTGAGCCCAGGGCCCGGAGTCTGAGATGCGAATTCTGACTGGGTCACTTCCTAGCTATGCACCTTTGGGCAAGACACTGAACCTCTCTGTGCCTCTGTTGCCAAATGCAGATCACAGTAGCACTGACCTGATGGGTGTGGGAGCCCTGGTGGCACAGTGGTCAAGAGCTCGGCTACTAACCAAAAGGTCAGCAGTTGAATCCACCAGCCGTTCCTTGGAAACCCTATAGGGCAGTTCTACCCTGTCCTGTAGGGTCTCTATGAGCTGGAATCGACTTGACAGCAACGGGTTTATTTATTTATTTTTGATGGGGGTGAGAATTAAATGAGATAAAAAATACCTGAAACATGAAAAACACGTAATGTTAGGTATCATTTCTGTCAAGCAACATAATTGTTTTCACTAAATGAATTTAGTTGAGATGGGAACCTGAATTTATTTGACCAGATATGTGCTCAGGGTCCCTCTGCTTGAGTTATCCCGGCGTGTCTGGGTACATACACGGCAATCGTTCTCTGCCCTTCCCCTCTCTCTCCTCCTGCCACCACCAACACAAAAAGAAAACAAACATACAAACAAAAAACCTGTTATTACCTGTAGAACCTCCCTGATAGAGATGGTAGATATGGAAGAAGGTATAGACAGACATGGGTGCAGACGTAGACATAGACATCTTGCCTTTATGGGATATTTTGATACCCTGGAGAAGGACATCATGCTTGGTGAAGTGGAGGGTCAGTGAAAAAGAGGAAGACCCTCAGTGAAATGGATTACACAGCGGCTGCAAGCATGGGCTCGAACATAGCAGCAATTGTAAGGATGGAGCAGGGCTGGCAGTGTTTCCTTCTGTCATACATAGGGTCGCCATGAGTAGGGGCCGACTTGATGGCACCTGACAACAACAACAAAGGTTGGTGAAAGAACAAATCTCTCTTGAAGAAGACTGTCAACGAGGTGGACTGACACAGTGGCTGCAGAGATGGGCTCAGACATAAGTAATGATCGTGAGGATGGCGCAGGACTCGGCAATGTTTCGTTCTGTTGTACATAGGGTTGCGATGAGTTGGAACCGACTTGATGACACCTGGCAACAACAAACGTTGACTCTAAAATTGAATGGGGGAAAAAGGAGGAACGAGAGGAAGAGAAGGAAGGACAGAAGAATTGAGCGAGAGAGAGAGAGTGAGAATAAACTAAGGGAGCTGGTTGGAAAAATCGTCCCTTCCTGTGTGCCATACACTGTGGTTGAGTCAGACCTCTTTCCCAACATCCAGAAGTAAGTGACTGGGAATTTGGATGACATCCACTGAAGAGGCTGGGACATGGGACCATGGTGTTGTCTTACAGATGTGTCTTGAAGGGGTGTGCGGTTGGGATGGAGGGAGCCTGAGGCAGTTTGGGAGCGCTGAGCTTTGCTGGATCGGTGGTTATGGGGGAGAACAGAGGGCAGTAGGGGAGTTGGCTGAGGTTCTTCATACTTGTTTGCTGGAGAAAGGAAGTGAGGCGGGAAGGAATGATGGACTGGATGAAGAAATGATGGGTGGGGAGTTACTCAGCAGGTGCTGAGGCTGGAGGAACTTGGGGAATGTTTCCCAGACTCTCACAAAGCCCTGCACACAGTGGGCCTCAGTAGACGTGGGTTGATGTGAGCTGCTGACTTGGGCTGCAAGGGGCTTTGACAGCCTTTTCCTCTAGTGTTTTACTGTGGGGAAAGGGAGCCGGGAGAGGTGGGACTTCTCCAGGGGTCAGCAGGGTCAACACAAGCCCTGGGACCCCGAGTGCATCTGCAGCTCCGGCTGGGGCCAGGCCTTAGCAGATTCCCTTCTTCCTGGATGGGTCAGACGCTCACTCTGCAGGGGAGGCAGCTGTGATACAGGCCCTTCAGGCTGGTGGGAATCAGGAGTCATGAATACTTGGACTTTAGTTTTTGATGAGGTAGCAGGTATCGTGGGAAGAGAGGGGCTGTCGGGACGATCCAGGCCTGGATGCAAATCTCAGCTTTCTCCCTTGTAAGCCTTAGGAGGTGTGTGCTCCTGGGCAGGTATTTTAACCTCTCTGGTCTTCAGGTTTCTCCTCCAGAATGGAGATGACACCTAAACAGGGTGGTGGGAGCTCAGGTGAGACGACCCATATGTGGCCCCAGCCCCTTCCCCTCTCCCCTGCCCCTCGAGTTCTGCCTGCGGGGTGCTGATCAACATGCCGCCTTCCCGTTTGCCCACTGATCCAAAGACCAGCATGGAGGTCCTTGGAGCCGTAGGGTTTTCTGGATAAGGCTGGGGTAACCAATTCACAGAGACAGGAAGCGCTCAGTTTCCCGGAATGTTGCTGAATTTTGCTCCCAAGGCCTCTGATGCCTGGTTCTTGTCCAGAGCTGGGATTCAGGTGAGGCAAGTCAGGCCTCCAGGCGCAGCATTTAGGGAGGTTCATGCTCCGGGCGACCCAGTGTGTGCATGACGCCGAGAGTGAGCACCCCCTTACACAGTGCCTCCCTCTGGGGTGATTCCTGGAGCCCACTCCCCCGCTGGCTCTCCCTACCTGCAGGTCTTCTGTTCAAGGTGCTTCTGACCTTGTTCCATGATGATGACCCTGGTCACACCTGAAGGTCAAGCTTGTGGGGTGCGAACTCGAGTCTAATCCTCTTGGGGGTCCCAGTCACCCTCCCTGGTTGCTGGCCCCAGGAATGCCCGCCCTGGGTACCTCCTTCCTAACACTGGCTTCTGTTCACCAGGAACACTCCTGTTCATGCTCCCGGCTTACAAGTTGAAATGGGGACAGTCCCAACTTCACTTTCCTTTCAACAGATGTGTCCTGGCCACCTGCCCAAGAAGACAGAGCCCAGCCAGATTCTCAGAGTCTGGGCAGAAACGTTCACCAGCGAGGTGCCCTCATGGGGGTGCACAGCCGGTGTTTGGGAGGAAGGATGCCCCTACCTGTGAATCCCCCCACCCCAACAGAGGTGCTGGTCTTGGAGTGAGAGGCATGCGGGGTTGGTGCTTGAAGATAATGCAAGGGGTAGGCCCTGCAGAGCGCCGGAGGAATGTAGGGTGGGTGGGTGAGGACGGAGGAGAGCTGCACCTACAGCTGGGGGTGAGAATGACAGAGGAGGGCCAAGGCAGGACCGTGGGCTCCGCTGGCCAGCTCGTGTTCCACCTCGTCCAACCACTAAGTGTGGTCACTATTGGTCAGCTCATCTCTGAAATGAGGCCCTGAGCAAAGGCAGGCCCTGGGTCTTCGTGAGCAAGGCCGCAGTGTTTGGAGAAGAGAAACACCAGTGCTCAGATCCCAGCTCGTTGCGGCCTCTGCACACCCAGCCTCCCAGGACCACAGCGGCCCCGGTTAAATACCTGCAAAGCAGGGATGTCTTCCCTGTGATGATGCTGGGAAGGTTCAGCTCAGTAATGGGGGTTTACCTTGTTTTGTTTAACCCCTGAATTGTTTCCAAGAAGCTTAGGCCAAGCCCTAATGCACGGAAAGTGCCACAAGGCTGTGGTTATTATCAGTGTCAGGGCCATCCCCTTAACCCCGCAGAACATTCCATTATTGCTGGGGGAGCGTTTGGCCTCTGCTGTCTAGGAGAGGAGGGTGCCGAGAGTAATTGAGCTTTCCATGGTTGTGTGTGTGTGCGCGCATGTGTGTGTGTGGGTGTGTGCGTGTACCCTCACTTGAGCACACGGGGGGTCCTGGTGGCCTGTAAGATCAGTGATGATCTCTGGGTCTTGGCAAGTCCAGGCCAAGGGTGTGGTTGGGGTCTTTCCTGAATAGCGACAGTCCCCAGGGGAGGCAGAGAAATGGCTTAGGAGACAGGCTGGGGCTGCCAGGACCCCTCTCCAGACCTGGCCTTGGGTGGGGGCTTGGCGGCAGGGCTGAGACAGCGTCACATGTGAACAACAGGGAGGAAGGGGACGGCCCACCCACCAGAAAAGTGGCAGGAGGTTCTGGAGAAAGTAGGGGAGAGGTGCCTGGCCTTCTGCTCTGTGCTTCCCGGATGGCCAAACGACTATGACCAGTCAGGCAGCAGGCAGGGCCTGGGCCTGGGTCCCCAGACCCAAGTGACTGGTGGGGCCCTTGGGATGGGCAGCCAGTTCTAAACTCGAGGCTTCCGTAGGCTCTCTCAGGGGCCCCTGGGTGCTGAGTGATTGCGGCCAGTGCAGGTGGCAGGTGGCAGGTGGCAGGTAGAGCCCTCGCCTGAGCTGGAGGCAGAGGGTTAGCTTAGGCTGAGCTGAAGCTGATGCAGTACTGGGGCATATCAACAGAGGTAAGGCACCCAGGCGGGGGAGGCGATAGCCTGCCTTTCTCTTTCTTGTGATCAGCTTGTGATTTTACACTGAGTTCTGGACACTCTCTTTTAAAGGGACAGATTCACTTACTCTCTCACTCACTCAATCATTCGTTTCCAGAGGAAAATCAAGCAGGATGTGACGGGGTGGGTACCTTGTCCAATGAAGGTAGGAAAGGGATAGGAAGTGTCCAAGCAATTTCTAGGAGGGTGGTTAGGAAAGGCCTCCTTGGTAAGGGGACATTGAGACAACACGGGGACTAGGGTCCTGGGTGGTGAGTAGTGACCTGGCACCCTGAGTGCCCTGTGGAGGCCAGGGCAGTGAGCAGGGTGAAGGAGCAGAATGAAGGCTGGTCCCGATGGGGGGCTGGGAGTGTTGGGCAGGGGTGGTAGACTCCTGCTGGGTTCAGATGCAGCTCCACCACCTACCTGGCAGCCCTCCGTGAGCCTCAGAGTTGTCATCTGTAAAATGGGTACACAGAAGCACGGCTTCCCTGGACTTTGCCCCTGAGCAGTTAGCACATGGCCTGGCCCGTGCACAGCCCAGTAAAGGCTGGCTGTTCTTCATCCTTCATTATGGTAATTATAACGCAGCCACTTCCTCTGTTGCCCCTTCAAGGTAGACATCTGAGATTATATATTCCGACAGGCTTCTAGAATCCCGTGTTTCCGGCGCTCACAGCCCCCTTTCTTGGCACAGCCTGAGGCTGGGATGTTCGTGCGTTTCCTGCCTGGCCTGGCACCAGCCTCTGCCAGCTCCTTCTCACCCCTCCCGGCTGCTGCCTGCCCACTCACCGAGGGCGGGAAGGGTCTACAGGCAGAGGTGCACTTGACAGCTTTCTGGATGCTTCTCAATGTCAACATTCATCCACTTTCTGCTGGGGTCAGTTGCCATCCTGGGCCAGAAGGGCACCTAGACTCAGATCCACTTCCATGCGGAAAATGAGTGGCCCTGGCGCTCATCTCTAAGGGGGAAGGTGGCCTTGGGCCTCACTGAAGTTCATGTGAAGGTGAGACTCAGCGTCCAGAGGCTCCCCTTTCATCTTCACCTCTGGGCACCATGGGAAGTGCAGACAGAGAGGCTGGAGACCTGCTGAGCACTGCCTGGTGTCTGCCCAGGTCCCAGCCTCCCAGCACACCATTGGATGGGTCCCTGGCAGCAGAGGGTCTCTGATGGTCTGCTCCAGTTCTCCATTTCTGCCACCAAGACACTGGAGGCCAAGGGGACTGTGGGTCAGAAAGGGTACATAACTGTTTGAAACCCCCAGAAAGCTGGAGGCAGTCCTTTGGGCTCCCCCAGTGCTGCTTACTCCTGGAGCTGGCCTGTGGAATCCATGTGGCTAAATTGCTTCTCTTACCTGGTGCTTCTCCGCCTGAGACTTCCGGGTACCAGGCAGCCCCGGCTTTGGGCAGAGCTCTGGGGTTCTTTACGTGCTCCCTGACTCCCGTGGGGTGTGCCTGTCCCCATGCTGGGATACTCCAGGGGTACAAGAAAGCCCTTGCAAAGCTCCTAGCCCCTTGGGGAATACCACCAAGAAATTCCAGGATGGCGTGATGACGTCAGCCAGAGAGATGGGGCAGAGGTGGTGTGCATCCTGACAAGCCAGGAGGTCCTGCGCGCTGGCTATGGTCAGGGTCAGCCCCTGTGACCACCCTCGCCCCCTGTGCCCACTTCAGAGATGCCGTCACTCCTCGGTGCTGCATCTCTGAGCTTTAGCTGTTGCCCACCTGGGCAGAAGGGAGGTGGTTTGGTTGTTCATTTCCTTAAGCCATGTATGTTTTCCTTGTGGACTTTCAGATGATTTCGCCCCAAATAGGTGGGGCCCAAGTGCATGAGTGGCAGTCTCAGGCTCGGCATGGCAGAGAGCCCTCTCCTGAAAGGGCTCAGCCTCGGCTGTATAACTTCCTGCTAACCGAAAGGTTGGTGGTTCGAGTCCACACAGAGGTGCCTCAGAAGAAAAGCCTGTTGATCTACTTCTGAGAGGTCACAGCTATTGAAAACCCCGTGGAGCACAGTTCTAGTCTGACACACAGGAGTCGCCATGAACTGGAGTGGACGCGACGACAACTGGTCATTTGCCGCCTGGTTGCACACGAATGTGTAAGAGGAGTGACCGGGGGCCCCAGAACTGAGTTAAAAGCTGCAAGTATTGATGTTTTAAAAAGCAGCCTTTAGTGAGTGGCAGGGAGACGTTTCACTCAGCAGGGCTTCCTTGGCAGTTTTGGGTACATTTTATTGATTTCTGCTGGGAGAAGTGCTCTCTCCACGTCTTAAAATAGAATCCAAGCGAAGGTCTCCCAGACTCAGGTTGGAGTGGAAATTGACACGGCTCATCGTAAATGTGCTTTAAAGATAAAACTCCAGCCCAGCTGTGATGGCTTGGACCTCTTCACTCCTAACTTTATCTTGATCCCCTTGCCTGGGTTCTCAGTCAAGAGCTGCTTGAACAATTGCTCATCTCTTTCTGGACTGTTCTCTCCTGTTTCCACTGCTCTGCGTTGCTGGGAAGGCGCTGCCATAGTCAGAAGCTGGCTCAGTCGCACTGTGCCCTGGTGTGGGCCAGGCCACTTGTGGGCCCCTCTGGGGCGGGTCTCCCAGCTGTTGATTGGAAGCAACACCGTCCTGGTGGTGTTGGTGGCTGGGGCTGTTGTAAAGGCTCTGAGAGGGAGCCGGGGTTGTGGTCTGTGCTGTGAGCTGCAGTCTTGCCCTTGCCCTGCCCGTTGTGGTCCAAGGCAGCTCCCACGCAGTGAGGCCCAGGAGGTCATGGGGGCCAGGACCCCACACTGTTGCTGCAGGCACCTGCCTGTACCTCCAACGTGTCTGGAGAAGCTTGGCGTGTCCTGGGCCACCCTCACGCTGCTGCAAACTGGACTCCAAGCTCTTGAGGCCCCACGGAGGGGATTGTGGGACTGGCCCAGGGACGGTGGTGAGGGGACCAGAGGAACTTAGGCGGACCATCTCCTGGACACCTGGGAACTCGGGGCTGCCCCCGTCTCCTGTGGCCCCAGGAGCAGCTGCCAGCTGGGTGGCCAAGGCTGCAGAGAGCTGTGTGGGGCCGGGGTAGATTTCCACCAATCGGTCTGCATTGAGTGCCTGTGCTGGGTACTGAGCGGGCTTTGGGAGCCCCTCAAGTCGGGATCCTGTGCAAGGCTAAGAATAATAATGATGATAAGACAAATGATGACGATGACAGGTAACAGTGACATACTGGACAACAGCTGTTGAGCGAGTGCTCCGTGCGGTGCTGAGGTCACTGCTTAATGAACATCTCCCTGTCTCACCCTTCCAGGAGCTCTGGGTGGCAGGTCCCATCTCCCCCCACTTTCCAGGTGAGGACAGGTGGGGCACAGAAGGGGTGAGCCCCCTTCCTGGGGTCCAGCAACCCGGAAGTGGCAGGGTGGGTCTAAACCAGGGGCTGTGGCCCTGGGACTGCGACGTGTGGGGCTGCTGGAGGGTGGGGGGCAGCAAGCAGAGGAGGTGTGGGGGCTGGGGTGCTGATGGAGCCTTTGGGGCTCCACGTGGGATGCCATGGTGGACGGCCCCCAGGGCAGGCAGGGCAGCGATGTCTGTCTGGGCACACAGCATCGGGGGACCAGGCCAGTGGTTATTTAGTCAATGAGCTGTCTTAGACACCCACAGAATCCTGATGCCAGGACTTTCCTTGTCAGTTAAAGCAGAGACAGGGACTGAGGGGTGGGGAGTGTCGAGGCGGGCAGGCGCAGGCCTCACAGAAGCCCAGCACTGGGGGCCTCTGTGTGACATGGCCAGAGCCCTGAGCGCTGAGCCTGGACCTGTCTTCCTGTGGTCCCACTTTCCCCCAGACCCTCTGCCCTTGACCTTTGCCTTGACTCTGGAGTTACAGGACTCCCAGGTCCCGCTCTAGATGGAATATTTCCGAGACCACACAAGCTCTCCCACTGCCCACCTGCCACCCTGACCTGAACCCCCCAAGTAGCTGGGGGCATCTATCCCTAACTCCAGTGTGGGCACTGAAAGAGAGCAGGAGAGTCAGGATTAGGGAGGGCGGAGGAGGGAGGGGGGAAGGGAGGGCAGGGGAGAAGGGAGGGGAGGAGAACCCAGCAGGCTGGGGAGCAGGAAGTCGGGGCCCAGATGGACAACAGAAAAATGGGCCTCCAGGGCAGAGGATGGTAGGGCAGACAGTGAAGGTGGGTGCCAGGTGTCTGTTCACCGCTGCCCCCTCCTCCCCCAACTTTCTGGGGAGCAGAGTTGGCCCCTCCCTATGGAAGTGAACCTCTCTCCAGGCTGGGAGGGGTGGAGCCCCAACATCAACTTCTCCAAGAAGTGGGGGGGTGGGGGTGCAGGAATGCAAGGCAGTGGCCGGGGGCTGAAGCCGGAGCCCCTCGGGGATCCTCCTCCCTCAGGCCCCTTCAGGGTACACATGGTGGCCCCACCTGGAAAGGAGAAGAGAGCCAGCCCCTGGCCCTCCACCCCCATCAGCAAGCTTGTTTCCCTGCTTTCAATGCACCATCGAGGGTAATTAGCCCCACCAGCTGGGACACGTTTTCTGAGCAGATGCCAGCGAGAAGTTAGTTGTTCCGGAGTTGCAAATTATATTTTTTCTGTTTTTCAGTTTAACATTTCCCAGCCTTCCCTTCTTCTGCCAGCCCCTTTTCTCCTGGCTGATGGTGAGGGAGCCGGTCTTAGGGTTGTCCTGGGGTGGCCTGAGTCCTGGGCCACACCTACCTGTGCCCCATCGGTGGGGACAATGGCCAGGTCAGGCTGTGGTGAAGCAGGACTGACTGGCACCCATGTCCCCATGGGCTGTGACAGGGATGGGGGGCGGGGTGTAGACGTGCCACATGGTCCCAGCCGCAGCTGCGAGGCAGCCGAGAGCGGCTTTGTCTTTGGTCCACTCGACAACTTTCCAGGGACTGAGTCACGGCAACAAGGATTTTAAACGTGGAAGGTCTTGTGACCTGTTCAAGGTCATGGACTGAACAGGGCGCTTCGAGGTTAGAGTCTGCCCGGGACCTCCAGCAGAGTCAACTCACCGTTGGCGCCCTTGGCTGAACCTTGGCTCTGACCTGGGGGACCTTGGGGTTCTGACCCATTGGGTATGTCCCAGTGCCCTGACCTCCCCTCTCCAAGAATGGCGGGCTGATGAACTTGCTGACCTGCCTCCAAGGGACGCCCCCCACAGGGACCCAGGAAGCTCTGTGGTGACTCTGGTGTCTTCGTCCATAAGTTCGGTCTGCTCATGCTCACCGCGTGGGTTGGCATGTGGCACGGATGAGGCAATGCCACTCATAAACCTGTACATCTGCAGAAGTCCCCTCCCCAGTCAGGAACTCCTGAAGGTCAGGAGATGGTCCCAAATTGTCCCGGTGGGCCCAAGTCATCCCACGAACTGGTAACAGCAGAGCTTTCTCCAGTGGCAACAGAAGAGGAAATCAGAGAGGCTAGCAGCCGGACGAGGCCTCGACGTGCTGTTGCTGGTTTAGGATTGAGGGGGCCCCGTGGAAAGGAATGTAGGGGCAACCTCTAGGAGCAGAGAGTGCCCTCGGCTGACAGCAGCAAAATAGGGGGCTCTCAGGCCTACAGCCACAGGAGCCGAGTTCTGCTAATGAGCCGAATGAGCTTAGAGTGGATCTCCCCCAGAGTCTCCAGATCAGAGTCCTGCCGGCCAACACCTAGATTTCAGCCTTGTGTGACCCTGAGCAGAGAACTTAGCTGAGACTGCATGGACTTTCCATCTATAGAAAGCACTGTGAGCTCTTAAGAGGTGTGGTTTTGAGCCCTTATGTTTTGTTCATTTGTTACAAGGAAATAGAAAGCAAATACAATACCCCTGTGAAGTGAAGACAGGGATTTGGGTTCGGGTGTATTGAGCCTGAGGTGTTTGTTTGTAGGACAAACTGGACCCCATCTACAGTGCTTAGAATGGGCCACCGGTCTGAACTCAGAGCGGCGGTGTCAGAGAGAGGCAGCCTCGGGGCTTTGAGCCCCTCCTCCCCTGCACAATGAGGACATGGTATCAGAGAATCGTCAGGGTCTCTTCCTAGCCCAAAGCACGTGCATGACTTGGTGGCCACCTTCACCGACCTGCCCTCCAAGCCAGGTCCCCATGACTGGACATCAAGCTCTGCAGAGGGGTGGCTGTCCAGGGCTGATGCTGAGTCAACTCGAGCTGTCCCAAGCACAGTCAGCCTCACTGGGACCGCAGGGTCCCATAGGACCTCTGTTTCGTCTGCTCTGCTTCTGCAATATGTGTGGCGCACAGTAGGACCTGTGGATCCCCAGTGTCACCTGCCGTCTCCTGCATGCCTCAGATGGTCCGGTCCTCCTCAGTTGCAGGGCAGAACGTGAGGTGGCCGCAGTGGCACCTCCAGGGCCAAGTTCTGACTCGGTCCTGGGAGCCGAGAAGGCAGTTTCGTACAGTGAGGGCGCTTCTGCCTGCACCTGGCCTGGTTCCCAAGTTCCAGAGATTTTCCAAATCGCCTCTCCCACTCCTTAACCCCCATTGTTTCTGCTTCCGTTCTGGGACTGCATTCAACTCTGCTGCAGGATGTTCCAGGGCTGTGGACCCTGTTGGCTGTGGGCATGAGCTATTCTCCCGTGGGTAGGTACCTGACATCTTATTAAAAACGCAGCAAACAGCATCGGAGGAGCAGACCTCAGGAATCCACATGACTTGTTCTTCTGTGCAGGTGCAGGTGCCTCAGCTCCCCTTGCTGGGGGGTCCTAGGCCTGGCTGGAAGGAGGCAGCCCTGGGCCATGTGGGAGGGGACCCACAGGAGTGGGCGATGTGAGAAACACACTGCACAGGGATTGGGGCTGTTGGAGATGCCCTCTCCTCCACCACCCTGCCGGAAGGAGGTGGGTAGGGACAGCATGGAGGTGGGCAGGGAGAGCGTGGAGGAGGAGGGGACGGGACACCTTTTGCCTGGTGTTGTCTGTGGCTGCCGAAGCATGTTACCACCAGCTGAGTAGGTTTCTGGGTGGTGCAAACCATTTGCACTGGACTGCTAACCTGTGGTTGGCGGTTCAAACCCGCCCAGTGGTGCCATGGAGGAAGGGCCTGATGATCTACTTCTTTAAAGTTTACAGCGAAGAAAAGCCTATGGAGCACAGTCTACTCCACAAGACACGGGGTCGCCATGGGTTGGAATTCACTTGATGGCAACGGGTTTGGCTTTTGTCTTTTATTCCTCTTGTCTTCTGGGAATCGGTACCTCTAACCCTGTTACATCACTGTTTGGCCACTCGATCTATCCTCACTTTGACTCCTTGTCCATTGGGACAAAGCCTATCTTCCATCTTGTCATTACAGGCCTTCATGGCCTTCAGTCCCCTGTTTGGGGTTACCCTTATGCACCCCACTTCTTAGCCATGTAGATGCTCAGATGCTGGGAGGCGCCGTGCTGGTTTCAGTGGTGGGGGTATGTACACAGCAGAAGGTATGAGGTGTCCATTAGCAGCTGTGTGACCGTGGCAGAGTGGCAGGCCCTCTCTGGGCCTCAGTTTCACCATCTGAGGGTTGGGTGGGTCAGTGAGGAGACCCTTCCTCACCTAAGCACTGGGGCAACGCTCTCTGCATTTGGGGCCCCTGGCTCAGACCCAGGGCCAAAGTGTGCTCCCTGAGCCAGCGACTTAGGCACTCTTCTCCTGAGGGTAAACCAAAAAAACCAAACCTGTTGCTGTCAAGTCAATTCCGACTCATAGTGACCCCACAGGATAGGGTAGATCTCCCTCATTGCGTTTCCAAGGAGCACCTGGTGGAATCGAACTGCTGACCTTTGGTTAGCAGCTGTGGCTCTTAACTACTATACCACCAGGGTCTACTTCAAGGTCTAAAACACCCTTTCAAGGATGCCTTGAGGGTGCTGTGTGCGAGTGGTGGTCTGCACGGCTGAGATGAGCCGTCACACGGCCCGAGTGGAGCTGCAGGCGGTACAGGAAGGCCAGACTCCATGGCTCTCCAGGTGTGGCCCCTGGCGAGGGCCCTTTTCCCCCCGCAGAGCTGGCGCAGCCCACAGGCGCTCACCTGTGACCACAGCATGGCCAGGGTGGAATGTGGCACATACAGGGGGACAAAAGCCTTCCATGAGGCAACTGACATTGGAATTTGGGGGAGGGTGGCCGTCTGGATCTCCCAGTGCTGCTGTTACAGAAATACCGCGACCAGTGGCTGTAAAGAGCGGAAGCGTGTTGTCCTACAGTCTGGACACTGGAAGCCCAGATCAGGGTCTCAGCCGCATTGATTCCTTCTGTGGCCTCTCTCCTAGTTTCTGGTGTCTGCTGGTGGTGATTAGAGTTTCTTGGTGTCTGTCTCCCTCTGTGTGGGTCTCTGTTTAATTGCTCTTCTTAAAACCCAGAAGGGATTATGCTTAGGGTCCTCCCTACACTGGTACGGCCTCATTAGCATAACAAAACCCTACTTCCAAACAGGATCACACCCACAGGTACAAGGCTAGCCATTCAACACATACTTTGAGGGTCACAATCCAACCCAGAACAGGAAGCCTGAGAGGAGGGCAGTGCGGTTGACATGGACTCTCGGTCCTTGGCTTCAAGCCGGCCTGGTGAGCCTGCAGACACAGCGGGGCCAAGGGAGCCCGCCTTCCTTCCAGCACAGGCTTCCAGCAGGAGCCACGAGTGCAGACGGAGAACCAGGGTACCAGGCCGAGTTTCTGGGCTGGGAGAACAGCGTCCCCAGGGCATTCATCCGTTTGGTCGTGACAAGGGGTTACAGAGACGACTTCTCCTCTTTCTAAAAATTCTCTTCTAGTCAGTTGTACATACGCGTGACTGACAACTTCGTGCAACTGCAAAGACCTCTCAGTCCGCGGCACGCGAAGTCTTGCTCAGGGATTCTTCCTGCGCTCGGCATCCTGCCCCGAGGTGGAAGACGCTCTTCAGGCAGGTGGAAACAAGCGTGTGAAATAAATGCCCCCAAGGATATGCCAATGATTTCCAGGGGCTCCGGGCAGACCTACTGTGTCCTATGGGGTTGCCATGAGTTGGAATCGACTTGATGGCCACGGGTTTTGGTTTTCTGGGGCAGGCGCGGTAGGAGGGCTGACCAGCCTGGATTTGAGGCTTTACGGCGACACCCTCACCTCATGTCGTTTTGATTAGCGTGAGCCTGCCATGAGGAGTCCTGCTGCAGCCCATGTCTCCCAAGTAGCCAATATGTCCCCTTCCTCCTAGTCCCAGAAAAGGGAACATGACAGAAGGAGCAGGTGCTGACCAGGTGAACGCGACGCCGGCTCACCTGCAGGCCTTCTCCGTGTGGTCTCCACCGGTCAGGAGCCCGAGTAACACCCGAGCTTCCTTCTGTGAAGTGTTGCCTCCCGGTGGCCGTGGGTGGGGGAGGAGATCAATCCTAAAGGTATTACAGAGTGTCTGCCCAGGCCCCTGGGGTGGCTCTGTCGGTTAAGCTCCTGCTTAATTAGATTAGGAGATATCGATTAGGCGGGCAGGAAAGGGGCTGGCAGGAAGCCGCTGGCGTGAATTCCCGGAATCTGCTCCTTGAGGCCGGCCAGCAGCCACACTCTGGGGTGCAAGTGCCCCCGACTTGCCAGCTGGCTTCCTGATGGAGGCGGGGTAGCCTCTTCATAGAGCAGTGGTCCCCAAGGGGGGCGGGTGCACAGCCCCTGGGGGTGTGACGACCAGCATCGGGGAACAGGGTAAAGACACCAGACCTTCTGTGTAGCTGGGTCTATCTTCAAACTGAGCGACTGGGCTAATGCTGTTGACTCGGCGATTGTTCTGGGCCCCAGCTTCGTCTTCCTGTGAGATGGCCGTGCACTGTGGACCCCAGTGGGGAGGTCCTGAGGGAGGCCACGGTGCAGAGGAGCGCCGCAGCATCCCAACCCTCTCCTTTCAGCATATGATGGGTTGACTGTGTCCCCCAAAAAGATATGTTGAAATCCTGACCCGAGGACCTGTGAACGCACCCTTGTTTGGAAGTTTTCCTGGTGTTATCAGTTAATGAGGTCTTGTGGGAGCGGGGTGGGTCCTAACCCCTTCTGAGTGGTGTCTTATAAAAGGGGAGACAGACACAGAGACAGAGTCACGTGGGGGGATGGCGCCACGTGAAGACACAGAGACAAGCCAAGGACTGCCAACAAATGCCCGGGGGTGCCAGAAGCTGGACGAAACAAGGAAGGATCTTCCCCCAGGCTTCCTGAGAGAGCTGGGCCTGCCTGCACCCTGACCTAGCACTTCTGGCCTCTAGAACTGTGAGACAATAAATGCCTGTTCTTTAAAGCCACCCGCTTTGAGGGCTTTTTTTATGAAACCAAGACACAGCGTGTGTCCCTCTTGTGGTTTACAAGTGCCCAGTTACAGGGACTCACTGCCCTGTTCTTTAGTTATGCTTCACTTAGTCCTCACGAAAGGGACAGGCACTGGAAACTTTTCTTCTTGTGGTCCTTGGTGTGCTGCTCCCAGGCTCAGGCTCCCAGGTCTCTCTTCCTGCTGCCATGGCAATCTGTGGCACTGGGGATGGTCTAGGTCCTGAGCCACGCCCCCCATCCAACCCTCGGTGGACCTGTAATGTGAGTGGGAAGCAAATGGGTGCTGTTTTAACCTCCCGAGGTTTTAGGGTGCTGTTTGTTACTGCAGCCACATCAGGACGGCCCCGACGGCCCCACCCCCGAAACTATGGCAGAAGGTGATGCAAGTGGACCAGCCCAGGCGAGCACCCAGCTCCACACTCCTCTCAACCCGGCATGAGGTCTCCGTCAGCTAACTGCCAGCTAAGACACCGTCGGTCTCATCAGCACAGAGGAAAAATGGACAAAATAATTAAAAAAGTTGAAGAATGACTTGCAATATGGATCATAGGCACAACCCGTAACAGGGAGCTTTTCCTCAGCGTGCGCTGTGCTTTTGCTGTTGGTGCCGTCGGGCTGACTCTGACTCATGGCGACCTCGTGCACCACAGAATGAAACACTGTCCAGCCCTGCATCGTCCTCACAATCGCCAGCATGTTGGAGCCCATCCTTGTGGCTGTGATGCCAGTCCCTCTCACTGAGGATCTCCCTCACTCTCTTTGACCCTCCTCCAGCAACGGATCCCTTCTGGTGACGTGCCCGAAGTAAGTGAGTCGGACAGTGTTCTGTTGTGACCCATAAGGTTTCCATTGGCTACATTCCAAAGTAGATTGCCAGGCCTTTCTTCCTAGTCTGTCTTAGGAAGCTCTTGCTGAAACCTGTCCACCATGGGTGACCCTGTTGGCATTTGAAATACTGGTGGAATAGCTTCCAGCATCACAGCAACATGCAAGCCACCACAGTTAACAATCTGACAGACGGATGGTGGTGTGGCTTCAGCTATAAGTGAATGTGGCGTTCCGCTATATGACGTAAACAAATAAATATGCATGAGTTAGAGGGTGCACTTAGTCTTTGGGGAGCGCAGTGAGACATGGCTGTGGGTGGCTTCAATGGTTTTAGAATGGGACGAGGCGGTCCTGCTATCCTAAAGATGAGGAAACCAAGGCCCAGAGAAGGGAGGTGACTTGTAGCATGTGTCTGACGCCTGCCATTTTGGCATTTATTAGACTTCATGACCGCTTGGCTCTTGGTGTCCTGTGTTTCTTGGAGATACCACATGGTTCCCCCCTCCTGAGGATGTTAGCGGGTACTGGGCCCTGTGCCCGGGGTCCAGGACTCACTCACCCCTTCCCTGAAGCCCCCGCAGCACCCTCACTTGCCTTCTCTCTTTTTCTCTGTCTTCCAGTCAGCACATTCTTTTCTCTGTAGCTTCACAGAATAATTTAAACACCTAAGCACCTGTGGTGTGCCAAGTGGTGGGCAACAGAGATGAATCCCCAGGGTCACTGCCCCCAGGAGTGCGCCTTCTCTAGTCACTCATTTTGGACAGTTTTCTCCGCTTATACACAGCATGATGACAGGGAGGGGAGGGGGCGCCCCTGAGGTCACCCGGCAGGTGAGGGGCAGAGCCAAGAGTCAGACTCCATAGCCCGGCAAGGGCAATTCCTATTCAGGCTCTAGTGAGCCTGACTTCCCTCCAAGCAAGGCACATGCTCCCCAAGCCTGTGGGCGGCTGAGAGCCTGAGTCGCACACCATTCGTCCCACCAGGGGCCTTTCCGGAGATGGGTGGTGTGGGGTGTCTGGACTGCCCGAGACCCCACTGTTCCTCTGGCTGAGCCTGGATCTGGTGTTAGCTAAGTCATCTGCTTAAAGCTGCATTCCTGGGGATCTGTGAGCAGCCCTCTGCTCCACCCTGCAGCTCTTTGTTGTTGGTGGAACAACTTGGGGGTGTAGGTACACGTGGGACAGGGAGCTAGGGTTTCCGAGAAGCCACTTGAACCCACAAGCCCAAAATAAAGATGGAACCAATCAGTAGCTCAGAGCTATAGGTGAGCAGCTGAGGAGAGGGGCCGGAGTCATTGTGTGCTGATCCCTGACTGCCGGGGGAGGGGGGGGGTGCCCAGGAGGACGGGCTTGCAGGCAGCACAGTCCTGCTGTCTCCTCCAGGTACCCCGGTGGGGGACCAGAGCCACCATGGCTGTCGGTGAGGAGCTGTGGAGTGAGTACTGAAGGGGAGTCTACATCCCGGTGCAGATGGAGGCCCTGCAGGCTGCGGCGGACCGGGTGGGTGGGGCGTGGGGGTCAGTGGAAACCACGCACACAGGAAGCTCTTTCTGAGCTCTGCTTGGGCTAGCCTGGGACCTGGCCACAGAGCTGGACAGACAGCCCTTCCCTGGTGGTGTCACCAGGCAGCTGGGGCAGCGTGGTGCCAATGATGTCCCTTAGTGAGGCCTGGGAGGTATTGAGAAGGGGCAGGGGCTGCCTCCCCCATCACAGCTTCCCCACTGACCTTGGCTTCCCTGCTGGCCTTGGGCCTCAGCTCCAGGGGTCTCTGTGGGCCCCTTCCCCTTGGATGGTGTGGGGCCTTGGGCAAAGCTGACTAGAGGCTGTGTTTTCATGGCAGAGAGGAAGGTGACGCTCCACCAACAGGGTGTAGGGAAGAGTCAGGTGCGGATGGAGGAGGCTCAGAAGAGGACTTGCAGGAGCCGTGAGGTGGGGCTGACCATACTTACCGGACTGCACATTCCCAAGGGAGACTGCGTTCTCGAACTTTGTAGTTCAGAGCTGAGTTGTCCATCTAGCCTCTCCACCAGGCTTGGAGCTTGCCTGAGACACCTTTGCGGGTTTGTCCAGGGCAGGAGCTCGCCCCCTCTCCCCTCTGCTGCCAGCTGGGCGGAGAGGAAGGTCTCTGCCTTGGCCAACGGGAGAAGGGAGGAGCTGCAGGGAGCTTGGGGAGACTGGGTGAGGGCAGGCCACTTGCCCACCGAAGTGAGCTTAGCTGGCTGTCTTAGTCACCTAGTGCTGCTGTAACAGAAATACCACAAGTGGATGGCTTTAACAAAGAAAAATTTATTTTCTTACAATCTAGTAGGCTAGAAGTCTAAATTCAGGGACTCATCTCCAGGGGAAGGGTTTCTCTGTCGGCTCTGGAGGAAGGTCCTCTCATCAATCTTCCCCTGGACTAGGAGCTTCTCTGTGCAGGAACCCTGGGTCCAAAGGATGCGCTTTGCTTCTGGGGCTGCTTTCTTGGTGGTATGAGGTACCTCACTCTCTGCTCCCTTCCCTTTCCTTTTATCTCTTGTAAGGTAAAAAGGTGGTGCAGGCCACAGCCCAGGGACACTCCCTTTACGTTGGATCAGGGATGTGACCCTCGTCCTCCTTAACCACAGGCAGAGATTATGACTTATAACACACAGGAAAATCACAAAATGGAGGACAACCACAAAACACTGGGAATCAAGGCCTAACCAAGTTGGCACATATTTTTGGGGGACACAATTCAATCCTTAACACTGGCTATCCCTGCTACCCCTGGTGGGAAGGGGGGTGACACCGTGAGTTCCTGAACTGAGTGACACCAGCCCTAGTGACACCACTATGCATCAGGACCCCTCTCAGAGGGGGACATGTGGGGATCTGTGTCCTGGAATCCCCCCACCCAGAGTTGTTGATAAGGGTGTATGGAGGGGTTTGGGGGGCCCCTCAGTCTGGGGGCTCTGAGGCCTCCCACTCTGTGTCCATAGTGACCGCGACTCCTGCACTCAGATATGGCCCTGTTCCCTTTCTCTGAATGTTCCTGTCATGCCTCAGTATCCCCCTCTGTCCCTGCTGGGCCCAGGGCTGTGCTGGGCCCTCCTCCTACCTGACCGATGTGCACACCTGCCCCAGGTAGGATCCCGTCCACCTGAGGCTGATGTCTTCTGGAAGCCTAGACTCCGGAAGTGAGAGCGAGAAAGATTAGAGATGTTAATTTAATTTAGCACAGGTTCTAGTTGTCTGGAGAAGCTTCTCATGTACCAACATCGGTGTGTTTTCACTTAGGGCCAGTTACCCTAATACAAGTCCGCTTTGGGTATGAAAACACAGGTATCGTGAATCAGACAGATAACACAGCAACCCAGGGAAGCCGAGGAGGCAGGAAGGCGTGCCGGGGCGTCCAAAGAACAGGATCCGCCACAGAGAGATGGGGCAGCGCACGGCGTGGGCGATGAACGTATGGGGTGTGGGCTCTGGTATACCCCTGCCCCCAAGGACCACCGTGGCTACAGGAAGGTCACGCTTCCACCTCCGTCCTCCACACAGCCAGTAGCAGAGCTGCTGTGAGCACAGCCCACGGTGCTGGTGTGACCGCTGGCTACGGAGTGCCACTGCCACCGCGCCCACGCCAGCTGACCTGATCTGGGGCCAGAGGACCTACCTGGCCGTGGAGCCTCGCTTCTGGGGCGGTGGGAATGCTGAGGTCAGTGTCAGATGCACAGTTGCCAGGGGTCCAGGCCATCGCTGTCCTGGAGTCCCTGCTGCTCCATCACCCCCAGGGGGCCTCGCCACAGGCTCAGGGCCAAGGACTGTTGAGTGCCCACTGGCTGTGCTCCAGGTCTGGGCCCTGGCCCCCGCCATGGGCTCTTGCATAATGCCTCTGAGTCACTTGGAGGGGACAATGGCCCCTCGGGGGAGGGTGTGGCCCCGGTACCTCAGGGCCTAGAGGCTGCCCTGGTCTGTCACATACGGGTCTCCAGCTGCACACTCCAAGTCTGGCGTGCCCCTTGGCCGTGAAGCCTTGGTGATAGCTCCCCAAGGCCTCGCCCTCTGCCCCAGGACCCAGATCTTGGCGTGGACCCAGCGCCTTCAGTGTTTGGGGTGGAGAAGGCTTCTCCCACACACAGGAAGGGCAGGAGCATCCCCCCGAGATGTCCAGGCTGGCTGGGTACCACCTCCTGGCACCCCTCCTGGCCGGGCCACTGGCAAGTTTCCATATCCTGGTCTCAAGGCCTGGACACCCGCAAAATCATCCCCAGGGTGTTGGAGGACAGTGATGGCCTGCTCACGGCCCTGACTGGCCCAGCATTTTCTCAAATGCCCCCTCCCCCACTGGGGCTCGCTGGTCACAGCCTGAGGCCCCGAGGTCCCAGGGTGGGGTGTCACTCATGCTGGGGGAGAAAGTCCCCACAGGTGACTCCTACAGGACAAGGTCGTGATAGTTAAGTTCACGTGTCAACTCGGCTCTGGTGCCCAGTGGGTTGGCCAAACGCAAGTCTAGTTGTTGTTACGCCGTAGTCACCTGAGATGGGGTCACCTGGCCTCCAGTAAGGCAGGTCTCCCTCTGTGATGTGGCCCCATGGGTGGGGCCTGTGAGGGTGGGGCCTGTGAGGGTGGGCCTGTGAGGGTGGGGCCTGTGAGGTGGAGCCTGGTGGGTGGGGCCTGCATGGGCAGGGGCCTGTGTGGGTGGGGCCAAGAGGTAGGTCTGTGTGGATGGGCCCTGTGTGGGGTCTTGTGGGCGGGGCCTTGTGGGGCCTGTGTGGGTGGGGCCTGCTTCAGGCCCACAGAGCCGTATCCCTTCTCTCCCAACCTTGAGGAGGAAGTAGAACCCGGAGGTGGGACCTTGAGTATGGCTCCTCTGGAGGCATAAACCCTAACCGATGCCATGGGAGAATGTAGAAAAGCCAGCAGAAAGCCCTGCTTGGCAGGTACGGGCTGGGGTCTTGTCCTAGCTGGGCCACTTTTGAGCTGTGTGGCTTTAGGCAGTCCGTAAACCCCTCTGGACCTCTCTGGGCCTCGGTGCCTTGTTCCTTAAAACTGGCTGGGGGATGGGCTTCTGTCTCTAACCTGGGCTCCAGAGCCCACCGGTGGAACAGCCTGCCCTCTCCGCTGGGGCCTCTTGGTCAGGCTGCACCTGGGGAGGCTGAATCCTGAGTGAGGGGGTGGCTGGAGTAGTGCTCCCACTTGCCAGCAGCTGTGACTCACCAGGTGTTGACAGGGTAAGTCATCGGGGAGCGAGGCAGGAAGGTTTCCAGGTCCAGGCTGTCAGGCCAGAGCAGTGTGGACTGATGTGCCGACACCCCTGGTGCCGACCTTATGCCCTGCTCTCTCTCCCTGGACCTTGCTGTGAGTCAGGGACTCATGGGTGCTGCAGACCACTGGTCCTAGTGTCCCAGCACACCGCTGGTCAGACTGAAGTCCAGGGAGGGGAAGTGGTTCCTCACACGGTCTACACCAGGAAGAGGCATGTGGGGGACAGAACCCAGAACCTGGCTCGTCTGCTACTGACCATCTATTTAGGGGCAGGAGGAGCAGTATGGGCTATTCCTTTCATCTACAGCCTCGGGCGGGAGAAGAAGAAAAAGTCCAGGGCTTGTGCCACTGCCCTGGTGGGTGAAATGGTGGTGGGATGGGAGCAGGAGGGACGTGGACTTCAGAGGGGGCAGACCCAGGGCCTGGGTGGAGCTCTGAAAAGATGGTGGGGTAGGGTGGTAAGCACTTCATGGATTTTGAAGAATGAGTGTTTCCTCTTATTTTTTCCTCACTCCTGGCCGCACCTCCCCATGTGCATGATGGGGAGAGTTGAACAAGATGCGTTTGAGGTGTTTTCCAGTTGAAGTTGTGTACTGTCCTTGTGGTGCAGAGCCAGAAACATATAGGTGCTGAGCAAGAGTTGTTGGATGGATGGACCTGAGAGGGTGGCTAGGCAGATGGGTGATTGGGAGGATGGATGGGTGGATGGATGGATGTGAGTGTGTGGGAGAGGGATAACTGGGTAGATGAATCTATAGATGGGTGTGAGTGGGTGGAAGGTTGGATGGGTGGCTTGTGGATGCATGGAAAGATGAATGGTGGGCGGATGATTGGGAGATGGATGGTGGATGGATGGATGGATGGATGGATGGATGGATGGATGGATGGATGGATGGATGGATAAATGGTTGGGAGATGGGTGGTGGATGGATGAATACACGGGTGGATGGGAAGATGGATGGATGGGTGGATGGCGGCTGGCTGGCTGGCTGGCTGGCTGGCTGGCTGGCTGAATGGATGGATGGATGGATGGATGGAGGATACATGGGTGGGTGGCAGAATGGATGGATGGATGGCTAGATGGATGGATGCATATATTGATGGTTGTGAAGATGAATGAATGGGCGGATGGTTGGGAAGACGAAAGGGTGGGTGGAGGGGTGGGTGGAAGATAGATACAGATACATATGTGGATGGATGGGTGGGTGGGAGGTTGGATGAATTGATGGAAGGTTATGAGGATGGATAAACAGGTGGGTGGGTGTATGGCGGGATTTTAGATAGGTGGATAGATGATGTCTTTGGCCCTTCCAGCCCTGAAACCTTAGGTTCCTCTCTTGTTAGCAGTTAGGTATTTGGTGAGCTAAGTGTACAGCAAGAACCTGGACTGGCAGATAGAAGCCTTGGGCTTGATTTTCACCCTGTCACTGTGTGACCTTGAGTAAGTCACTCGTTCCCTCTGATCTTCAGTTCCTGTCTCAAAATGAAGGGTTGGCTTCATTGGCCTCTAAGTGTCCTCTAAGTTCTAACAATCTTCTCCCCTCTCCATCCTGTGTCCCCTGGGCAGGAGTCCATTTCCTTCCCCCTCCGGCAGGCCTCAGACTCAGGGCCCTCCCAGGAGATGGCGGATTCGCTGGCCTGTGGTGCAGGCCAGCAGGTGGCCTGCTGTGAGGCCTTCTGGAGTGAAGCAGTCGATGCCAGCTACCTGGCCAGAGTTGGGCAGGTGCCTGGCCCAGTTTTGAGGCTGTCATTTAAGCACGGCGGGAGGCTCTCCATCTGCATGACCTCCCCCCGGCTGAGGACACAGCCCACCCCGCCCCCCACAGCCCCAGACAGCTGCCATCTGGCAGGGATGGTCGGTGGTGGCCAATATTATTTTTTTTGTAAAATTGGCATGTTGATACGGGTGTCTGGACACTGCTGTGTGTCCACCTCCTGCATTTTCCTGTTCACCCCAGCCCCACCCATCACACCTACCACCCACACAATGTCACCTGCACAGCAGGGTGTCCATGTGACAGGTGAGATGAAGGCGGTTCCTTCCCTGATGATTATGGGATAATCACAGTAATGGTAATAGTAACAGCCCCAAAGCGGGGGTGAAGAGGCACGTGTGGGGTTCTGGTCCGTGTGTCGGCGTGTGCTGGGGCAGAGTTGAACCGCCAGTGGAAGCAACTGGGGCTTCAGGGTCCTGCCAGCTGGGATCCCTTTCCCGGCTGTGTTTCCTGCTGCTGCTGACCACAGGGCTCAGTTTCCCCCTATGTATGTTGGGGAGCATAGAACCCGCCCCGCAAGGTGGTGGTGAGGGTGGAAAGAGCGAAGGGTTAGCACAGTGTCTGCCACGGTCGTGCTGGTGACGAGACCCCCGCCCCTTCCTTCAGTCTGTATTGGAGCTGTTGGATGGGCAAGCTACTCGACCCTGGCCCACCTCCTGGGCCCCTGACCCACCTCCCTGTCCTTTCTGGGGCTCAAGATGTAGACTGGACTGTCACAGACCCCGAGACCAATGTCTGTAATGGGAAGGGCCACTGACCAGGAGACAAGGGCAACCCCAGCTGAGTCCTGGGGCCCAGATCACGCCCCTGCCCCGCAGGCCTGACCTTCCACCTCTGCTACAAACGTGCGAGGATTTTGACTGACGGCCTTTCTCGGCATCCTTTCTCCCCGGTTGCTGTGGAGCCGTCTCTGACTCCTGGTGACCCCAGGTGCACCCCGGTAGAACTATGCTCCATAGGGTTTTCACGGGCTGAACATTTGTAAGCAGTTTGCCAGGCCTACAGCGGGGCTCTGGGCCTGGTCACTTGCCCCTCCTGGGTTGTGGCCTGGCTGGGCCGGCTGGACCTTCCCGGGGTTGTCCCTGAGCTGGGCAGCCTGGCTCCCGGCCAGCCTCTGGGTGGCAGTGGTGGCCCAGCTACCTTCCTTTGTCTGGCCCAGCGGCTGTTCCTGCTGCCTTGGCCTGTGGTCCCCAATGTTATAGTCCACACTCTAGCTCCCAGGGGCACTTCTGGAACTTTCTGCCTCCAAGCCCAGGAGGAGGCTAGGACTAGCGGGCAGCAGCAAGCTCTCGTCTGCCTGAACTTATCAAAAGTCCCAGCTGCACACCAGAGGCCCTGTCATGCCTGCTTGGTCCACGGGACCCAGCCCTGGGACCACCCCAATACAGCTGGCCAAGCCACCACACTCTGGGTCTCCTCGTTCTTCCCTGTCCCTGGAACCAACAATGCCCTCCGCGTCTCAGAGGTCCATTGAGAACTTGGAGAATCTTCCATGACATCTAGCCACGTGTGCCTGCAGGCTCAGCTTGGATGCCTCCCATGATGGGGAGCTCACTACCTCCCCACTCGAAGGCAGTCCATTCCGTACAGGGATGGCTCTTAGCCTCAGTTTGTTGAGCAAAGGGAACACAGACACTTGTGCCTGCTGGCCTCACACTGGTCATGGGGACTGACCAAGGCTGTACAATTGTGAGATTCCACCTCCCAGACCCAGAGCTCCCCAACCCCAGCAGGCCCTGGCTATCTCCTCTGGCTCCATGGAACGGTCTACACCTCCTGCCTCAGGCTGGCTTCTCACGGTTTGCAGTGACCTGTCCCCCATGTCAGAGCCTAGGGCCTGGCAAAGAGAGAGACCCCTTCAAGTGCACACAGGTGAAACTAAGCCACAGGTGTGAGGTGGGCCACTTGGGCGAATGCTAAAGGTGAGAGGGAAGGTGGGCCTCATTTCCATTTAAGCGGAGACACAGAGGGTGAGGAGAGGCACCTGTGGAGGGAGGCTGGGGAGGCGGTCTTCACTATGGGGGTGAAGAGTGACTCAGGCCCTCAGAACAGCTTGGGCAGAGGCCCAGGGGCAGAAGAGGGGCAGGTTTGAGACTCAGCATCATCTCCACCATATTCTGCGGTCAAGGCAAGTGACAGGCAGCACAGACTCAAGGGACAGGAGACAGACCCACCTCTGGAAGGCAGTGGCTGCCCAACGCTGTGGTCCCATCTGATCCTCCACAACAGGGGACCCTGCGGCCCTATGGAGGCTTTGACATGGTGGGTGTGGGGGTACAGCTCTGTCTCTGCACGGGGTGGCGGGGGTGTGGCTAAGGAGGGAGGTGAAGAAAGTGCACTAAGCTAGACTGGTTGAGGGCACATAGCAGAGAGATTTCAGACACACTTCATTCATTTGTTCCTTTGTTCATTCATTCAATACATATTTATGAAGCTCCTACCATGGACCAGGAGGAGCCCAGGTGGTGCAGTGGTTAAGAGCTTGGATGCTAACCAAAAGGTTGTCAGTTTGAATCTATCAGCCTCTTCTTGGAAATCCTGTGGGGCAGTTGTACTGTGTCCGATAGGGTCGCTATGAATCGGATTGGATGGCAATGGGTTTGGTTTTTTTTGGTACCACGGGCCAGACTCTGGGAACAAGACAGACACAGCCTCTGTCCTCATGGAGGGGATGTTCTGTTTGGGGAGATGAGGCTGGCAAGACCCCAGTAAACATTCCAGTACATCACCCTGATTTTTCCATGTGAGGCCAGGTGACTGAAATGGAGGGCAATGGAAGGGGTGGTCTGGGAGGGCTGCCTGAGGAGGAGACAAGGAAGCTGAGACTGAATGGAGGACAAGGAGCCAGCTGCAGGGTGAAGGGTGAGGGGAAAAGCATCCTGGACTGGGGAACAGTGTGTCGGGAGGCTTGGAGATACCAGGGGATGCGGTCAGGTGAGCTTCACAGGGAGAGGGGCTGTTGACACTCAGCTCACTGGTCACTGCTGAAAGTGTTCCCACAAGTGTCTGTGTGCAGGGGACTCTGCTTCACAGTGACTGGGTGAGAACCCAGCCCTCGCTTTTCTGGGGGAGCGTGGCCTCAACTGGCATCCATCTGAGGGTGGACAGCTAGTCTTCTCTCCTGGGGGCAGGGGGAGATTGTCACCATCAGGAAGTAGAATGGTATGTCTGTGGGCTCAGGGTTCAGGGCCAGCACTCCCTGCCGCCCCAGAGTTGAATGAGGCCAAGAAAACCACCTCAGAGGCAGAAGTGGATGGAGCCTGCTGCCCACAGGAGCCCGGCCTTCCCACCCTCCTTCCAGAGGTGACTCGGGTGCTGGACCTGCTGCAGGCGGGGGTGGCAGAGGCAGGCTGTGGAGGCTGCAGCGTGGAGGGGACCCTACCCCACCACTGAGTGTAGTTGGGGCGGTGAAGGCAGAGACATGTGGTCTACGAGCTGGGTGTCAAGCTGAGGGGGGTCCTGGCGACAGAGCTTGCAAATTCATCAAGACTCCCTTGCCCTGGTAGCATTCCTGTGCCTGGGGGTGGTGCCCCAAGTCATGGGGAGAGAGTTGTAGCTTCCCACAGCACTGATGTCACAGGGCAGGGCTTGCCTCCCTCATCAGGCTGGAATCTCCCTGCTCTGCCTCTGCTCTCAGACTGGGGGCTTCCTGTAGGCAGTTCTGTCCCCCCTCAAATGAGAGGCTTCTAAAGGCCAGACCTCTCGTGACCCTCAAGTTCTGGCTGCATGGGGGCTGGGCTGCGTCATCTCCATCTGAGCAGGAGGTGCTGTTTCTAGAATGTCTCCCTGCCCCTCCGTTTTTTTCTTAGCTTTCCAAATCTGCCTCCTGCTGCTGGTCTCTTGGTTTGATTACAGCCAGCACTTCTAAGCTCGAGAATACCCAAGTTGAGGGAAGAGGAGAAAGTGGCCACAAGGGGAAAAAAAGAGTAGAGAAGAGACCAGCCCATCCCCACCCAGCGATCCCGGACAGATCTCCTTATCTCGGGGCTGCAGCCCTCAGGTCTGGGCCAGTTACTGACCGGCAGGGATGTCCTTTGCAGATGCACACGACAGCTTTCAGGCCCACAGCCTCGTTGTGGACTTTCCCTGCAGCCCCCCGTCCCTCCCAGGCTCGCACCCAGAGCAAAGGAGACAGGCGAGCCAGCGCTGGCAGGGCTGGAGCTGGAGGGGCTGTGACGGAGGGGCCTGGCTTACCTGAGGACAGCTTGAGACCAGCATCGAGGTAGGCCCTCGTTGGCCTCCTAGCAGCCCTAACAGTCCCATTCTACAGATGGGGAAACTGAGGCCCAGAGAGGAGGTGGGAGCATCCAAGGTGGGGCCCCTTGAGGAGATCCGGAAGGGGGCGAGGGGTTGGCCTGCACTTTTCTCCTAGACGTGGCCTTCGACTTTCTCCTGGTCTCTGTTTCCCCACCTGTCAGATGAACAGGTAGCATTAGAGGATCCCCTAGATTCAGAAGGGTCCAGTCTGAGGGCCCAGCAAAAGGTTCCCTGTACAGCCGGCATTCCCGAACCCTCTTCCCTCTTCCGGAGCGTGTGGGGTGGGGCTTGGCAGAGTGGGCCTGCGCCCTGGCCTCTCTGTCCAGTGAGCTGTTGGCAGACTTTTGGCGAGCATTTGCCCGGCTCCTGTTCCTAGCCACTGGCCTCTCTAAGCCTCGTCTTGTGCATTGTGAGACGGGGGTAATCGTCTTGCTTGGAAGACAGCCCACGGCTTTGCTGGGGAGGGGGTTGGTTAACCAAGGCTGGGGAGCCCCCCATCCTGAGCACTATTCCCTCTTCCCCGAGGTTGGATCAAGCCCTAAACCCCAGGAGCTGACTCAACCGTTCAGGGGAAGCGCCCTGAGCCAGCAGATGGCGGGGTAATCCCCACTCCTTCTTGGCCTCTGTCTGAGCCGGGGGTCTGGATTTGAACTGCAGGATGAGCCGGGGGTCTGGATTTGAACTGCAGGATGGCGGACTCGAGAGGGGCTGGAGAGGCCCTTCAGGAACAAGCCCCCAAATTGGAAACCTCTGTGAGGACGGACTGAATAAAGTGCAGTGTACTATCGGGATGAGGGCAGTGGAGGGAAGCTTCGCCATCTCTGGGCACCTGGAGAGCTGTGGGGGTGGGCAGCTGGTCTCAGCCTGCACGGCAAGGGGAGAGGGGCCTCAGGAGAGCCGGGGAGGGGGCCGGAAGCCCTACTACACCAGGCACAGGTGGGGAGCCTGGGGATGGGGCACCTGTGCTGTGTCCTTGTGTGGTAGCAGCAGAGGGGGACTCTGTGGCCTGGGCGCAGTCCCTGGAATCCAACTACACGGCTCCCAGAAACGACGTAGACGCAGCCCCAGCTCCCAGCCCTCTCAGGCCGTGGGGGGAGGGCAGTGAGGCAGGTGGGTAGGGAGTAATGAAGCCTCCGTGGGGAGATTCAGGATCCCGGGGAGACAGTCAGCCTTAGCCCAGCAGGCAGAGACCTCGAGCTAATGGGCCCTCTCATCCAGGGTGAGCTCCCTGCAGTTAGAGGGTTTTCAGGAATTGTTACTATTTACAATCGTGAGGTATCGGTGGCTCAGTGGTAGAGCTCTCACCTTCCATGCAGGAGACCCAGGTTTGATTCCCGGCCAGGGCTTCTCATGCGCAGCCACCACCCGTCTGTCAGCGGAGGGTTGCATGTTGCTGTGAAGCCGAACAGATTTCGGCAGAGCTCCCAGACTGAGACGGACTAGGAAGAAAGGCTTGGCGGTCTATTTTAAAAAATCAACCAATGAAAACTGCATGGATCACAATGGGTCTCATGCACAACAGATCGTGGGGATGGTGCAGGACTGGGCAGTGCTTTGCTCCATTGTGCATGGGGTCCCCATGATTCGGGGACTGACTCGATGGCAGCTAACAACATTTATGAGAGCATTTGGGTGGCCATCTACCCTAGAAAGTTCCTGCTTTAGCTGCATCTAGCCCATCTGGTCTGCAGCCACCTCCAGCCGGCTGCTGGGAGCCCTGCTAACCGGCTCATGGTGGACAGTGGCCAAAGGAGCGATTCCACAGACGATAACGTCAAGGTGCTGTGATGAAGAATCCTCACGGTCTGAGGTCTCAGTCTTTCATCTTGGTGGTGTCAAATGACTCCCTCTTCCCCAGGGACTCTTGGTCTCGGTGATGGTGACACTCTGGTTCACCATGAGCGTGGCCTGGGACCTTGCTCATTTCAGTCCAGTGGTTGTCAACTGAGCTTTTCTGGTGCCAGGCTCTGACCTGGGTGAGGGCGTGAGTGGTGCCCCAACCGCAGGGCCTGAAGCGAAGCTCGTGGGCCAAGGCTTTATGGGGCAAAAGTCCAGGGCAACCAGTGTGATGGGGGGAGGCAGGCAAGGAGGGAGGGAAGCAAGTACACAGAGGGAGGTGCCTATTGGTCATCTAAAAGGCCATCTTCAAGAAAGACCTCAAGGTGCTTGAGAGTCAGAGCCCTGTGCTGTGCCTGGGAGAGGGAGGGCAGGGAGGCAGCTGCCAGCTCTGTTCTATCTCCTGTCTCTCTCCTCAGAGTGGCTCTCCAGCTGTTACCCACCCCCCCCCGGACAGCCCTGCTGGAGGCGCTTTAGGGAGCCCAGGAGGGATGGGGGGCCCAAGGAGTAGGGTAGGAGTTGGCTCCAGAGGGTCTTTGTTTCCACTGTGACAGGCCTGTTGGCAGCTGTGCTGAAGCCTGGCCTTCACCTTGGGGCATGCAGACAGCTAGGTGCTAGGAGGTAGGGCAGCAGGTAGGGTGGGAGCAGGTGTACACACTGGGGGTTGCCACTGAGGAGAGACCTGCAGCACAGCTGGAGGGAGAAGCAAAGGGGGCTTCCTGAAGGTGGTGACACTCAACCTGGAGGAGGAAGGGCATTTGGACGGCTGAAAAAGTGCAAATTATGCCCTCCAAAAAGATATGTTAAGGCCCTGCCCTCCTGCACCGGTGAACATGACCTTGTTTGGAAAAATCGGGGTTTTTTTGCAGATGGTACGTGTTACCAAGGTCTGGAGCATGGTGGGTCCTGATCCTAACCCTGTCAGAGGGGCGTCTCATGAAGGTGAGAACAAGCACGGAGGCAGAGACCTGCACTGAGGGACGATACCATGTGAGGGTCCCTCTACTGGAAAAGCGCCCCAGGGCCGGCCGGGCTGCCAGAAGCTGGAGAGACATGGAGCCATTCTTCTCTCAAAGCCTGGAAGGAATCAACACGGCCGACACCGTGATTTGGACTCCTGGCCTCCAGAACTGTGCGACGGTTTACTTCTTTTCTTTAAAGCCCCCCCACTCTGTGGTGCGCTGCTACAGCAGGCTGAGGGAGCCTGACAATACTGTAGATTTATTTGGACATTTTTTTTCCTTGACAAGTGTAACCTGCTTTTAATCAAAGAGAAAACCGGGAGCAGATGGTGGCCCAGGGAGGGGTGGTACCGTGGGGCCGAATCTCAGCTGAGCTTCTCCAGGAAGGCCGGTGCTACTCTCTGCTGTGGGTGGAGGGGGACCCCAGGCTCCCAGAGTTACCCCTGAGCTAGGGTGATGTGAAATCACTTCTGTCGCCCAGACCCACACACTCAGCGCTGGGAGTGTGTGTGGGGGGTTCAGCCTTAAGCGAGATGATTTGGCCCAAAACGTCAGAACCCCTGGGTGGAGGACCGAGGTGCCCCGCCTGACAGCACCCTGGGCGGGACTGGAAATCCTACCTTCACGCTGGGCTCTGTGACTTTGGATGTCCCAGCCTCTCTGAGCCCAGCTCTTCGGTGGTGGAAAAGGAGAAGGCCACAGGCTTGCGGGAAGGCTTTGGGGAACCAGAGAAAGCAGCTCCTTGTGCTGGCGTGAGGCACCCTCTGGCTTTCCCCCGTGGACACAGCCCTGGGGTTCTGTGGGGTCCTGGTGGCCATTTCACACGCAGCTGCCTCTGCCCGGGATGTGTGGTCTTAACCTGGGCAGGAAGGAGCTGGGGGCGGGTGCCTAGGCACGGACTGCTGTGCAGTATTTAGCTCATCGCTTCCGGTGCGCATTACTGAAACTTCTTGTTTTCCTCTTATCTTGCTTCCCTTCCCTTCACGCAGAAGAACACCAGCGCAGCAAATTGGGGTGTCTTTGTTTGGGGGAAACAGAGGGGAGATGATGCATGTGAAGCGGTTCATGAGAGGTGGAAATCAAGTGAGCAGGCCATCAGGGCGAAATTTCAAAAGTGACACGCTCCTCCCATTTGGTGACTGCGAGTGGATCTAACTTTTGGAGTGGGGTGGAGTGGAAAGGTGGGGTGGAGTGGAAAGGTGGGGACAAGAAGCAGGACCCCTGGGGTCTGGACCAGCCACTTTGTCACCTGGTGGCTGCTCTGCCTTGGTTTCCTCACCTGTCAAACACAGAATCCCACACACTCCCCACCCTTGGTGCCCTCCCCAGGCTGTGCTCAGGGGGTGGGTGGTCTCGGTCTCCTGGGCTTGGCCTGCCAGGGGTTCTGCTGGTGTGTTTTTACAACGAAACCTGAGAGGGAGGGTGCAGGGCTGGATCCCAAGCCGGAAACCACAGGAAAACCTCACCCTGCCAGCCCTGTGTCCTCTGGCCAGGGGTGAGGGCTGGACAGTCTGGAACCTGCAGCTGAATGGCTGCAGTGGTCACCTCCTCCAACAGGTCGGGGGTGCTCTTGGTGGACGAGGCTGCTTCTGAGCTCATGGGGATTAGCCCGGAGTGCCTGGGTGGTGCAAATAGTTAAGTGCTCAGCTACTAACTGAAAGGTTGGTGGTTCAGATCCCCTTAGAGGTGCCTCAGAAGAAAGGCCTGGCTCTCTGCTTCAGAAAAATTAGTCGTTGAAAACCCCATGGAGCACAGTCCTATTCTGACCCACAGGCTTGCCATGGGTCGGAGTTGATTTGGCACCAACCGGTTTTCAGGAGGTGAGGGTTCTTCACCGTCTAGCCTGTTCTCCATACTTGGCCTGAGTGGCCCTGGTCCCGTGTTTGCTGAAAATTCCCATTTATTCAGCTCTGGCTTTGACCAGGAGTCCCAGGGTACCACAGACTGTCAAGCACTTAACTACTAAGCGAATGGCTGGCACTTTGAACCCACCCAGAGGTGCCTTGGAAGAAAGTCCTGGCCATCTGCTTCTGTGGAGATTACAGCCATTGAAAACCTTGTGGAGCAGCTCTGTCTGTCACACATGGGCCATGAGTCAAAGCTGGATGGACGGCAAGGGATTCGGTTTTAGTTTTTTGCTCCGTCTCAGGTCCTGAGCACTTGGCTTCACCCGCCTAGCCCAACCAATCCTCACTGACACCCTCTGAGCTGGGCATTGTCCCCCATCTTTTAGGAATGAAGAACAAGAGGTTTGGAGAGGTCAAGGGTCTTGCCCCAGCTGGCTCCTACGGCTTGAGACTGGAGCTCCACTTTCCTTCTAACATGGAATCTTACCGCATCACCTTCTAATGCCTCCCCAGGGTCCCTGTTTAAAATAGAATGATTAGTAACAATAAATGTTATTAGAATAATTATAATAATTAGTGTGGTGCAGTGTATTACTTGATGAATCCCTTCTAGCTGTAGTCTTTGTCACTGCCACACAACAACTGGGTGAGACTATGCAAATAATGTGCTTGTAGCCCCACCAAGGGGATTGGACGGGTTGCTGCTAATGCAAATAGGGTGCATGGAAGCCTTGTGAGGGTGGGGCCATGCAAATAAGGTGTGTGGAGCCCTAACGAGGGGATTGGTCAGTTTTGCCAGTCTGCTAGGTTTAAAGTGAGATGAGAGAGAGAGAGAGAGAGAGACAGAGACAGAAGGAGGGTGAGGAGCTGCAACACGGAAGACAGGCAGAGATGGCAGTGCGGCAGTAGCAAGAGTGATGTCAGTACAAGACGGCTGTGGTGGGACTTGCCGACCCACAGAGCTAAGAGCTGTAACACTTGCCCGAGAAGGCCCGCAGCAGGGCCCAGTGGCAGAGGGTGAGAAGAAGCTGTCCTGATCAAGAACTGTATGCTGAGTTGTTCCTGTTACTTCTGAGTCGTTCTTGATCCCGAGTTGACCCTGTTACTTCCCTAATAAACCACTTAACTGTAAGTGCGGTTCCTGAGTTCTGTGAGACGCTGCAGCGAGTTACAGAACCCCGAGGCAGGAGGGAGAGTGCTGAGGGCAGAGGGAGAGGTCGATTTAGAGATGATGTACTGGGACAGCAGCTTGGAGACGTCGGGCACTGGGGACATCTAAAGCCCCACAGGAACCAGCTTTGTGCTGATCCTTATAGAAGAAATTATTCCCTTAATTAGTAAGGAAAACTCCAATTCCAGACAAAAGTAGAGATGACAGTGGGCCCCACGCACCCATCACCCAGCCCCAGCAGGTGCCACATGCGGCCATCCTGATTTGTCCCACTGGGATCTTCCACCCCTTCCCACTGCTGGGCTAATTGGAGAAAATCCCAGGCTTCATTTCATCATACCTCTACCTGTTTCAATAGGTACCTATGAAAAATAGGATTCTGTTAAAAAATATAACCACAATATCACTGTTGCTGCTAGCTGCCATTGAGTTGGCTACGACCAATGGCAACCCCACGTACAACAGCCTGAAACGTCACCGGGTCCTGCACCATCTCCGCAATCGTTGGCAAGCTTGAGTCCATCGTTGCAGCCACTGTGCATTTTGAGTGGCTTCCAACCCAGAGGGCTCACCTCTCAGCACTGTATGGGACAATATTTTGTTGTGGTCCACAGGGTTTTCACTGGCTGGTTTGGGAAGCAGATTGCCAGGCCTTTCTTCCTAGTCTGTCTTAGCCTAGAAGCTCCACTGAAACCTATCCCGCATGAGTGACCTTGCTGGCATTTCAAACATCAGTGGGAGAGCTTCCAGCACCACAGCAACACGAGAACCACTGAAGTATGACAGACAATATTATAATCATCCCTAAAATAGCAGCGATTGCTTCATTTCAGATGCCCAGCCATGTTCACAATTCACTGTTGTCTCACTTTCTTCTTCTTTCCTTTTTTTTTTTTTTTACATTTTGTGGGATTTTGCATCCTAATAAACTCTAGGCCTTCATCTTTTTGACATTTTGTACATTACAGTTCCCTTTCATCTCTCTCCTTTTCTCCATGACAGTAAAGCTGTTGAAGAAACCCAACCCTCTGTCCTGCAGGGTTTCCTGCGCCCTAATTTTGCCAATTGCGTCTCTTTGCTGTTGCGCGGGGAGCCCTTGGCGACTGCCGGAAACTGCTAGTTGGGTTTGGCGTTGACCAGTGTGTGTTGGGCAGGACTGCCTGGTGGGTAGGGTGGGGTTCACCCAGTGGCCTCCACGTTGCTGTCTGGCGGCCTTTCTTTTGTGATATTGGCAGCTGTCGGTGATCACTGCCATGAATGGCGATATGATTTTATTTTTCTTCATGAATGAACATTTTACTCATAGTAACAAACGCGAGCCTCGCCTTACCCTCCCTGTTTAGGTACTTCTCAGATGCCCGGTGCCGGTGTTCCGGAATCCCTCCAGATGCTCCTTTGGGCACAAGCCAGTGCGTGCCGTGTGGATACGTGGTCCTGCCCTTTTCTCTACAAAACTAACTGGCTCACACGCAGCATTGGTCCTGCAGCACACCGCTGTCACTTAAAGTTATGAATGATGAGCATTTTTCACAGCAGTTCACAGGCAGCTACCCGTTTTTTATCCACGCACATTTTGGATAAATGTGCGCCACTGAAAGATGAGGGCTCTTAACACGGCCACCACGCCATTCTCATCCCTGAAGAAGAGACCGATATTCCTAGTGCCATCCAGTGTCCAGTCAGGGTTCAGATTCCCCTGATTATATCATAAGTGTTTTTCATAGGATTTTTATGAAAATAATCTTGAAAATAAAGTCCACACTGCAGCTGATTGGTCTCTGAAATTTCATTTAATTTGTAGGTGCCACCTTCCCTCTGTCCCTTTCTCTTTGCCTCTCTCCACTTTGCAGTTTATTGGTTGAAGAAACCCGGTCTTTCGTCCCACAGAGCTCCCAGCCAGGGTTTTGCTGATTGCCTCCCGAGGGTGTCCTTGCCCTGTGCCCTCTGACCCGTGCTCAGTAATTGGCTGTGCGTTCTGAGGGGTGTTCACAGTCCAGCTGCTTGTGTTCTTCCTTCCAGAGGCATGCAAAGTCTGGCTGTTACTCTCCTTTGCTGGCGTTTCCTTATCTCATTGGCAATCTTATCTACTTCCATTAGTTCGATAGGGAATGGGAAAATGAGTTCTGTGAGACGCTGCAGAGAGTTACAGAGCCCGAGGGCAGGAGGAAGAGTACCGAGGGGAGGGGGAGAGGTTGATTTAGGGATGATGCTTGGATTGGCTGGAATACGTCCATGAACAGAAGCGTCTACTCCCCAGCTGTTACGTGGAGGTGCGATGGGATGGACAGCCAGGCTGCACGCTTGATTCTTTCTCTTTATTTACTAGTTTTCAGAATGGTGCGTTGGTCTGCTGGGATCCTCCGACCGTGGCCAATGACATTTATTCTCCTAGTCACTTTGGACTCACAAATTGAAACATATTTGATATGTTTCAATCATCGAAGACAGACTCTGTACTAGTATTTAAATTTGCTCCATCTTTGGCAGTGGTTCCGGAGTCCTTCCAACGTGACCCTGGTGGTCACTGAGCACTCCCTTGCTTTCTGGAGTGACAAGATGCTCTGGGCTCACCTTGTACATATACTGCCCTGAACCTGGACTCAGCCGCTTCTCCACGGAGCCCTGGTTCCTTTTAGTAGAAACAGCATTTAGAGCCCCTGGGTGGTGCATTTAACGTGCTTGGCTGCTAACCGAAAGTTTGGAGGTTCGAGTCCACCCTGAGGTGCCTCGGAAGAAAGGCTTGATGATCTACTTAAAAAAAATCAGCCACTGAAGAGCCTACGGAGCACAGTTCTACCCTGACACACGCGGGGTGCCACGAGTCAGAGCCAGCTCCATGCAACTGGTTGGTGTTTTACGGTCTATGATCTGGGTGCTAGGAAATGCTTTTTTTCTTAAATTAAAATAATAAATCTTGGTTCCCAGTGACATAAGTATAAGTGTGTCTTTGCTTTATCTTTATGTAAATACGGTTGCAGAACCACAAGGCAGTATTACTACTAACAATACGCTTCCTGAGACTCGCTCAAGGTTTCTCGTCCTGCGGCTCTTTTTGTCCTTAGGGTGTCCCCCGCCAGGAGCGTACGATAAAAATCACTGTTTTAAACCCACTTCAAATAACCCCTCTCCGTGTTGTTCTGCTACCAATTCAATACACTGTTAGGTTCATTCCTTTATTTTACTTTCCCTTTTAGGAATTGCTTTTTGAAAAATTTAATTTTGTTTTGTAATTACACAAAATGTTTACATGGTACATTCAGAAAACTCTAGCTTCTACTCCTGTTCCCTCCTTCACCTTATAGTTTTTTTTTCCTCGAGTTCTCGCTCTGACTTTCCATGTTTGTTTGTCTTTTTTTTTTTTAAATATGTGCTAGTGACTGTGCAGACTCATATTCCCGCCCTTTCTTGGTGAAGGGGTAGGGTATTAATCCTACCCACACCTGTCCACCTACCCACACCTGTCCACCTACCCACACCTGTCCACCTACCCACACCTGTCCACCTACCCACACCTTCTCCACCTGTGCTCCGCGCTGAATAGCAGGCCTTGGAGCCCACTCCACAACAACGGCCCCATTAGCTCCTAACAACATCCAGCCCCCCAGCCCCCGCCCCGCCGCAGGCTGCACAGCTTGGGTAAGATGGCGAGGCGGGACCCTGGATGCCCCACTGCCTCTCTGGCCTCCAAGGGCAGCTCCTGCTGTCGCTCTGTCTGACTCCACTCCCCTCGCCTTGTGCTGGTTCCTCTCCACCAGGTTCGGGTCCAAGGCCACTTCCTTCTAGAACCTTCGTCTTCCATTTCCTGGGCTGTGCTTTCCAGGTGCTCAGAGCCGTGCCGTCCCCAAGGTCATGGGTCAGACATCGCTAGGTCACCTTGCTGCGCGGCTGAGGACGCTGAAGCTCTGGGACAGGGAGCCAAGGGACTCACTTGCCCGAGGTCCCCCGGCTGGCAAATGAGAGGCTGATCTGAGCTGGGTTCTCTGCACTGGGCCCGCTGCCCCTCTTATGGCCACCCCATCGCTGGCAGGCGGGCTCGTGGTGTCAGGCTCCCTCCATCCCTGCCCAGCTGCCTGGTCACACACGGAAGAGCGAGCCCTGGGCAGATGCAAATGGACCACCCACGCATCCACCACCCACACCTCAACCAATGTTTCCCAAGAGCCCGCTCTGGGGCTGCCCTGCTCTCTGGCTCTAGGGGAGGGGCTGCAGTCAAGGCTGGTCCGGCTCTCAGGACAGGCACCTCCAGCATGCAGGCACGCGCGCGCGCGCACACACACATATACACACACACCAGGGGCTCCCAGCCTCTGAGTCATCCACCCTTGGGCTCCTCCTGCCTCCCGCAGCCCCTCAGTCTCTCCTGCAGGCTTCGACTGATGTTGCTTTACTCCAAGTCACCCACCTGCCCAAGGGCTGGATGCCGATGGTGGGGAATCTGAGTCTGGAATCTTCTATGGTGCTGCGCGGGCAGCTGCCTCCTTCACACAGTGTGGGAAGCCCAGGCTTTAACCATGTGGTGGGGGGAGGGAGAAATGTTTATGGGAACCCAACTGCTCCTCAGCTGGTGGGAAGGTTGAGCCTTTAGGGGAAACGGCCTGTGGGACCACCCTCTACACCTGCAACTCCGCGCCTGTGTGTGCAAACACCCCCATTACGTCTGATTACAAGCCATTAGTGCAATTAGGTTAGCCCTCTCAGCTTCCGGGCCCAGCCAGCTGCACTGGGCGTGGGGTAGAATAGCAAGCAGCTTTCTCCAGGGGCGTTGTGGGCGCGCCGGTTCTAGGCGGCCCAGGAGCCCTCTGAGACTCTGTCTGCAGGCCGGACTGTAGACGTCCCTAGGGGTGGAGGGGAACCCTGTGCCGTCCTGGCCCTGAGGCTGGTGGCCGGGGGGCTGGGGTGCAGGCATGCTCACCTGGTGGGCCCTGTAGGCTTTGCCCTGAGCCTTTGCCCATTCTGTTCCTTCTGCCTGGAACGCGGTTCCCCACATCAAGGCTCCCCACGCTCAGCACTGCTGACCTTGGCGGGGGGAGCATGATTCTCTGTGGTGGGGGTGTCCTGTGCACTGTAGGGTGTGAGCAACATCCCTGGCCTCCACCCACTAGATGCCAGTAGCCTTCTCACCTCTATCTCCCAGTTGCGAGGACCAGTAATGTCTCCAGACCTTGCCAAATGTCCCCTGGGGGCATAACAAGCCCTTCCCCTTTGAGACCCCCCTTCCCTGCATCTTGCTTAGCCCTTCAGGTCTCAGCTGGACCACCTGACCCCAGGCCTCTGTGGGAACCAGCCACTCCTGTCCATGCAGCTTATTTGCCTTGCTGCCTCAACGTGGGTGGAGGCTGCCTGCTCCCTCTGTCCCTCCCTGCCTTTCAACCCCGCCTGCAGCCCAAGCCCAGCGGCAGCCTTTTCAGCCCAAGCTCTTTACCCCTCTGCACTCATTCCCAGTGCCTGAGTCACAGAGGCCCATGCTGCTGCTCCCCTGACTTGAAAGGACCTTTTGAGGTGTGCACTTGACCCTGGAGGGAGAAAAGACTGCAGGCTGTTTGTTCTGGAGTTGGAGTGAGTTTGTGGCTCTTCTGAGGCTCAGCTGGAGGCGTCCTCTGCGAGCTGGCTCTGCCTAGCCCCAGGGGGACTGAGTGCTTCCTGCTCCCCGTTCCTGTTGCTCTTGTTGTTGGCTGCCCAGCTGGTGGCCGCCGCGTGCACAATGGACTGAAACACTGCCCAGTCCTGTGCCATTCCCATGATATGTTGCAGATGGACCGTTGTGATCCACAGGGTTTTCATTGGCTGATTTTTGGCAGTAGATCTCCAGGCCTTTCTTCCTCATCTGCTTTAGTCTGACAGCTCCACTGAAATGTGTTCAGCATCATAGCAACAGGCAAGCCTCCACTGACAGACAGGTGCACTGGCCAGGAACTGAACATGGGTCTCCTGCATGCAGGGTGAGAATTCTACCACTGAGCTGCCTCTGTCCCCATACTCCCTGCTCGTGCCCCATCCTCATTTTTGTTCCCATTATTTCCATGGCCTTATCTCACCCACTCTGAAACAAGCACTCTTCCAAATTTGAGCTCCTCTGAACTGAGGTGTGTTTTCCCTGTTGGGGTCTCACAGTGCTCTCATCCAGAGGGCAGTCCAGACCCAGCTTCTGTAGCCAGCTCACAGGCAGGCTTGAACTTGGTTGTGGCTGTGGTGGGTGGATTGCAAGTTGGGGTGCCATTCCTCACCCCACCCTGTACCCCTGCACTGTGACTGCCACTTCTCCCGACAGGAGGTGGGTTCAGCGCCCAGGGAGACCAGGCTGCAGGTCTCTCAGGACTGAGGTGGTTCCTGGGACACGGGACTGTCAGTGCTAAAACTGAGAAAGCTCTGGGCAACCTGGGACGGGTAGGCCGCCCATCTTTTCCCCTTGGTAAGCTAGTAAACTGGCTTTCAAAAAGATAGAACCCCTGATGTGTAGCTTCGGCTGATTTCTGTGGAGCGAGTATTTCCACTCTGCTGATTTCACTGCCTGTGGGAGGTCCCCACACATAGACACAGACACAGACACAGACACAGACACAGACACAGACACAGACACAGACACAGACACAGACATATATATACAGAGAGAGAGAGCGCCCTGGGGAAGCAATGGTTAAGTGCTCAGCTGCTAACCGAAACATCAGCTGTTTGAACCCACCCAGCAGCTCCACAGTAGAAAGACCTGGCAATCTGCTTCCGTAAAGATTATAGCCAAGAACACTGTATGGGGAAGTTCTGCTCTGTCATATATATAGTGTCCCTGTGAGTTGAAATTGACTTGATGACACACAACAACAACAACATAGAGAGGCAGAGAGAGAGAGAAAAGGAGGGAGGCGGAGAGAGAGAATTACTTCAAAGAATAGGTGGATTGATTCATGATTGTGGGGTCTGGCCAGTCCGAAATCCATCAGTCAGATGGCAGGCTGGAGGCTCCTGCAGGCTTGTGTCTCAAATCAAGAGTGCAGAGCGGAGAGAAAGTTCTGCTAAAATATCTGTTTATAGTCTGGAGGCAGAAGACACCCTAAGGAAACTCCCTTTTTACTGATTGGTTAACTACATTACATTAGGGAACAGCAACTAGCCTAGTGTTTGGCCAGACCACTGGGAACCACAGCCTCGCTAAGCTGACACATAAATTAACCATCCCACATGCCTAGGTGGCTCTCCAGCTCACCACGAAGCGTGGGAGAAGTGTCCTTGTGTGAGTTACGGAGCTTCGACCTTGAGGAGCTAGGTGCAATTCTGCTCTCTTAGGACCCTGCTACTGCCATGCAGACCGTCCCAGGCTAGCCTGCTGGAGGATAGGAGACCACAGACAGCAGAGCCAAGCTGCCCCATCCAAGACCCCCCTAGACCAGCCAACACCTGGCCTACACGAAGACATGGAGAACTCAGTCAAGACCAGCAGAGCTGTCCACTCAGCTCACAGCTGAGCTCAGGTATGTGAGCGGACCCCGCTGAAACCAGAACCTCCCACTGACCGGGTGAGCTCGTGGCTAGATTCTACCGATGGACTTTACTGCTTTAAGCAATGTGTTGCTTTGATTGTATCATTTTAAGCAAATCTTTACATTTGGTGTGTTTTGTTACTCAGCAATAGCTAACTGAAACATAGCTGTTGACACTGCGGTCTCTTCAGTTATGTGTGTGGTTGACCTACCACATGCGCAGAGTCCAGCTGTCATTTAAAACAACTTCCAGTGCACACACTAGGGTTATACACGCGAGAGGCCTTAGGACTTACCCGAGAGGCAAGGGTGCTGCGGTTTCCCTTTGACTCTAGTAAAGCAAACACTGCTCTTGGGAGAAATGATCCCAGTTTCTTGTTTTCTTGCAAAGCAACCACGAGGTGCTTTGCGTGCCCCGAGAGAGGAAACCTGCTCTGTTTTGTGCTAAGTTAGATGAAAAAGGATTGCCCGGCACAGGCTGAGGAATGTGGTCTGAGGCAGGAGAAATAGCCAAGTGGCTCAGAACAGATGGAAGTAATTACCACCCTGGGAGGCGTGACTGGAGCCTGCGTCGGCACAACTGTGTAGTGCTTTTTCTTATCGTCACCAAAATAACGGTTTGTCTCACAACCAACCGTGTCTTTGGTTTGACAAAATACAGCATCCTGTGTCTCTTTCCTCCACTGGACCGTCAGCCACTGGCGGGCAGAGACCTTGGCTGAGAGCCTGGGTGTTGGCAGAGCAGACGGAACACCCCAGCCCTCTTCCTGGTGTCCCTGGGGGGCCTGGGACAAGTGTCTGCACTTTTCTGTCCTCCCTGTCTCCCTCAGCTCACCCTCACAGCAACTCTGAGACACTGCAAAGCAGGCACCCAATCAACCCATTTTACAGATGAGGAACTGACAGGGGGATTGGAGAGGTTATGTGACCAACAGGCTGGCTTCCGAGGCAAGTGACCCTAGCAGTCCCCAGGACCCGATGTTCAGAAGTGTCCCAAGCTCGGGGTAATGCCCTGCTCTTGCCATTTTGAATTTCTTAAAATGATTTCTTAAAATTCTTTATCGTTTTAAAATCATTTAAATTGCATTCTTATTTTTTACGGGCTCCGCAAATTACGTAGCTGGTCCCAGGTTCCCCAGAAGGCTTGTAGTAGGGCCAGGGTTAGGTCCCAAAGGCACTGGGTTCAGACCTGCCATGGTTGTGGGACCCTGTGCACCCATCCCCAGCTGTCTCTGGCCCAGGGCCTTGTCTAGGGAGTGCTCCTTGCCCTCGGCCTGGTGGCAAGCACACTCAGCTGTGGTAGCTGTCTTCCTCTGGCCTGTGGCCTTCCTCCCAGCAGAGACCAGCGAACACCGATGTTCTCATGATTATTATTATTGCTGTCAGTAGTATTGTTTGCCACTGCAGGGGTGACGTGTGTAAACCTGACCCCAGAAGGGGTCTTCACTGCAGGACCCCGCTGGGTGCTCTGTTTCCTTCCCGCCCTCCACTCTTAAAGCAGCGAGGGATGGTAAGTTCTGCAGATGCATTCACTGTTCCTGCCACCATGGGGAAACTGAGGCAGAGAGCAACTCTGTGTAAGAGGAAGCCCCAAAATCCTGCCCGGGTTCACCGGAAGGAAACCTTCAACCCAACACCAGCACAGCTCCACCCTCCACACCCTGGTCTTCTCTCTGCAACTTTTAGTTTTCGCATTTTCCTTTGATTAACAGTTTCAATAAAGAGGCGTAATGTCTGCTTTGCAGCCAATCTCCAGAAGAGGAGAAATGTGCAGATCAAAGCCCTCGAAGGCACTCGCTGGGGCAGCAGCCTCTACTCTTCCTCCTCCCTCTTCCCCTTATGGTCAGCGCCCCCAAGGAGGGTCTAGACCCCACAATCGGGGCCTCGATGCAGAAGGTGAAAGCCCGTGTACTTTCTCACATCTGGGAGGGAGTTGTTGCTCTGGATCCCACCTCAAGACAGCCATCCCCCCGCCTGCCCAGCTCTGCCCAGGTCATCAGGAACTGTCAGCTGCAGGGGCAGAGGCGGGGTGTGAAAGAAGAAACCACTCTGCAGACACCATTGCTCATGCTCAGGGAGCCTCACAGGCCCCTCTTCTCTTTCCACAAGCAGGCCCAGAGCTGCCAGGGAGATTCAGGGGGCAGAGGGAGCCCAAGGCGGATGCACAGGTCCTCCCAGCCTCCAGCGGATGCCTGCCCCTGCCCACACCCCTGAGCCCTGATCCTGGTCACACACTGAGCCTTGACCCTGGTCACAGGCTGAGCTTGACCCTGCTGCCTGGCTACTGACCCCCCGCAGCTTCCCCACCTCCAGCCTTGGCATCCAGACCTTACCTCTTTCTGGGAGCAAGGTGAAGGGTGACCTTGAGCAGGGCTGGAGGTGAGTGGCGCTAATAGACATTTATTTCTAAAATAGAACTGACTAGCTAGACAACTGGTTATTAACTTGGGGGAGGGAGTGCTATTTCAGGTCCAACATCAGAGACGAGTTTCCCTTTAAGAGCTTTTTCCTAAACTTTTAACACAGGCTCAGCTGTAGGATGTGGGGCCAAGAGATCAGCCCCCTCCCAGGGCTCCGGGAGAGCACCGAGGGCCAGATGAGTCTCAGCACAGCCAGCAGCCCAGTCTCTTCCTTCACCTGGTGCAGCATCCAACGTGGTGGTCAGCAGGAAAAGGGCTGTGCCTGTCTACCCGTGCCCCTGCCCCTGCCCTGGGCACATATTCTTCAGAAGGCTGAGGTTAGGATTTAAGTTTATAGGTGGGTCAGGACTCAAGGTGTGACCAAGGTCAGGGCTCAGGGTGTGACCAGGGTCAGGGCTCAGTGTGAGACCAGGATCAGGACTCAGGGTGTATCAGGGTCAGGACTCAGGGTGTGACCAGGAACAGGGCTCAGAGTGTGACCAGGATCAGAGCTCAGGGTGTGACCAGGATCAGGGCTCAGTGTGAGACCAGGGTCAGGACTCAGGGTGTATCAGGGTCAGGACTCAGGGTGTGACCAGGAACAGGGCTCAATGTGTGGCCAGGATCAGAGCTCAGCGTGTGACCAGGATCAGGCTCAGTGAGTGACCAGAGCTAGGACTCAGGGTGTGACCAGGGTCAGGACTCAGGGTGTGACCAGGAACAGGGCTTAGAGTGTGACCAGGATCAGAGCTCAGGGTGTGACCAGGATTAGCCTCAGTGTGTGACCAGAATCACTCTCAGGGTGTGATCAGGATCAGGGCCCAGTGTGTGACCAGGGTCAGGGCACAGCATGTGGCCAGGGTCAGGGCTCAGCATGTGACCAGGATCGGGCTCAGTGTGTGACCAGGTTCAGGGCTCAGTGTGTGACCAGGATCAGGCTCAATGTGTGACCAGGGTCAGGGCTCAGTGTGTGACCGGGATCAGGCTCAGTGTGTGACCAGGATCAGGCTCAGTGTGTGACCAGGATCAGGGCTCAGTGTGTGACCAGGATCAGGGCTCAGTGTGTGACCAGGATCAGGGCTCAGTGTGTGACCAGGATCCCGCTCAGTGCGTGACCAGGATCAGGGCTCAAGGGTGTGGGCAGGGGCAGGCATCCGCTGGAGGCTGGGAGGACCTGTGCATCCGCCTTGGGCTCCCTCTGCCCCCTGAATCTCCCTGGCAGCTCTGGGCCTGCTTGTGGAAAGAGAAGAGGGGCCTGTGAGGCTCCCTGAGCATGAGCAATGGTGTCTGCAGAGTGGTTTCTTCTTTCACACCCCGCCTCTGCCCCTGCAGCTGACAGTTCCTGATGACCTGGGCAGAGCTGGGCAGGCGGGGGGATGGCTGTCTTGAGGTGGGATCCAGAGCAACAACTCCCTCCCAGATGTGAGAAAGTACACGGGCTTTCACCTTCTGCATCGAGGCCCCGATTGTGGGGTCTAGACCCTCCTTGGGGGCGCTGACCATAAGGGGAAGAGGGAGGAGGAAGAGTAGAGGCTGCTGCCCCAGCGAGTGCCTTCGAGGGCTTTGATCTGCACATTTCTCCTCTTCTGGAGATTGGCTGCAAAGCAGACATTACGCCTCTTTATTGAAACTGTTAATCAAAGGAAAATGTGAAAACTAAAAGTTGCAGAGAGAAGACCAGGGTGTGGAGGGTGGAGCTGTGCTGGTGTTGGGTTGAAGGTTTCCTTCCGGTGAACCCGGGCAGGATTTTGGGGCTTCCTCTTACACAGAGTTGCTCTCTGCCTCAGTTTCCCCATGGTGGCAGGAACAGTGAATGCATCTGCAGAACTTACCATCCCTCGCTGCTTTAAGAGTGTTGATGTACAGGTATCCTCAGGTTTTCAAAGCTCGCATTATGGCATTTTGCTTTTTTGGAAGACCTACACTTGTACCTGTTCTCGATAACCAGAAGAAATCTGAAGAAGCTTTTGGCTTTTAAGGAAAAAGGTGAAAGAGGAAATAGCTTTTGTTTTGTTCAGCCTTTGTTTTGCAGCGAGCAGTTAAGGCCGCAGCACGCGCCCTGAGCAGCCAGAGTGGTGTTGCCAAGCTCCTTCCCCAGAACTACACTCAACGTCTACTTTATATACCAAACCAAGCAGAAAAAAACCCAAAATCAAACCCGCTGCTGTCAAGCCGATTCTGATTCATAGCAACCCTACAGGACAGGGTAGAAGTGCCATAGGGTTTCCAAGGAGCTGCCGATGGATTTGAACTGCAGGCCTCTTGGTTAGCAGCTGAGCTCTTAACTACTGTGCCAACATTTATCGTACCCTTCCTGCTTTTACTCTGTGTTAGTGTTGTTTTAGGTTTTATGTGTTATTTGGTATGATTCAATAGGTTATTTTTAGGGTCTGGGAACGCTCAAAGAATTTTTTTCCCTTGTAAATGAATGGTAATTGCATCTTTGCTCTAAGCCATTTTGGCTTACGGAAAGGTTTCATAGGGACGCTCTACCTTCTGCTAGCGGGGGATACCCAGGTATCCACCTAGTTAATCCTCCCAACACCCCCTGCACAGGGAGTATCTTCTCCTCATTTTACAAACAAAGTGCAGGGATGCTAACAAGGCTGCCCCAGGTCACACAGCCAGCTGGAGGCGGAGCTGGGTTTGGTACCCAGACGCCTAGCCCCAAGGCCACGATTTAAACCTCTGTGTTACCTGCCCATTTTTGTAGGTGACCGTTACCCTGTCTTGGGTGAGTACCCTGGCCCTTTCCAAGTCTGTCCTCATCCTAACCCAATGAGGCAAGTATTCTCACTATTTGTATTTTACAGAAGAAGAAGCTGAGCCCAAGGCCACACAACTCATAGGTGGGGACATGAGCACCCTGCCTGGGGTAGGTCCCAATGCTGTGCAGTTTTTTCTGTGCCTGTTGCATCTAGTGGCTCCTTCTGGCCCCTTGTGTCTGCATGACTTTGGGGCAGTCATTGCAGACGTGCGCTCTGACATCACTCTTTCAGGCCCGCCTTTGCGGTTCACACACGAGGCTTCCTCAGCACCTGCAGGGTGTGCTCAGCCCTGCGAAGAAACCAGGTGTGCAAGCCCAGCACGTCGCCCTCACCGGGCTCAGGAGACACAACTGCCAAATTTGTTGCTTGCTTAGGGTGAAGAGGACTTGAAGCACTTATTGATGAAGATCAAAGATCAGTATGGATCACACCTCAGCATAAAGAAAACAAAAATCCTCACAGTTGGACCAATAAGCAACATCATGATATTGTTGTTGTTAGGTGTCATTGAGTCATTCTGACTCATTTAGACCCCATGTACAACAGAACTAAACACTGCCTGGTCGTGTGCCACCCTCACAATCGTCGTTGTGGTTGTGCCCATTGTTGCAGTCACGGTGTCCATACACCTTGTTGAGGGTCTCCTCTTTTTCATTGGACCTCTACTTTACCAAGCATGGTGTCTTTCTCCTGGTCCCTCCTGATAACGTGTCCAAAATACATGAGATGAAGTCTCTCATTCTTGCATTTAAGGAGCATTTTGGGTGCATTTCTTCCAAGATAGATTTGTTTGTTCTTCTGGCAGTCCATGGTGTATTCAGTACTCTTCGCCAACACCACAATCCAAAGGCATCAATTCTTCTTCAGGCTTCCTCATTCATCGTCCAGCTTTCACATGCATATGAGGTGACTGAAAACACCAAGGCTTGGATCAGGTGCACCTTAGTCCTCAAGGTGACGTCTTGGTTTTTTTTTTTTTTTAACACTTTAAAGAGGTCCTTTGCGGCAGATTTGTTCAATGCTATATGTTTTTTGATTTCTCAACTGCTGCTTCCATGGGTGTTGATTGTGGATCCAAGTAAAATGAAATCCTTGATAATTTCAATCTTTTCTCTGTTTATCATGATGTTGCTCAGTGGTGAAGATTTTTGGTTTCTATGTTGAAGTGTAATCTGTACTGAAGGCTGTGGTCTTTGATCTTCATCAGTAAGTGCTTCAAGTCCTCTTCACTTTCAGCAAGCAAGGTTGTGTCATCTGCATAACGCAGGTTGTTAATGGGTCTTCCTCCAATCCTGATGCTGCATTCTTCTTTATATAGTCCAAATTCTTGGATTATTTGCTCAGCATACAAAAAACATACAGATTGAATAAATATGGTCAAAGAATACAACCCTGTCACATACCTTTCCTAAATTTAAACCACTCAGTATCCCCTTGTACTGTTTGAATAACTGTCTCTTGCTGTATGTACAGGTTCCTGATGAGCACAATTCGGTGTTCTGAAATTCCCATTCTTCGCAGTGTTATCCATAATTTGTTATGATCCACACGGTCGAATGCCTTTACACAGTCAATAAAACACAGGTAAACATCCTTCTGGTATTCTCTGCTTTCAGCCAGGATCCATCTGACATCAGCAATGATATCCCTGGTTCCCCGTCCTCTTCTGAATCCAGCTTGAATTTCTGGCAGTTCTCTGTTGATGTACTGCTGCAACTGATTTTCAATAATCTTCAGCAAAATTTTACTTGTATTGATATTAATGATATGGTTCAATAATTTCTACATTCAGTTGGATCATCTTTCTTTGGAATGGGCTCAAATATGGATCTCTTCCAGTCGGTTGACTAGGTAGCTGTCTTCCAAATTTCTTGGTATAGACAAGTGAGCACCTCCAGCACTACATCCATTTGTTGAAACATCTCAGTTAGTATTCCCTCAGTTGCTGGAGGCTTGCTTTCCGCCATTGCCTTCAGTGCAGCTTGGACTTCTTCAGTACCGTCGGTTCCTGATCATATGGTAGCTCTTGGAATGGTTGAATGTCGGCCAATTCTTTTTGGTATAGTGACTCTGTGTATTCCTTCCATCTTCTTTTGAAGCTTCCTGTGTCGTTTAGTATTTCCCCCATAGAATCCTTCAAAATTGCAGCTTGAGGCTTGAGTTTTCTCTTTAGTTCTTTTGGCTTGAGAAATGCTTAGGATGTTCTTCCCTTTTGGTTTTTCAACTCCAGGCCTTTGCAAATTTCACTGTAATACTTTGTCTTATCCAGCTGCCATTTGAAATCTTCTGTTCAGCTCTCTTACTTCATTCCTTCCTTTTACTTTAGCTATTCTGTGTTCAAGAGCAAGTTTCAGAGTCTTTTCTGACATCCATTTTGGTCTTTTCTTTCTTTCCTGTCTTTTTAATGACGTCTTGCTTTCTGCATGTATGGTATTCTTGATGTCGTTCCACAACTCGTCTGGTCCTTGGTCGTTAGTGTTCAATGCATCAAATCTACTCTTGAGATGGCCTCTAAATTCAGGTGGGATATATACTCAAGCTTGTACTTTGGTTCTCATGAACTTGTTCTGATTTTCTTCAGCTTCAGCTAACTTGCATTGGAGCAATTGATGGTCTCTTCAGCAGTCAGCCCCTGGCCTTGTTCTGACTGATGATATTGAGGTTTTCCATTGTTTCTTTCATAGACGTAGTCAATTTGATTCCTGTGTATTCCACCTGGTGAGGTCCACGTGTAAAGTCAACATTTTTATGTTGTTGAAAAAAGGTATTTGCGATGAAGAAGCTGTTGGTTTTGCAAAATTCTATCATGCGATTGCCGGTGTCTTTTCTGTCACCAAGGCCATATTTTCCAACTACTGATCTGTCTTCTTTGTTTCCAATTTTCAGATTCCAATCACCAGTAATTATCAATGCATCTTAATTGCATGTTTGGTCAATTTCAGACTGCAGAAGTTGGTAAAAAATCTTTAATTTCTTCATCTTTGCCCTAATGGTTGGTGCATAATTTAAATAATAGTCATATTAACTGGTTTTCCTTGTAGGTGTATGGATATTATCCTATCATTGACAGCTTTGTCTCTTCAAGATAGATCTTGAAATGTTCATTTTGATGATGAATGCAATGCCATTCCTTTTCAATTTGTCATTCCTGGCGTAGTAGACCATGTGGTTGTTCAATTCAAAATGGCCAATACCAGTCCATTTCAGCTCACTAATGCCTAGAATGATAAATGGAGAAAAGATTAATGTCGTCAAGGATTTCGTTTTACTTGAATCCACAATCAACACCCATGGAAGCAGCAGTCAAGAAATCAAAAGATGGATTGCATTGGGAAATTTTGCTGCAAAAGATCTCTTTAAAGTATTAAAAAGCAAAGATGTCACCTTGAAGACTAAGGTGGGCCTGATCCAAACCATGGTGTTTTCAGTCTCCTCATATGCATCCAAAAGCTGGACCATGGATAAGGAAGACTGAAGAATTGACGGCTTTGAATTATGGTGTTGGTGGAGAATATTGAATATACCACAGACTGCCAAAAGAATGAAAAATCTGTCTTGGAAGAAGTACAACCAGAAAGCTCCTTAGAAGCAAGGATGGCGAGATTACAGCTTGAATACTTTGAACATGTTAACTGGAGGGCTCAGCCCAAGGAGAAGGACACCGCTCTTGGTAAATTAGAGGGCCAACAAAAAAGAGGAAGACCCTCAACAAGATGGATTGACACAGTGGCTGCCTCAATGGGCTCAAGCATAACAATTGTAAGGATGGCACTGGACAGGCCAGTGTTTTGTTCTGTGTACATAGATAGGGTTTCTGTGAGTCGGAACTGACTCGACGGCATCTAGCAACAACAAAAACAAGGCCTAGAATATCGATGTTCCTGTGTTCCATTTCATTTTTGATGATTTCCAATTTTTCTAGATTCATACTTAGTACATTCCACATTGCTATTATTAATGGATGTTTGCAGCTGTTTCTTCTCATTTTGAGTCATGCCACACCAGCAAATGAAGGTCCCGAAAGCTTGACTCCATCCAGATCATTAAGGTTGACTCTCCTTTGAGGAGCTGTCGTCTTTTGAGTGCCTTTCAATCTGAGAGGCTCATCTGACAGCACTATATCAGATAATGTTCCGCTGCTATTCGTAAGGTTTTCACTGGCCAATAGACAATTCCAGCAATAGACAGCCAAGTTCTTCTTCCTAGTCTGGAAGCGCTGCTGAACCTGTCCACCATGGGTGACCCTGCTAATATGTGAAATACCGGTGGCATAACTTCCAGCATCACAGAAACTCACAAGCCTCCACATTATGACAAACCAACAGATACAGGGGGGACATTGTGATAAAGGGAGAAAATATTGACGATGTTCAAGGATTTCATTTTGCTTAGATCCATGATCATCACTCGCTGAAGCAGCAGTCAAGAAATCAAATGAGGTATTTCACTGGGCAATTGCTGCAAAAACCTCTTTTAAGCGTTAAAAAAAAAAAAAAAAAGATGTCATTTTGAGGACTAAGGTGCATCTGATCCAAGCCATGGTATTTTCAATAGCCTCGTACACACACAAAAGCTGGACAATCAACAAGGAAGAGAGAAGAAGAACTGATGCCTTTGAATTATGCTGTTGGCAGAGAATATTGAATATGCCATGTAGGGACTGAGAGAAAAGCAAAGGAATCCATCTTGGAAGATGTACACCCAGAATGCTCCTTAGAAGCAAGGGTGGGGAGACTTTGTCTCATGTATTTTGGACATGTTATCGGGAGTGACTAGTCTGTGGAGAACGACATCATGTTTGGTAAAGCAGAGGCTTATGTCTACTGAGTGAGGGTGGGGGCGGGGGCCAGCCAGCCCATGTTCCAACCTGGGTGACCCTGAGTCGAGCACACACCTCTCCTCTCCTCAATTCCCTCAGTGCTAAAACAGGCATCGGTGTCTTGTCCACTGTTATAAGTTTTCCTGATGATCTAATGAGCTAATGGACTCAGAGGTGAATTGATGCCCAGGTGATGGACTTACCTCTGAAACGGCGGGAGAAGAAGGGGAGAGGTGAATCATCAGTCAGCATGTTACAAGTTTGTCTATATTGTTGATCATGTCAAAGAACCAGCTCTTTGTTGCAAAGATTTTCTCTATTGTTGTTCTGTTGTCAATTTCATTCATTTCGGCTCTTTCTTGTCGTATATCCTTTCTGGGCTTGCTTCGTGTTTGTTTGCTTTTCTTTTTCTAGATTCTTGAAGTGGGAGCTTAGACTACTGATTTGGGACATTTTATTTTTTCTAATATGTGCGTTCAGTGCTGTAAAATTTCCTCTTAGCACTGCTTTAGTTGTGTTTCACAAATTTTGATATATTTTAATTTCCATTCAGTTCAGTGTATTTTGAAAATTTGCCTTGAGACTTCCCTTTTGACCCATAGATTAAGTAGTTTCCAAGTGTTTGAGGATATTCCTGTTGTCTTCCTGCTACTGGTTTCTAGTCTGATTCCGCTGTGCTGGAGAACACACTCTGTATTATTTTGATTATTTTGAAGTAGCTAAGGTTTGTTCTCTGGCCCAGGATGTGGTCTGTCTTGGCATATGTTCTGTGAGCACTTGAAAAGAATATGTATTTTTCTCTTGTTGGGTGAAAGTATGAATGTTGGCTAAATACCGTTGGCTGATGGTGGTGCTGAGTTCTGCTATCTCCTTGCTCATTTTACGCCTAGTCGTTCTACCAGTTTTGAGTTAGAATTTCCAACTCTAATTGGGGGTTTGTTTATTTCTCCTCAGAGTTGTAGCCGTTTTTGCTTCACGTATTTTGCAGCTCTGTTGTTTGGGGACAGCACATTTAGGATTGCTGTGTGGTTTTGGCGGATCGACCCTTTTATCATTATATCATGTCCCCCTCTCTCTCTGGCAATTTTCTTTGTTCTGAATCCTACTTTATCTAATATTAAGATGAGCACTCCTCCTTCCTTTTGATTAGTGTCTACATGGTATACCTCTGTCCCTCCTTTTACTTTCAACCTGCCTATATTGTTATACAGTGAAACCTGTTAGCGCCAGAACTCCGCAGGACTACCTTGTTTTTCTGGGTCTCACAAGTTTTCCGCCTTTGACAGAATGTTGTCTTGCCATTTTTCTACCAGTCTGTATTAGTGGAAAATATTTGATTTTCCTTCTCTGACAGGCTTCTGCCTTACACAGGTTCTACCTTTTGCAGGTTTTACTGTATTTGAAGTGAGTTTCTTGTAGACAGAATATGGTTGGGTCATGTTGCTTAACACACTGTGCCAATCTCTGTCTTTTAGTCGATATATTTAGACCGTTTATATTTAATTAATTACAGATATGTTGAGCATAAAATGGGCCACCATTTTATTTTTTGTTTTCTGTTTGTTCTCTAGGTTTTTCGTTTCTCCTGCCTTCTTGTGGGCCACTTGAACTTTTGTTTTTCATTTCTATTTCAATTTATTTGTAGTATTTTTGAATGTTTCTCTTTATATAGCTTTTTTAGTGTTTGCTCTAGGTATTACATTATACGTACATAACTTATCAGTCTCTTGGTCGTGTTGTTTCACCAGTTCAAGTGAGGTGTAGAAACATTACCCTGCTTTATGTCTGTTTACCTTCTCACTTTTATAATATAATAATTTTAAATATTTCCTCTACATACATTTAGAGCCAAGTCAAACAGTGTTATAATGCTTGGTTCAACTGTCAAACATACTTTAGAAAAGTTAAGAGGAGAAAGAAAATGTATTGTATTTAACCATATTTTTACTCTTTATGTTGTACTCTCTTCTTTCCTGATGTTCTATGGTTGCTTCCTTCATCATTTATTTTTTGTTTAGAGAATTTCCTGCAGCCATTCTTTAAGGTGGTGTGCTGGTAAATTGTCTTAACCTTCGTTCAACTGAGAATGTCTTGATTTCCCTTTCATTCCTGAAGGATGTTTTCTCTGAGAATAGAATTCTGGGGTGACAGTTGTTTTCTTTTAGTGCTTGAAAAATGTTGTGGCACTTCCTTCTGGCCTCCGTGCTTTTTGATGAGAAATCCACTGTCACCAGAATGGTTTTCCACTAGGTAAGGTGTTTCTCTCAAGACTTTTCCTTTGTCTTTAGTTTTCCGAAGTTTGACTACCATGTGTCTTGGTGTGGATTTCTGTGGATTCGTCTTGTTTGTGGTTCACTCAGCTTCTTGAATTTGTAGGTTTATGTCTTTTGCCAAATTTGGGGAATTTCCAGCCATTATTTCTTGGAATATGTTTTTAGCCCTGCTCACTTACTTTGCACTGCCTTCAGGAAAAACCAATCCCTAGAGAAGGACACCATGTTTGATAAAGTGGAGGGCCAACAAAAAGAAGGGAAACCATCAGTGAGATGTATTGACACAACAACCACAAAAATGGACTCGAATATACCAAAGATCATGGAAACGGCACAGAACCGGGCAACGTTTTGTTGTGTTATATATAAGGTTACCACGAATCAGAGCTGACTCAACCACAACTAACAACAACAACTCTTACTCCTATCCTTCTGGGACTTCAATGACAAGAATGTTAGGTCTTTTGTTATGGTTCCCCAGGAGCTTGAGTCTCTGTTTATTTTTTCCCTCAGTCTGTTTTTTCTATGCTGTTCAGATTGAGCAATTTCTATTATTCTGTCTTCAATTTCACTGATTCTTTCCTCTGTCCCTTCCATTCTGCTACAGAACCATACACGGAGTTTCTCATTTTGAGTATTGTACTTTTTTCAGTTTTAAAAATTCAATTCAATTCTTCTTTACAGTTTCTATTTCATTGCTAAGACTTTTTATTTCTTTGCTGAGACTTTCTATTTTTTCATTTCTGTTCCTAATTGCTCATTGAAATATTTTTATGATGGCTGGTTTAAAATTTGTCAGATAATTCTACCATCTCTGCCATCTTGGCGTTGGCATCTATCAATGGTCTGTTATCAGTTTGAGATCCTCCTGCTTCTTTGTATCATGAGTGATTTTTGATTGAAATCTGGACATTTTAGGTATAAGTCTCTGGATCTTATTTAAACTTATTGTTTTGGGTGATTTTTTTCCTACACTGCTATGGTAAGGGAAGGGGGTTATATCTTTTTACTGCCAAGGAAAGATCCCAGGTGGAGGTAGAAGTCCAGGTTCTCAATCTGCCTCCATTGACTCCTGAGGGGGGGTCTCCTTGTTACTGCTGGGTGGGGTTGGAAGTTCCTGCTCCCCACTAGGCCTCCACTGCTGCCTCCCTGGCTGGTAGGGGAGGAATGCCTCATTACTACTCCCCATGTGACCCAGGTGGGGGTGGGGGGAGTCACCTCATTACTGCCAGGAAGGGGTGAAAGTTCAGAGTCCACACCTAGTCTCCTCTGACACCTGAGGATGCAGAGCCTTGTTATTCCCCAGCAGGGATGAAAATCTTGGCTGCCTACTTCACCTTCTCTGACACCACCTGGTGGGAGGGTTGGGGGGCCTCATTACAGCCTTGAGAGGGTGGATGTCTTAGCTGATATGAGTAGAGATGGGGGCCACATTTTTTCTGTGGTTTTTAGCTGGAATAGATTGATTATTTTCTTTAAGTTTTCTGTCTTGTTAGGCTTCCCCTTTCCTAGTCTTTTTCATAGAGAGAGTAGGCTTTTTTTTAGTGTGCCTATTGACATTTCTGGGTTACTAGCTTCTTCAGGTCCAAGTCTGGGGTAGATGAGGTGAAAAGAAAACTCCGGGAACTCACTACCATGTTGTTCCTTAGGCCTGGAGGTCCCCTTTTCCCTCCATCTGTCAGTCTCCTAGTATTTGTTGTATGTATAATGACCAGGGTTTCTTGTTATACTTAGTAGGAGGAACAGGAAAAAGTACAACTCCATTTCCATAGGTGGAAGTCATGATATTCATGAATCTTCATTGAGCATGTTGAGTGCTGCGATGCAGCTACTGCCAGAAATTTGGCTCAGGCTGCACACGGATAAGTCCCAGACGTAGATTTTGAATTCTATGATGCAAGTTCTTCCCCTAAACGGAGAGAGGGAAGAAGCTAGAAAACTGAGGAAGGGAGAGTCCAAGGGGGAAATAGGAACCGGTGAGTTAAAGACAGGAAAAAAGTGACCTAGCAAGGACACCCAGGGAAGAGATAACAGAAGAGCAAGCAGGAAATGGAAGGGAGAGCAATACAGAATATATAAAATGAGGTCATCCATTCAGATATGAGAGAGAGAGATAGATTACCAGACACAGAGTGAGAAGTCAAGTCAGACAAGCATAGAGAAGGAGTCTTGGTGAGACAGATACAGACACAAATAGGTAAAGGCGGGGCGGGAGAACCCAGGAGTCCCGGGGAGGTGCAAACAGTTAAGCGCTCAGCTGCTGACAGAAAGATTGGAGGTTCAAGTCTACCCAGAGAAGCCTCGGAAGAAAGGCCTGGCAATCTACTTCCAAAAAAATCAGCCATTGAAAGCCCTGCAGGGCCCAGTTCTACTCTGACACACAGGGAGTCACCGTGTACTGGAGCCGACTCAGTGGCAACCGGAGCTGGAAGGAGGACCTTACACCGGAGGGACCTGTAGGCCTTCCTGCTGAGAGAGACAAGAGGAGGCTTTTCTCAGACAGAGCCCCCGCGGTCTGGCTGGTGAGGATGAGTCCTGAGAGAGCCAGGCATCCTTCTCCAAGACGGTACGGACCTGGCTGCCTTTATCACCTTACCCACCCTCTCATCTCTTCATCCACAGTTGGGCTCTTCTTCTGTGCCTGCCTTTGGGGATGGGGTGACATCACAGTCCTCTGTCTCCTTAGAGGAGCAGGATACCCCAGGAAGTAAAGTGATGGAGACTGGTGGCTCCAGCAACAGCCTCCTGGTCAGGACCTGCACCCCTTAGGCCCCAAAGGTCTTTCACAGGTGATATAGCTATTGGCTACCATTTTCCTTGTGTACCCTAAGCTTATTGCCGTGATAAGGAACTTGACTGAACCAACCTAGCCCAGCTCAATTCACTCATCGTCAAAACCTCCCAAGCAGCTCTCCCTGTCATACGTATGAGTGATAGGGCCACAAGAAGACGGATATTACCCTCCTGAGACATGTTACCCAAGAGTAGAGTAATGAAAAACCCATTGCTCTCCTCCTCATAACTTCCAAACTGGGCTCCACACCTCTGGGGCTTCCGGAGGGCAGTTGGGGTTTTCCTTAAGTCATCATCATCTTCATCACCATTATCACTGTCACCACTACTATCATTACTATCACCATTGTCTCAGTTATCTAGAGCCCCTCTAACAGAAATGCCACAAGTGGAAGGCTTCAACAAAGAGAATTTTATTCTCTCACAGTCCAGTAGGTTATAAGTCCAAATTTAGGGCGTCAGCTCCAGGGGAAGGCTTTCTCTCTCTGTTGGCTCTGAAGTAAGGTCCTTGTGATGTGTCAATCTTCCCTTGGTCTGGGTGCATCTCAGAGCAGGAACCTCAGGTCCCAAGGATGAGCTCTGCTCCTGGCACTGCTTTCTTGGTGGTTTGAGGTTCCCATGTCCCTCTGCGCATTATTTTATTTCTCAGAAGAGACTGGCTTAAGACACAACCTAATCTAGTAGATGGAGTTCTGCCTCATTGACATAGCTGCCTCTAATGCTACCTCATTAACGTCATAGGGGTAGAATCTGCAACACAGGAAGATCACATCAGGTGACAAAATGGTGGATGGTCACTCAGTACCGGGAAACATGGCTTAGCCAGTTTGACACATTTTGGGGGATCACCATCATCATCACCACACCATCATCATCGTCGTCATCACCACACCATCATCACCGTCGTCATCACCACACCATCATCACCGTCGTCATCACCACACCATCATCACCGTCGTCATCACCACACCATCATCACCGTTGTCATCACCACGTCGTCATCACCGTCGTCATCACCATCACCACTATTATCGCTGTCGTCATTACTATTATCAACACCATCATCACTACCGCCACCATCATCATAGCCGTTATCACAACAATAACAATACAACAATGATCACAAACATTTGTTGAGCGCTTACTATGTGCTAAAACCTGTGCTAACCACTGTACTACCATATTTAATTTCCTTCTTACAACAACCCTTTGAGGGAGGGGATGGTATCTCCATGTTCTCAGATGAGAAAACTCAAGCTCAGAAAAATTAAGTAACTTGCTTGACCTCTCACAGCTAACTAGTGATCAATCCAGGATTCAGACTCTAGTTTATCTGATACCAAAGTCTTGGTCCAACAGGAACTGGGTGGACTGAGAGGAATGGCTTCCTCTTCTCTTGTGGGGAAGAACTCACCCTTGGCACCACCCCACCCTACATACACGTGCTCCAGCAGAGATGGAAGGGAGCCAATGTGTAAGACAGGATTGGCAGAGCTCGTCTGCAGATCCCCCACCCACCTGCCCCACTTGTATCCCTGCCCCAACTCTGCCCACCTACGTGAATGATCCTTCACTTTCTTTGGACATCGTGCAGCCAGCTGTGGATTAGAGCTATTTTTCCTTCCCTCGCCTCCTTTTTTTTTCTCCTAGTTTTTGCCCCATGGAACGCTCCACATGTTCAGTACATAATGAGCACTAAAAGTCTTCTCCTCATTGACAGTATGATATGGAGCTCTTCCAAGAAGCTTTGGAGCTTGGGGAAATGGGACTTTAGCTCCACACCCACATGGAGAGGAAGTGGGGCCCCTTTCTTCTCAGTGTCCACATATGAAATCTCAGGGAAGGTTAGCCTCGGGGCCACATGACTTCTCCACTGTGCCAGGAGTGGAATTTCTAGCTGGCTGCCCTGGGTCCCATGTAATGATGGGTGGGGGACAAGCCCCATCTGGGCCTTATGGAGGAAAAATGTATGTGCCCTGCCAAGTGGGCAGGCCTGGATTCAAGTTCTGGCTCAACGATGATGACAACGGGGTTAGTTTCTTCATTTTGAGCCTCACTTTTCAAAGTAAGAATAACAGCCTGTGTTGGGGCTGCTGTGATGGCTGTGTGGTTGGCATGTGGGACATACTCTGTGCAGTGCCCTGCGCACAGTAGGTGACTGCGCCCTGTGCCTCCTCTCCTCTCTGGCCCCTGCCCGTGGCTTTGCAGACGAATGACGCTGTCACGTGGCCGTTCCTTGCTTGAGGCTCCGTTACAAAGGGCAGACAGGACTCCTCTTGTCCACATTTGTAAAATCAGATTCTAACACCCGAAGTAGAGGCCACAGTGACACGTCCTCCGTCACGCCTGCAGCTCCCCAGGAAGCCAGGACGCTCTGAGAGGCCTGGCGAGGGGCCTGATGAATATTTCATCGTGAGATTCTGGAGGAAAACTGCTTCACAGATGCTTTGCCCCGAATCCTTCAGTCTCGGTGACTTACGTCTCACCCTTTCTCTCCCCTCCTGTCAACAGAGGACGTTCCAAGGAGTCCTTCTCTGCTAAGTAGCTGGCGACGGCAGGAAGAGAAAATAACAGGGCTGACATTTGTATCCTGCGTCCCCTCACAAAATCCTTTCTCATCCATTAACCCGACTGAGCCTCCTGATGACTCGGAGGTGCAGGGAAGATGATCCTGAGTTTTCCACCAGAGGCACCCAGAAGGTCTCCCTCGCTCTCACTGGTGATGGCCCTCCAGCCTGCTGGCACTGTTTCCCTTGACCGCATCCCCAAAGCCCTTCTTCAGCGCAGTGAGAGGAAGCTGTTTAACACCATTCGTCATGTTGCTCCCCCACTTCCAACCTTGAGGGGCCTCCCACCTCAATCCTTCCATGGCCACCAGAGCCTGCTGGTCGACCTCTCCGCTGGCTCAGGCTCATGATCAAATCCCGGCTCTGCATTGGCACTGTTACTGGGACACAGCTTTGCCTTTCTGTGCCGCAGTTTCCTCACTTTAAGGGCTGGGAAGACAATAAGGCTTCCTCTGTGGGGGGCCTCACGGGAGAGTGAGTAACATACAGAGGCCCTTTATGGAACCTGCAGCCTTTCCCCACCAAGTGCTATATCCACGGTCTCGTGGATTGTCCCCCCAGCCCCACGAGGAAGGGGCCGGCACCCCATTCTCAGATGGAAATCTGACCCTAAGGAGGGTTGCATGTCTCTGGGAGACTTGGAGGCAAGTGCCGGCCTGGGCTCCAGGTGCCGGGCATTGGAGCTGAGGTACTAACTAGCACCTGCTGTGCTGAAGTCCAGCTTCTCCATCAGCCATGCCTGCCTGGAGCTGATGCTAGGCCAAGCGGTCGGGGGGCTTCTGGGAGGAAGTAGTGGTATGGTGAGCTCTGAGGGAGGGTGGGGCTTGCAGGAGAAGAACCCTGAAGACAGTCCATGCGCCCTCCGGTTCAGGAAGCTCCAGGTAGGTCCCTCAGCTGTGTTGGTGTGTGGGCACGGTGCTGGGCTGGCCTGACAGGGGGTCCCACTGTCTGTTGCCTCCTGGACCTTCTGCCCCTGGTAGGGCCTATTGAGGTCACTGGGCTTTTTCTTGGTCTCCTGCACAGGGTCATCAAGCCTTTCCTGGTTCTAGGGCCCGTGTTCTGTCCACAGGTGACCTCATCTTGGGTAGGGCAGAGGCTGGGGTTGGCAAGGTGTGGAGCAGGGTCCCACACATGGGTGCATGGCTGCACCAGCACACAGGTCAGCTTTTCCAGGGCTTCAATACTGACCTTGCAACTCACATGCTGTGACGTCAAACCAACCGGAGTTCAGCTCTGTCTCACCTCCCCTGCTCTGTGTCCTGCGTGCCCCTCTCATTCCCCAAGTCCTGGCCGATTCTAAGCAAGGCTACTGTGGTGGGCAGGACAGGTGTGCAGGTGGGACAGGTGTGTGGGCAGGTGTATGGGAGAGACAGGTGTGTGGACAGGCATGCGGGAGGGACAGGCATGCAGACGGGACAGGCATGTGGGAGGGACAGGCATGTGGGTGGGACAGCCATGCGGGTGGGAGAGGCGTGTGGGAGGGACAGGTGTGTGGGCAGGGCAGGTGTGTGGGCGGGACAGACGTGTGGGCCGCTGTCTTGGGCCTGCAGTGGATAGGGAAAGTCAGCATTCCACAATCATGTTTTGGTCCTTCCTGTTATCTTCACAGCACTGTGTACCCTCTGCGATTACTTTATCTGTCAGCACGTGCCTGTGTGTGAACGCACGTGTGTTGGCAAGGGCGCGGGGACCCAGGCCCCTCACACCGGGAGGACAGTGGTGTAATTGGACACAAGATTCCCGGAAGGCCATCTGGCGCTGAGCTGTAACGGATTTTAATGTGCTTGTGCTTTGTGGCCCAGCGATTGCCTTCTAAGGATGAAGCACAATAAGGGATTGGATGGGAGCCAAAGGATGGGCTGATGAGGATGCCCTGGGCTTTGTCAGTTATCAGGAGCTGTACTGGGCAAAACTGGAAATGTGCTCACTGCCCTTCGACAGAGGGGTGGCTCAATAAATGATGGCGTACCGCGTTGTGGGGTTATTGCACAGCCATGACGCTCCTGTGGGTCTGAGCTCACTGACGTGCGGCCGTGTCCGTGGTGGGTGCTAATGCAGGTGAAGGCAGCCGGCAGACACGTCCCAGATGGTGCCACTCGGTAGAACCCCCTCCCTCCCTCCCACACCCCAGCTCTCCATCTCTGAATACAACTAACAGGGAAGGAGAAGCTTAAAAACCGATTTACCAACATTCTAATAGTTCCAGGGATGAAATTGCTGGTAATTTTCTTCCACTTCATCATTCCTTTAGGTATTGTCTTAGTTCTTTATTTCATGCTTTTTGCAGTCAATGCTTATTACTTTAATAACCGTAAGAAATGTTATTTTTATATTTTTAAGTGGTTCTTCTGTGTTCACACTGGAGGCAGGGACCTCATCTCCAGAACGACCCCCATGACTCCCCGTAAAGGAAGGAAACGTCTGTTGGGGACGGTTTTTGGCATCTGTTATCCCAGGCACCAAAGTGGGTGTGCCACTTAGCTGATCTCATGGTTCTCAGGCAGGAGGGCCACCCACACTTTACAGAAAAGAAAATGGCAGCTCAGAGAGGCTAGTGACCTGCCCAAGGTCACTCAGCCAGAAGGTGGGGGTCTGGGACTCTGTTTGTGTGGGAAGGGGGTTCACACATTGGTGTGGGGAGATGGGCACTACCTTTCCTGGGGCACACGGTGGCCGGTTCCCGCTGATGGTTAGAGGCTCCAGGCTTGGCCTGGGAGAAGGAGGCTGAGCAGGATCAAGGCAGATATGAGTGGGACAGGCGGCAGGGGGTGGGGTCCAGGAAAGGGATGGAGCACCAGGGTCCCCAGTCCTGAGAAGTGGCTTGAGTGATGTGGGTGAGTAGTAGGAGCTCAGAGCCGAGTGTGAGTCCCCGAACCTCTGGGTACAGTTTCTCCAGCAGGAGAGTGGGGAGCTAGCTCCCAGACTTGCCTCCCGGGGTTACAATCCACTAACGTTTTATTTATTTCACTGCTCAAATTGCCCCAGCTCTGACCACTGGGTGCTCTTCCAGTTGGCTCCCGTATCCTCTGACATGACCCATCATTGTGGTTCTGTTTGAAAATTGCCTTTCCTTCTGGCTCTACGAGATATCCAGGCTCATCTTGTACATTTCCTGCCCTGGTCCTAGAATTGGCCACTTCCCCAAGGAGCCCAGGCTCTGTTAATTGGAGAATTAGAGAAGGGCGTTAGAGACCAGATCTGGGTGCTAGGAGTGCTCACTACTAGGGGGGTGTTATTGCTGCTAGGCCCTTCAGCTGACAGAGCAAGGAGACGTGCATGTATGCTAACCCGCGTGTATGCACACGTCTATAAATATTTCCATATGTATCCATCTGTGTCTATATTAAGCTCAACGCGAGTTCATATCGATGCCTCTGACTCTAATCCAGTGACACATGGTTCGTTTTCGCCTCCTCCCCTCCTATCTGTAACCTCCCACTCCAGCAGCAAGAAACCTGGCTCCCACCATCTGCCATCTACTCACTTAACTGTTCAATTCTAGTAACACGTAAAGCGGTTTCAGAGGGAAACAACTTTATCAGCTAGAGTGCAGTGCTTCTGTGCAGTTCCTTCTGCCTTTTATCTTACCGACTTCACTTGTCTCCAAAATTACTCAGCTCAGCACCTTTCTCCACCCTCTTCTCACTGTAGGTTTTTGATCACAGCTCTTCTTTGTTCAGAACATGGAAATAAAGGCAAGCACAAGGAAGAAAATCAAATCACCCAGCATCTCACTCTCCAGAGAACACCTGGGCAAACTTTGTGGTGTTTACCCATCTCTGGTTTATCTACGTCAAATTGTGTTGCTCTTGTTGGCTAAATACCATCATTCACACAGATGGCTCCTGTGTCTCTTGTCCCCATCATTGTGATTTTGTTTGAGTAGCTTCAGAACCTATTTGCCAATAGCTTATCAATGAATGCCATACCTACTATGTGTCAGCACCATGGGAAGCTCCAGAAATTCCATGGAGAGAGAAGCAACACTTTCTCCAAGAAGCTCCCAGCCTTGTGAGGTGGAGCAAAGACACGCCTCAAATAGTTACATGAACACATATGAACTTGTGGCGGTGACAAATCCATGAAGAATTAGGACACCAGGGAGGGCTTCCATAAGGAAGCATCACTTGGGCTGTCCCAGGCAGAGGTTATAGCTGGGCAAAACCCTGGGGGAGGGAGCACGGCACGTGTGAGGGTGTCCAGGACGTCCAGGATGGCTGGACACACAGAGGATGTCAGTGGCAGGGGAATCTGGGGGAAGTGGTTGGGGCCATAGAGAGCTGGCTGTTTTCTAGGTACATGGAAGCCATGGGAGATGTTTGAGTAGAAGAGGGTCACAACCAGATATGCACTTGGAGGAGAAAGCTGCTGGCCTGCCTCCTGCTCTTCCGGTGGTCCCTTCCCTTGTAGGGACTGCGAGGACAGTGCAGGTGCACTGGGGAGTACCTGGTGGAGTCACTCCCTAGCAGCCCTGACGCTGGTGGGGACAAGTCAGAGCTGCTGCTGCACCAGACGGCCCAGTGCACAGAAAAGAGCGCACGCTCAGTCTCGGGGGGCTGGGGGCTCGGTTTTGATTCACGTTCAAAGGTGCAGGAGCTCTCGTGTGATCACAGCTCGAAGCAGCTTTGTTATTCAAAGGGAAACTGCTGAAGTTGCAGTTGGAGCTAGGGAAGCAAAGGTGAGGGCTTCACTTTTGTCACAGCATCTCCAGGGCCCCTCCCCTCCTAGTGTCCCACATACAGGTTTCCAGCCTGCTCTTCTCTGCTTTGTGTAGGTCTTTGTCCTCCAAATCCTGGCTGGCTGGGGTGGAGGAGAGAAATTAGGGAAGTGGGAGGCAGGAGGGGGGAAGAGGGGCGTTTTAGCACATCAGCTATGTGGCTGCTATCTTTCTCAGGTGTTACTTCTCCTAATCCCTTGACAGTCAGTGATGTGACGTGTCTTCTTTCACTACATGGTGTTTACTTTTCCCTTACCCAGTCCTGCTACAGCCAACAGGTCCTGTTCCTTGTCCCCCAGGGTCTCAGCTGGGGTCTGGGGGCCGCATGGCTGTTCATCGGCCAGCCCAGCTGTGTTTCACATGATGAGCTCTATGCCTCAGTTTACTGGTCTGTCTTGCCTGCCTGGCAGGGGATTTGGAGTGGGCACGGACAGGAAGAAAGGACTCAGAACTAGGGGTGTAGTGGCCTGGGCACCCCTAACCTGATCTGAGCTTCCCCTCTCTGTCTTCTGGGGGTGATGACACCACACCATAGGCCAGGCTTGGACCAGGGCCACTCGTGCAAGCCCAGGCCCTCTGCCTTCCTGTGCCCTCCCTCCACCACTGCTGGGGACTGAAGGGGGCGAGGATAACACGAGTCACGGTGCCAGGTCAGTTACTGGCTTCCAGGCGGGGTTCTGAGCTTGGAGACCCTGCAATTATGTCTCACAAGGATGTACACAACTGGAGGCTCAGACAGGTCAGGCCCATGCCCATAACCCCCTCTTCCCCCCCACCCCTGACCTTGCTCCACCCAGGCCCAGGTGGTGAGTACCCTGTAGCTGAGCTCTGCAGGGACCCGGCCAGCAGAGCGCCAGTGAGGACTGGCCAGCATCCTTCTTCTCTTTGTCCTCCCAGCCACCCTCCGAGCAGGGCCACATGCTAGAGGTGAGGACGAGGCTGGAGAGGAAAGCACTGGGTCTGTGGGTGCTTCGCTGCACCTGGCTGCGTGGGGGCTTCTGGGGTGTGCTGAGCCCTCACTAGGCCGGGCCTTCAGCTCCATGCAGGGTGGTCTGAGACCTGGCCAGGCCAGAGGCAGTAGTTGTCCCCCAGTCACGGTGCTCTGGCTCTAGCCCCCAGCCCCTGATCCTTGCTCCCCCACCTCCCAGCCACCAGACCCCTGGCCTTGGCTCCCCCTGCCCTGGCCCCCGTGGACCCCTGCTCACAGCCACTGTGGTGAATTTACCGTCTAGCCCAGGACTGGGCAGTGGCCTTGAGGGTGGTGAGCACCCTAATTACTGAACTGTCCTTTGTGAGTAACCAGGAAATTAACAGGCAAAATACTCCCTCTCCACCTGGCAAGCATTTCAGAATCCCATAAACCTGCTGGAATCCACAAGTCACCAAGCAGCATGGCTCCACCCCCCTCCTCTTCAGTTCCTGGCGTGGGATCACTGCCCACCCCCAGCCCTGTGCCCACCCTGTGCCCACCTGCAGTGTGGGCAATGGCGCCCTCTCTCCCCCCCATCCTCCTTCCTTTTGCCTCCCCTCCTTTTCTCCCTCCTTCCCCCTCCCTCTCCCTCTCCTCCTTTCCTCCTTCCCCCCCTCCTTCCCTCCTTCCTTCCTTCCCTCCCTCCTCCCCCCCTTCCTTCCCTCCTCCATCCTTGCTCTCATCACCTGATAGTCATGTTTGAGCATCTATTCTGGGTCAGGGGTCAGGTGTGGCTCTGGGTGCTGAGGACTTCCATGGTGCTTAAACATCAAGTTCACAGCCCCCATGGGGCTGGCCAGCACAGGCCCACTGCTGGAGGTGGCCAGCACTGTGGGCATTGTTCAGTGTCTGGCAGAGTCTGGGTCTGCGGTCAGCCCACCTCTTCGCTCCCTGTGGCTGTGGGATGTTGTCAGACCCGTGGTGCCTCCGTTTACCCACCTGCAGTGTGGGCAATGGCGCCACCTCTCAGGAAGTTGCTGCTGTATTAAACAGGGAGTGGTCTGGGGACAGCCATTGCCCCAGGAAAGCTCTCATCAGGGAGGTGGTAGAGACTGGCGGGGGGCGGGGGCGGGCTTCAATGGGCGCTGGGCAGCAGAGAAAGGCCTAGGGTGCTCACAGAGCCAGCCCTGAACCCAGAGCTCCAGGCAGGGGCCAGCCGGTGGGGAGGCCCGAGGGTAGAGCAGGAGCCGGCGGCCTGAAGGGGAGTTATTCCTCCAACAAGCCTCGTTACCAGTAACTGCCTGCTTTTCAGGGTCATTTTCTCTTGGGTCCACTTTGGAGCATTTTAGCCCATTTGTCCCTTTGGAAGCAAAATGAAAGCACACGGGGCTCATTCCAGTCCTTGCTGGGAAGGAGGTGGGTAGGGAGGGCAATGTTAGGCAGTGTGGGGGGCATGCTCCTTCTGTCAGGGACAAATGGGCTAGAGAGCCAGGAGCCACTGAGGCAGCCTCTGGACTCAGCCTGGGAGGGGCCGCGGAGCTGGCCTGTGACTGAGGCCCCTTCCCTGGAAGGGCTGGGCAGATGGACTCAGCCTCATCTCCATCCGCTCATCAAACCCAGCTCCGAAGGGATTAACGTTAAGCATATTAAAAAAAAAAAATCAGGGCACAGAAAAGCGAGAATTAAGAAGAATTTAATATTCATCATGCCCTGGGAGAGGGAAGATTTCCTAAGTTTAGAACTAATACAAGGAATCAGGAGAGAAAATGTGGACAGATTTGATTGCAAGAAAATGAAAATCTCCAGCATGGCAAAATTCAACCCCCAAATCAAAAGGCAAAAAAGAGATAGGACCTGGGAAAGGTGTTTGCAGCAAATATGACAGCCAAAGGCTTAATTTCTTTATTAAATAAAGAGCTTATACGAACCCTGTAAAGACAGAGCGTATGACAGACAGTTTCGAGCTTTTTTTTTCTTTTTTTGGAGCGGTTATTAAAACGAGAGGGAAAAAGACAGGCTAAAAACTCACGCAGGGAGAGCAAACAGGGTAGTGAGAGAGACTTTTTTTTGGGGGGGTGGTTGGACTGAGGGTCATTTATTTATGTTTTTGTATTTTCCTTAAGGGGTATGTTTTACCTAAAAATGAAAAGGTTTGGCCAAAAATGTGTGGTTATTAGTCAATTAACATTTTATAATCCATTATTGTCATTATTATTAATATTATTATTAGAACAAACAGTAATAGGGAGTCCCTGGGTGGTAGATGCAAAAGGTTAACACACATGGCTACTAACCAAAAAGTTGGCAGTCCGAGTCCACCCCGAGGTATTGTGGAAGAAAGGCCTGGCAATCTACCTCTGAAACGTCAACCATTGGAAACCCTACAGAGCACAGTTCCACTCTGACACGTGTGGGGTTGCCATGAGTTGAAGTTGACCCGACGGTAACTGGCAAGCAGTGATTGTCACTGTTTATGGAGCGATTGTCACGTGAGCGGCACCACTTCTTTACACGTCATCTGATCTAATCCACACAGTACCCCTGGGAGGTAGTTACTGTTGTGGTTATTAGTTGCTGTCAAGTTGGCTCTGACCGTGATGGCCTCACATATAACAGAACAGAACAATGCCGGGTCCTGCGCCATCTTCATGATCAAATGGTATGTTCAAGCGCATTGCTGCGGTTGTTGTGTGAATCCATCTCCTGGAGGGTTTACCTCATTTTTGCTGACTGCCGGTACAGTTTTGACAACACGCATAAGTTATTATTAGCCCCATTTTAAAGATATGAAAACTGAGGCTCAAAGAAGTTAAGGGATCTGACCATAGGGAGACAGCTAGTGAGAGGGAGAGCTGGGTTTGAATGGGAGCCCGACTGGGCATTGCTCCCGATAGCTGATGAGGAAGGGCCTCTGTGGAGGGACATCTGCTGTCACCCTGCTTGCCCCCTTTCAGTGTGAACTCACCTCACTGCACTCGGGAAGGACAGCGGTCTTTCCACCCACTGCCCAACTGCCCCATCCCCCAAAAAAACCAAACAAACCAGGCCAGGAGCCGGACACTGAAGGAGGCGCAGGAGGAGCCTTTCTGCAGCTCTGCACCCGTGCTAAATGCTCATTAGAAATACTCAAGCAAGGCCGAGGTATTCTTAGACTGATGGACAAAAAGTCCTTGGACTTGACACAGGTTGGGAAAACAGCAGAGACAAGATGCAGGAACACCCAGAAGCAGCTCCACGGCTCTTGCTGGGATGGCACGTGCGGAGCCTGGCGGATCCTCGTCACAACTAGGCTGTTAGGCAAAGGTGTCCCTAGATGAATTGTGTAGGAAAGTCCTTGAAAGGCTCAATGTGGAAACAAACTGGGAAGAAAGGCCCAGAAAGCAAGCCCCACCATGGAGCAAACCGACTGCTCTCAGCTGTGTGTATGGGCCCTGCAGGCTGCCCTGGGTCTCGGGGAACGACACGGCTGGGCCCCGCGCATCAGAGACGCCAGAGGAGCCAACTGAGGAAGCAGACGTTAGAGTCGGGGAACCACAGGCAGGGCAAGCCCCAGGTGAACCCTGCCTGGAGGGCTGCCTGGAGGCAGCATAGCCCTTGAGCCCTGGAGACAAAGGAGATGGCCTGGAGGTTGAGACACGTGGAGGTTAGAGGAATCCCGGCTGTGGTTTACTCTGCTGCATTGAGGGTGCCTGTGGGAAGCAATGGGGGGCTGGAGGAGAGGGGAGGAGGGAAGCAGATCCCAGAGCCCCACAGTGGTTGCTCTGCCCGGGGCTGGCTTTGAGCCTCTGGGAGGTGAAGCATGGTCAAGGCTTCACAAATGGCTTCCAAAAATCCCAGTGTCTGGGAAGCTAAGAGGAAAGGCGTGGCCATTCAGAAGTTCTGTCAGGGGACACGGAGACAAGGAACTCTGAGTTTTCCACCTTCTAGCCACAGTTCTAATAAGATTTTTAGATTCTTGCAACACTCCGCCCAGACGACTACATTATCCCCATTTTACAGATAGGAACACTGAGGGTCAGAGCAGACACAGAGCCCATAGCGCCACAGCCAGTGAGTACTCCCGTGGGGTCTGAGTGTCTCCCGCCAGCCCTCCGTGGCCTCAGATGGGGCTCCCTTCTACTTGTGCTGCAGCTCAGTGTGCGGGGCTGCCTCCTCCCCTACAAGGTCAGCCCCTGCCATCCGGGGCTCCTCCAGGCCTTGCCTCTCTGGGGCCCTGAGGGCCCTGAGGGCTGTATGGCCATCTGAAGTCCTGGCCCAGGGCCTGCATGCAGTAGGTGCTCCATAAATGTTCTCTCAACCCCAGATCCAGAGGACAGTGTGTTTCAGCAGGGGAGACACATAGGTGTAGCAGGCTCCTCTCAGCCCGGATTAAATCAACACGAATCACGGTCACAGCTGCCAAAGCTTTCAGTTCAACACAACGCAGTTCACTGTCCTCAAACTCTTCCAGTTGCCTTCACCCAACTCCGCCCAAGACCTCAGACTCAATGCCTTCCAACTTCCCCTTCGATTCCTCAATTCAAATCAAATCGAGCCAATTTGATTTATTTCAATTCCGTTCTATTGGGTTCTGTCCGTTCAATTCGATTTCCTTTCTTCAGTCCCTTCAATTCATTTCAATTTTCCTCAGTCCAGTTCTTTGATTTCAGCCCAAGGTCTCAGCTCACCCGGGACCTGCTTGCCCCTAGGCTCCCACTTTAGCTGACCTCCCTACTTTGTCACTGGAGCCCCGCAGGGCAGTGTCCTCCCTGGTGTGGGCGTACAGAGAGGCTCCTTCCAGGAGAGGGATCTGAAATAAGGTGTGCAGAGCAGCTTGCTTGGGGCAAAGCTACGGGCAGCCTGCCAGTTCATGCACTTGTCACCGCCCTGAGAGCAAGAGCCCGGTGTCATCGCGGCGTTAGCACTGTCGTGGTGGCGGTGGTAGTTGCCGGCCAGTGGGAACCGACTTGGGGGGACCCCACGGACAACAGAACTAAGTGTTGCCCGCTCCTGCACCATCTTCATGATCACTGGCATGCCTGAGTCCATGGTTGCAGCCACCGTGTATTCTGAGTGCCTTCCAACCTAGGGGGCTTATCTTCCAGGACTGTATCAGACAGTATTCTGTTGTGATCCATAGGATTTCCACTGAATGATTTTTGGAAGAAAATTGCCAGGCCTTTCTTTCTTGTCTTAGTCTGGAAGCCCCACTGGAACCTGCCCGTCATGAGTGACCCTGCTGGTATTCGAAATACCAGTGGCATAGCTTCCAGCATCACAGCAACACGCAAGCCTCCACAGTAGGACACACAGACAGACGGGCGGTGGGTCTCCACTGTAGAGGCAGGTGCTGTGATTCCCTACTACCGGGAGTGGAAATTGGGCCTCGCAGAAGGTAGGAAAAGTGGTCGAGGCCACTCTGCAGGAAACGGTTGAGGTGGTTGGACTCTCGACAGCTCTGTCCAGAGTGAACCATAGCCTGTCTTTACAGGGCCAGGGAGGTGTCGGGAGGTTTGAGGATACGGTGGGCTGAGGGGTGGAGGGCTCAGAGCCCACAGAGGTGCCTGGCCAAGAACAGCAGGCTTAGAAGAAGCAGAGAAGAGCTCTCAAACGGAAGGCAAGGATTCCCCTGAAATCCGGTTCTGCAGAAAACAGAGAGATGAACGCTAGGGACCTGAGGGCCAGTGGTGTGGAGAAGAAGGATGATTGGCAGGCCTGGGTTCGAATCCCAGCTCCAGCACTGTGGAGAACCCATCCCGTTCCCATTCTCCAGCCACAGGGATGCTACAGGAGCCACTGTCCTTACTGGGCCCGCCCACTGCCCACAGCTGATTCGGGCAGAGGTGGCCACCTGCCTCGACTTGGGCCAATCAAGTGCTTCCCTGGGATTTCTTGTTCATAGAGGCCGTGAGGGCTCACTCCTGGTTGTGAGAATGGTCACAGTCCTGGGCTTTGGTGCCACCCTCCCAAAACACACTCGGGGTATTTGCGGGGTGCTTAGCCTTCCCTAGCCTCTCTGATGTGGTCAGTCTTTGACTGTCATGTAGAACTTATTTTAATAATCTGAACAGAAGCCCTTCCTGCCCAACATACACACTTTGCAAACCTCTCCTGAGAACCAGCCGGGAACGAGCGCCTACTGAATGCCAGACTCTGAGCCAGGCAAGCACACACCATCCATGTGCCTCAGGGAGGCAGATGAGCAAACTGTGATATACCTGGCAGTATACCTTGCTGGCCTAGTTCCTTAGGTTGACTCAGGTCTTCCACAATGGCCACGCTGCTCTTGTGAACCCCTAGGCATTGTCACTGTGACGTCATAGAAAGGACAACTTAAGCCAGAGGTGAGGTCACAAGTTGGATGTCACACAGCAAGGTGGGCATGCCAGCTCTCCTAGCCTGCAGGCACCCAGCACCACCCCACGTGGAGGCTGGGCTGGGAGAGCCTGTCCCTGCTCTCTGGGCCGCGTGCCTGCCCATGGGGAGTGACAGAGCTAATTTTCTAAACACCATCTGAGCCGAGTGCGTGCTGATGAGGCTGACGGTGTTTTAAATTTTAAATTAGAAATTGTATTTTTTTTCTCTGCCAAAATAAAGGAGAGAATTCAAATGGATCTAGTTCCAAAAAGGGCTGGAGCTGGGAATGTGTCTGACAGAGTCTCTGTTGAACAAACAGACCTGGGTGCCTACCGTGTGTCTGCAAGGTGGGCCCGGGGAACTGGTGTGTGTCTTCAGGGTGGGCCCGGCCACCCACAGTGGGTCTGCAGGGTGGGCCCAGGCACCCACTGTGTGTCTGCAGGGTGGGCCTGGGGACCTGGTGTGTGTCTTCAGGGTGGGCCCGACCACCCACAGTGGGTCTGCATGGTGGGCCAGGGCGCCTGCTGTGTGTCTGCAGGGTGGGCTTGGGGAACCAGGACTCCCAGATTCTCTGCATCCAGAGGCTGGGCATCTTTTCAGCCGGTGCTGGTGTGGACAGCGGTGGGCAGAAGCAGGTAGAGCCCTGTCGGCAGCTTGCTAGCTGTGCATAGGGAACTAGCTGGGCAAGTGGCTGCTGTCTGCTTTCCTGGGGGCGTCAGCTCCTGACCCCTGCTCTGAGGAACTGCTGTGAGCAGCCGCAGGCGCAGGTGAGCTCGTTTGGGGCCTGGTGGTGCCCACTCTCAGATGCCATAGCGTGTTTGGGATGAGAAAGACAGGGCGACTGGAGGCCTGAGTTCGAGTCCTGGCTCTGGCCCAGCGGAGAACCTTTCCGGTTCTCTTCTCTGACATGCCCTAGCGTCTCCAGTGTTGCTGTTATTATTCCTGCATCCCCATGCAGTGTACATAGCCCCCCTCCAGGCTACCCCTTCCACGGTCCCTCAGCAGTGCCGGGAGGGTAGCCTGGCTGTGTCCCAGGGGAAGGGTGGAATTTGGAGATACAGAGGCAGGAGGGGCCATTGACTGGTGGAGGTCAGTGAGGTTGGGGGCCCTGGCAGGACGCCCTTGCGCCCCCAGTGGTGATGGCTTTCTCCGCCCTGAGCCCCCATCTTGGTGCTTGGTGCCTGCCCCCACTGGGCCCACTCCTCTCTGTCTGAAGTACCGGGGGTTTGCCGGGGAGGGGGCCAGCACCTTCCTTCCCCCACGGCATCTTTGGGAACACTTTGAAGTTGCTGACCCGGTTCTACAGCTGGGTGTTGGTGTTGTTTTTGTTGTTAATTTGTGACTTAGGAGACCCCATGTGTGACAGAACAGAACTGTGCTCAACAGAGTTTTCTAGGCTGTAATCTTTATAGGAAGCAGATTGTCAGGCCTTTCCTTTGTGGTGCCTCTGACGCAGCGGGTTAGTGGCTGCAGGTTCAAACTGCCAACTTTTGGGTTATCAGCCGAAGGCAAACCGTTTACGCCATCCAGGCACCTTCCCATTCTACAATTGAGGAAACTGAAGCCAGGGTCCTGACGAGCTGTGCTGGGACTGGAGCAGAGCACTGGCCAGCCAAGGGCTCCCTGTCTGTGCTGAGTTAGCTGAGGCGAGTGCTGCGGGGGCTGCCCTGTGGTCAGGGGGCTGGGCCAGGTCCCTCCCTCCCTGGGCAGTGTGTCCTCTTCTGCAACGAGGGGCTGTGTGGGCCCTGGGGGCGCCCTGCCTAGTGCTGACTCTTTGAGAGAGAGCCCATGGGTTCCACCTGGGCTGACTCTCTGAGAGAGAGCCCCGGCCACCTTGCAGAGCTGACTCCTCAAGAGAACCTGAGGCCCCCTTATAGGGCTGACTCCCCAAGAGATAGAGGCCGGGGCCCCCTTCCAGGGCTGACTCCCTGAGAAAGCCTGGGGCCCCCTTCCAGGGCTTGTCAGCAGGAGTGGCGCCTTGAGGAGAAACTGCGTTAGATGCAGATGCCACCGTGGAGTCTCATCTGCTCTCGTAGTCTTTGAATCACAGCCTGGTTCCTGGCGGGTCGCCGTCAGTGGCTTCTGTGAAATGGCTTGTCTCCTGGGGCGGGGGGCGGCGGGGAGATGAGGGGTGGGGCGTCACTGTCACTCCTCTGAGCAGTGTAATTGTGTTATCTGTGCGTGCTGTGGAGCTCTCTGTAACATCCCCAGAAGGTGGTGTGACAACTCAAGGCCCACCGCCCCTTCCCCTGGAAAGCCTGTTCACCCTCCCCGTGCCCCGCCCTCCTCCGTGGCTGCTGGTTCCCTGGGCTCCTGCCTGCATCCCCAATGCCCCTGGGCCCAGCACTGCCCAGACCCCCACGGCTTCTGCCCCTCCACGCCTCAGACTTGCCGCCTCCAACTCCCTTCCAGGTGTCCCCACCTCTCACCTGCGTGCCCCCCAGGCTCCCCATGGCGACTGCTGCCTCGGGCCCTTGTTCCTGGCTGGCTGAAAAGCTCTTTACAGCTTGACCAGAGTCCAGGGAAGGAGGAAGGGCAGCGTCTGAGGAGGCTTTTGGCTTCTGGAACTAGGTGATGATCACCTTCTTTTTCTACCTCAGGGACCGATAGCCCCCAGTATGGCCGCTTCCTTCTGCGTCTGACATCGTCACTGGTTTACGCACCCCCAGAAGTGTCCCTCTGGGTAGGGAGATATGGATTTGGGGCCCAGGGTTATTGATCTGACCAGCCACGTAGGGCCACATGGCCTCTGTGGGGCTCAGCCCAGGAGGCACCAAGAGTGCAGGGACCCCCACCTTGTGGACCCAGCCTACCTCCGGTGGCAGGGCCACCGCAGCTCCCTCACCACCCCATGGAATCGACCTTCCCAGGAGTCTCCAGGCCCTCCCTCCAGATCCCTGGGCCCTTGTGCTGCCTTTAGGCTATGCTCCCACCCCCCCACCCCGATGTTTCTTAAAAGTGCAAACAAAAAGCCCCGCTATGTCCATGCCACGGAGTGCTACACCAAAAATCCAAACCACTTGTTCTCAAGTCATTTTCAGCTCACGGCAACTGAAAGGTTGGAGGTTCGAGTCCACCCAGAGGTGTCCCAGAAGAAAGGCCTGTCCATCTTTGTCCGAAAAATCAGCCACTGAAACCCTGCGGAGCCCAGTTCTTCTCTGGCGTGCACGGGTCCCCGCGGAGCCCAGTTCTTCTCTGGCGTGCACGGGTCCCCGCGGAGCCCAGTTCTTCCCTGGCACGCACGGGTCCCTGTGGAGTGCTGCTCGCAGCCAGAGGGAGCGGACTATCTGTGCAGCTTGGACGGGTCTCAAGGGCGTTATGCTGAGTGGGAAAAAAAGCCAATCTCAAAAGGTTACAAACCATATGACTCCATTTATATAACATTCTCTAAGTGACACAATTACAGAGACGGAGAGCGGGTAAGTGGTTGCCAGGGGCTAGCGACGCGGTGGGGAGGGCAGGCACTGCTTTAAAAGGGCAAGCGTGACAGAGTCTTGACGGCACAGCCTGTGTCTGACTGTGGTGGTGGGTACACTCATGTGTATGTGTGATAGACTGCCTGGCACTGTGCGCACACACACACACACGCATGTGCACACACATACACATACATCCACACATGCACACACAGACACATGCACACACAGACGCATGTGCACACACAGACACACATGCACACACAAACACATGCACATGTATACACACAGAGACACACATGCACACACACACACACAAACACATGCACACACAGACACACGCACACACAAACACATGCACGTATGCACACACACACATAAACACATACACATGATGCATGCAGTGTGCATAAACATCCATACACACACGTGCACACAATGCACATATAAACACACACATGCACATGCAATGCACACATGTATGCACACACATCCACATGCACACACATGCACACACAAGCAGACATGGACACACACATGCACACACAAGCAGACATGGACACACACATGCACACACAGTGCCTGCAGATGGTACCAGCCAGTTTTCTGGTGTGGAGAGTGTGACCAGAATGTAAGCTACAGAGGAAGCCGAGTGAAGGGTACAGGGATCTCTCTGTACTATTTTTGCAACTTCCTGAGACTATAACTTTCAGAATAAAAGATGTTTTTTAAAAAGTGAGATTGAGAGAAGGAGAGGAGGGGTGGGGGGAGTGCACTGGGAGGGGGAGGGGAGGAGGATGAGGGGGGAAGGAGAAGAGGACTGTGAGGAGGAGAGGGGAGAACAAGAGGCAGAGGGGGTGGGGACAGCCAGGAGCCAGCTAGGGGCTGTGTTAATCCTGCAGCCCACGGGGGCTGGGGAGCCCTGATATCCAGGAACTGACCCTCCAGCAGCCCCAGTGCATGGATGGACGGATGGATGAGGGGTGGCCAGGCTGGGGGGTGGGGGGCGATGAGGCCCTGCTGAAAAAGTACAGAAGGGGGCGGGGAGGGTCCCTCGGCCTCCTTCCCTTCCACCTCTAATGGCAGGTCAATCACACCAGAGAAGGCAGCCCTCCTCCCCAAGAAGGCAGCCCTCCTCCCCAGCCCGGAGGCGGCGGTAGGACTTCACTGGGGCTCATTTGTGACTTAATCCCTGCCTGTGATCTTCTCTCTGCCCCGGCCAGCGCTTCTCATCCATCTATCCTGTGGCATTAGTGCCTGGCCTCACCTCTTAGCTCCGAGGCTTCTCCAGCTGCCATCAACTGACACAGCAGTGGTTGGGGGCACAGGGGGCATGGGTGGGGGGCAGCGGAGGATGATTACTGAGGCGTAGAGAGGTGCTACATGGTGCCAGGGACCAGGAGTGCCCCAGCTCACCCTGCCCTGCCTCCGGAAACTGGGTGCCCAGACCCAGCCCGGCTGTGATAGGAGGTCCCGGCAACCCCCAGAGCTGCCTGCCCGGCCCTGGTATACCCCATGTCTTGAAGGAACCCCCAGCTCTCTGTCTTCTGGGATTTCTTTCCAGTATGGGACTCTTGGATGGCCCACTCTGGGGGGAAGTCAGTGTAGCACTGGACAGTGAAGCCCACCCCTGTCCCTCGGGAGGCTCACCTCTGAGTGTCCTCTGTCTTCCCTGACAGCTGTGATCAGCTCCTGCTGGCTCCATAGAGGGGCTGGTTGGTGTCCAGGAACCGCACTAGCTGGTAGGTACACCGCGGGCAGCTTGAACTCAGCTGCGGTGGTGATTTTAGACCACAGAAAGTGGCATTCTGCAAAGCAGCAGACTGACAACTGTGGTGCCTCCCTCCCAGCCACTGCGTCCCCAGGCAGAGAAGACCCTGCCTCTCCATTTGGGCTCACAGCTACGACCACCCCTTCCTGAGGGTTGCCCCACTGGATGGATTCCTCCTCCCCTCCCCCGCTGCCCCTGTGGCCCCAGAGCTTGTCTCCTGGGAGCTCGGGGGCCGGGGCTCTGACTTCTGCTGCCCGGAATCTTCAGAGATCTCACAGCTCACCCCACTGCTCAGGGCCGAGTCCACATCCCACAGCTGAGCCCGGAGCTCTTACCCCCAGGCCCCTGGGTCTCTCCCGCTGCCCGATGAGGGGCCTCGCCCTGCTGTTCCCCTAGGCCCCCCACCTGCAGGGGCTGCTTCTGCTGCAGTGTTCCCACCTCCGCCACCTCTCTGTGTCCCCAGACCTGAGCCTCGTGGGAGATCACCTCTCAGGGAAACTTTGGGTCCATGGGCGGTGGGGTGGGGGGGCTCTCCTGCTGGGTCTCCCCACTCTGCGGCTCAGGGGGCACAGGCCAGCCTCTTCTACCTGTCTGCAGCCTGAGAGCAGAGCTCTGGTCCTTCTGCTAGTGGCCAGGCCTCATCCTGGGGGACACTGGTCACCCTGGTGTTCTACAACCACCCTCAGCTGGCTTCCTGTGGAGGGGCCTGGAGCTGGGGGGCAGGTGACTAACTGGACGGGTGACCTTTGTAGGAACCACTGGACCTTCCACCTCTCCTGGCTCAGGCAGCTCCTCCTGGCAGCTGGGGCTGAGTTCAGAATACACCTTCTCCACCCTCTGCAGGTGGGGGCTCTGGGCATCCTTTTTAGGTTCTCGAGCTTTGTGCACCCACTGGGCTCCCCTTGGGTGAAAGCAGGAGGTTTGACAGGAGAAGAGAGCAATGAGGAGAGGGTCCCTGGGCTGGGGATGTGCCAACCTCACCTCGCATCCTTTTACCCTTCGCCCGAGACGTGGGTGAACTATTAGCCCACTTCACAGATGAGGAAACTGAGGCCTACGAAGTGGCCTTCTCAAGATTTCACTAGAAGACTTGGTGGCCCTGAAGGACTCAGCTGCCTCCTGGGGCTTAGCTTAGCCCTGTGGCCAGGACTCCCTGTGGGGCTCCCCACCTCCCAGTACCCTCTTGCATTTGGGCTGGCCAGGTCCCACGGAGCAGCAGGGGCCCTGCGGTTTCAGGGGACCTTTGGCATCAGGCCCTTCGAGGTCGTGGAGCCTTGCTCTGTTTCTGCCTGGCTGGCACTGGGCGTACAGCCATGGTGGTTAAACTGGGGGTACAGCCATGGTGGTTAAGCCAGGCATACAGTGATGAAGCTGGCCCTGCCCTGAGCTGCTTGGCTGCTTCTTGTCCTTCCCCCGCCTTCCTTTGCTCCCTCACAACCTCCCAGACGTCATCTCAGGAGAGGTGGCCTAAGAAAGTCACGTGGATATCTGGGAATGGAGCTGATGGAGCCATCAAATTTCCAAGCCTAACCCTCCCTGTGCTCCAGGCCCCAGGGACCCCCCATCAGGAGCACATTTTACATCCTGGGCAGTTGCCAGCGGGAGGCCAGGTGAGGCCATCTCCATAGTGGTACGTCGGGCTCAGGAGCTCAAGGTTCTCCCACATAAATATGCAGCCTTTAAAATTTAATAATGAAAAAAAAAAACCCACTTATAAAAGCTCTTTGCCCGGCCCCATCAATCACTGGCCCTGGTGTGTTTCTGCCCCAGCGCCTGATCTTGGCTCCTAAGGCACTTTACACACTCGTCAGCTGCTGACTCCCGGGTGAGCTGCTGGCAGACCCAGGAGGGCGCAGCTGCCTTCCCTGCCCGTCGCCACACTCTCGGGCTCCGGGGAGTCGGACCACCTCCAGGCAGCCGGGATCCCAGAATCTTGGCCTCCTGTGTGAAGTGCACTGGCTCAGCCTCCTACTGCTGCCGTGATGAAAGAGTCCGCGTGAGTGGTTCTAAACAGAAGCAGGAATTTGTTGTCTCGGGATTCTGGAGGCTGGCAGTCCAAATCAGGGCTTCGGCTCTAGGGGAGGGTCCTTCCTTGTCCCTGGCCATCCCTGGGGCCTCTCTTCCTCCTCTGTGTGTGCTTCTGTGTCTAGTCTGCTCTTTTTAAAAACATGTCTCCCAAAAATGATTAGGTTTAGAACCCACCCTACTCCCTATGACCTTATAAACATACCAGAAGAAAACCCCCCCATTTCCAAGCAGGGGCATGTTCACAGTTACAAGGGTAAGGACTTCAACATAACTCTTTGGGGGACACAATTCAACCCATAACACCCACTCCCCTCTCTCGGAGGACAGCCAAGACTCACTGCCTCCAGAAAGTGCTCCCTGTCCCCCTCCCCCTCAAGGCCACAGGGTTCTCCCCAAACATGCTGACCATCTCCACCTTAGAAGAACTGTGTTCAGATCTCCCTTCTCCACCACAGCTAAGCCAGGCCCAAACCCTGAGCCTCGCTCCAGGGGCTCAGGGGAGCAGAGCTAGCCTCAGTGCTGGCTCATGGCCCTGCGACCTTGTTGGTGCTCCAGGGAGGAAGGGGCTGCAGGGAGGTGGGGACACATGCTGTGCCTGGGTCCGGGTCAGTCTCTTGTGTGTCAGTTTCCTTGTCTGTAGAGTGGGGGTTACTGTGAGTTGGAGTGAGTTAGTGCCTGGGGGACACAATCTTGCCTTCAGCATTGTCATCACTAGATGGCACTTCCCATGTTCCCTGCCTTCACTCACTGGTGTTTATCGGGGTTCAGTTTGGCCTGATAGCTAAGTGCATAGACTCTGATGTTGGATCCACAGGGATTTGACTTCCAGCTCTTCTTCATGTGTGACCCTGGAAAGGTCATTTAGCCTTTCTGTGCCTCAGATTCCTTATGGGAACCTGAAGGCCACAGCAAATACCTCTCAGGGTTGGGGATGGACCCTGGAATGCAGATGTGATGGTTGGAGTTGAAGCAGCCCCACTGGGCCGTGCAGTAGCTTTGGGAATGGAGGCCATGCATCATGGATCAACAAGAAAAAAGGAGCCGGAGTACCAAATGCCACAACAAATACCTTGCGGGGTCAGGGTGACTCAAGATTATCAGGCAAAGGGAGTCTTTCCATAGTTGTTGGATCTAAAACATCCCTAAAATATGAAGTCCACGAGCCGGGGACCAGAGCCCTGCTCTGTCCTGGCCGTGCGACCTTGGCAGGCTGTATGTAGTTTGTGCTTGGGTTGCCTCATCCGTTGAAGGGGCCATCATACCCTTCCAACGTAGGTTGCTGGGAGGATTATGACGCTGGGTATTGGTGGTATGGCATGGTGGTGGCCACATGGTAAGGTTCATATAACTCAGCTAAAATCGTCTATTAATTGCCTACTGTCTACCAAGTGATGAACTAAGCAATTTGTACCTTTTATTCCATTTAATCTTCCCAACTTTACTTTGAGATTTTATAAGAAGCTTTCATAGGCATTTCCTGTCTCACCATTTGCAACAGTCAGATTCAGGGGCGAGTAACAGAGACTGAAACGGTGCAGTTAACGTCCTCGGCTGCTAACAGAAAGATTGGAAGATTGCGTCTACCCAGCAGCCCTTGGAAGAAGCCCTGGGAGTCCCCTTCCAAAACACCAGCCATTGAACGCCCCGCGGGGCAGAGTCCTGCTCTGACACCCGTGGGGCTGCCAGGAATTGACTCAATGGCAACTATGTTTCTATTAAATAAGAGAGACGCTTATTTCTCCCTCTTCTGTAAGCCTGGAGGCACACCATCTTGGGCTGAAATGCTGGCTGTACTCAGGCGGGCCTGGGGGTTTAAAGAGACCCCTTCCTCTGTCAGTGAGCAATTGGCTCATCACCTTGTTCTGTGTACCCGCGTAACCCCAGGTCGAGATTACACTATTACAACACGCGCTCAGAATCAGAGAATCCAGAGCCAAACAGAACTGGGTGTTTATCAGAACTCCAGAGGGGAGGACAGTGGAAGATGGGAAACCACAGAGGAAATCGCAAAGAGAAAGAAGGCTAGACTGTATCACAGAGCAACCCCCACGGAAGGCAACAAAACGAAAAGCGACTGCCAACTGGGGAGAAGAGAAAACATTCTCCGCAAACACGGCCTTGCAAGGGTTAATATCTTCCGTCTGTAAAGGGGTCACAGTCGTGATGACCAACACAGCTGACCTCAAACAGATTATTGGTCAAAGCACGCAGCTGGCTGGTTCACAGGAAATGTAAGTGCAATTAGGAGGTAAACGCGGGGAGGCGAATAGCCCCCTCACTAGTCGTGAGGGAAGGAAACGCCTGTTAAAACAAAATGCCGATTCTGGCTGATGAAGGGGGCGGGCATTAGAACACGGTAATGTCCGATGTGTGCCTTTGAACTTGAAACAGGCACATTTCTAAGACGCAGTGGGTGCTGGCAGGGCTGTTCCTGGGCGCCAGCCATTGGCAGGATGCATGTCGAGCTTCAAAAGCCTCCCTAGACCTGCAAGTTAATTTCGGGGATGCAATTTGAGGAAGTCATCCTAAATACAAAAATAGATATATTTTTAGAAAAAATAATTAGAAACGACCTAAATGTTTGAACATGGGGATGGTTAAGTAAACCACCGTTCACGCAGCCGAAGGAGTACCGCGGCCGTTAACGTTAATGTTGACTCAGAGCGCGCAAGGAAACCTCGTGGGGAGAAAAGCAGCATCCCACCAGGTAATAGAATAGAATGTGATCCCAATGACGTGAAAAAACAACAACGAAAACCCACCGCCACATAAAAAAGCCTATAAAAAGTGCATTAAACATAATGAAAGGACTCGTCCCCCAAACATTGGCAGTGTTTATCTGGGGAGGGAGGTGGGGCAGAGCAAAGTGCTGCTTCTGCTTTCTGTTATTTTCCACATTTTGCAGAAGCCTGGCTATTCCCAGAAGAAACCATCTGTGGTCGATTATTACTGTATGTCCCGGGCCTATTCCACAATGTCTAGGTTGTGAAAAATAAATTGCTGTGGAGGGGAGCTCAGGCTTGCCGACAGCACCTTGTCTTCACCTGCTCATCGCCTGGGGATCCCCCCTCAGTGGGTGGGGAAGGCAGGTTGGTGTGAACACGTCTAATAAAGCCACGTGGCACGAAGGTGTCCCAACCAGGGAATAGGAGCGAGCCACGTCAGGCACATTCCAAGGGGCACAAGTGGTGAGCCATGCGCGCGCACTGCAGACGTGACAAACTGTGCAGGAGGCTTCCCCAGCACGCCAGCACAGCGGCTCTGCTGGGCTCTGGCGGCTCGAGGTTTCTCCATCCACGGGATCACAGAGGTCCTGGGTATGCCTCTGGTCCCAGCCTAATTATTAACTGTGTGTGTCCAGTTGGATGGGAAATGACAAGGTCACCCTGTCCTTCAGGCTCCCCAAGGGGACTTTGGGGGGCCCAGAGGGCTTACCTTCTCCAGTCCCAACCAGAGGGGGTGAACCATCACAGCAGTCAGCCTCAGATTTGCCTAGGTCTCCCACTTGCTGAGGATGCCTGGCAGGGTCCACAGGCTGTGGGCAAATCTAAGGGCCACTAGAAGCACCTACAGGTCAATCAGAGGACCCCAGAGCCACCCAGAGAGTCCTGGGCTTCCCAGTCATCTGAAACCACGGAGCACCCCACAGCTCACTGAGGTTCCCTGTCCCAGGCCAGCCTCCACTCACATGGGAAGCTAGCCCCACTGTGTGTCTCACCCTGATGCCTCCTCCCCCAGCCACCAGGGCCACACTCAGCCAGGTCAGGCTGCTGCTGTCACTCCCAAGCCCTCCCCCACTCAGGGACGCTGCTGGGCCCTCCTGCAGGGAGGGGGGGAGTGCAGTGGGGGTTTGCCCTGGCCTCTGAGTTCAGATCGTCCTCCCCTCCTTTCCCCAAGCTTTGTCCTTGTCACCTGTCTGTAGGCTGTGACCCTTTCCCTCTAGCCCAGCCTCCTCCTTAATCATCAGATCTGCTTCATGGGTGGTGGTGGGGGGTGCTTTTCTGGAACTTCTGAAAAGTGAGAACCTAAGTCAGTGTCCTCTGGGATGAAGCATGTTCATCAAGTCGGCAAATAATACAAAGATGGTGCTGTCGACAACCTCTCCAGCTCCTTCCACATGCTCATGCCAGTGTGAGGGCCCTCAGATAGGAGCTTCACCCCTCACATCAGAGTGGGGGGGGCCCCCAAGTCCCCTGGGATACGGTATCTTGTAATTTCTTGTCTAAACTGAGACACCAGTGGCGTCGCTAGAGTTGGCGTCACCCGGGGGGTGACTCACGGAACAAGGTCAGGCTGAGGTCTGGGTCTGATCATCCCACCTCGTTTTGGGGATGCTGGGTCAGCCTGGGAGACCCTGAAGCCACCTGCAGAGGGGCCTTCAGGCTCTCTCCTGAGCGTCCGCCTGGGACAGCGGCTGCATCTCCACACGGGCATCACAGGGGATGCCGGTCCCTGTATGCTTAGCCGGGCTTATCTCATTGTTTGCCTGCTTATTAAGATAAACATTTGTTTGGGTTTAATGATTTCAAGGGGCTCTTGTTGTGTTTCTGCTTGTAAGCGGCAGGGGGTGCAGGACACTCTGGAAGCGAGGAGCTCTCTGGGTCCCCGCCTGGTGCTTTGCCAGAGTCTAATTGGATTTCCTGGGCTCTGTGCTCTCGGGCCTGCGCCCTCAAGGGGTGATATCTTCATTTACATGCATGTTCTGCGCACATAGCTGGACATCTGCTCTGTGTCGAGGACCTCTTTGAGCGCGGGTTGGAGCAGGTGGAGGGTCCCGGGGCTGGAGAGGAGGACGGGGATCTGGCAGTCCCAACGCAGATGACGCTGGCGCCAGGGTGGATGCTGCAGCTGGGCTGCTGGAACCCATCAGCCTCTGTACTCACCAAAACTCATCAGGCAGCCAACTTCCCTGTGCCTCAGTGTCCTCAGCTGTAAAATGGGGTGATGATAACAGCCCTGCCTCCAGGCTGCTGTGGTGATTAAATGTGTTACAGGTGTGAGAGCCAAGATGGCCTGGCTCAGAGCTTTGCTGTTGTTAGCTGCTGTCAAGTTGGCCCTGATTCATGGCCACCCCATGCTCAGAGAACGAAAACGGTCCTGTGTCATCTCCATGATCAGACGAGCATGGCGCTGTTGTGTCGTCTCCGTGATCGAACGAGCATTGCGCTGCTGTAAACCACAGGGGTTTCAGTGGCTGAGTTTTTGCAAGCAGATCACCAGGCCTTTCTTTCGAGGTGCTTCTGGGTGGACTCGAACCTCCAACCTTTTGGTTAGCAGCCAAGTGCTTTAACTGCTTGTACCGCCCAGGGACATATTACATGCAAATAAAATATTATATATTACCTATAATATTTGGAAGGAATATAACCAGAGTGCTCCTTGGAAGCCAGGATGGTGAGACTTTGTCTCATGTACTTTGGACATGTTATCAGGAGGCGGCAGGCCCCGGAGAAGGACAAGATCAGAGGGTCAGCAAAAGGAAGTCCTCGATGAGACGGACTGACGCAGTGGCTCCAGCAATGGGCTCAAACATAGCAGCGATTGTGAAGATGGCACAAGACCAGGCAGCGTTTCCTTCTGTTGTACACAGGGTCACTATGAGTTGGAACCAACTTGATGGCACCTAACAACAACAACAATGTATAATATATATTACTATATGTATACACACACACACACACATTCCTGTGACGGATTGTATTTTCCAAGATGGGCACACCAATACATTTCCATCCTCATGCTCTTCTGTAAGGACGCTTTGGAGCTCCTTCATTGAGAGCTGGGGTCTGTGTTCCCTCTCCTTGAATCTGGAGCAGCCGGGGCTACGGTATTACTGACACTATGTGAATTTCAAGGCTAAGTCATAAAAGGTGACATGGCTCTGCCCAGTCCTCTGGGCCGCTGCCTGGAAACTCAGTCACTGTTCTGTGAGAAAGCCCAAGTAGGCTGGTTTCCTGGAACTCACCCTCCATTCTGTGAGGAAGCCCAAGTAGCCTGCTTCCCTGGAACTCACCCTCCATTCTGTGAGGAAGCCAAGTAGTGGCTTGGAGAGCCAGCTGCAGGGTCCCAGCCTCAGGCCAGATGAGGTCCTAGTCAACAACTGGGAGAGTGAGCCTTCAGATGGCCCCACCCCGCAGCCTGCCCCAGCTGATACTTAGCAGAGCAGATGTGGGCCGTCACCACTGAGCCCTGCCCAGACTGCAGATTTTGAACAAAATAAATGTTTTTGTTGTTTTAAGCCACTGCTCTGTTCCCTGAAAGGCCCTGGAGACAATGGTACCCTAACAGCAACGAATGCACCACGCACTCCAACTGTGGCATCTAAATACCGCTCTCCACTACAAGTGACCAGGGTTCCTTAGAGGAGCGCCTGTCCAGGGCTGGGGCGGGGGAGTGTGCGATGAGCCTGGAACATCTCGTAGGGCAAGAAAGTGAGGACGTACTCCCAGAGTGATGAGGCCTCGTCAAAGAGGTTTAGTATTCAGAATCTCTACAGAACTACTACAACTCAACAACAAAAAGACAAATAACCTAGTTAATAAATGGGCAAAGGATGTGAACAGACATTTAGCCAAGGAAGATACACAAAGGGGCAATAAGCACATGAGAAGATGCTCAATGTCATTCATCATTAGGGAAATGTGGCTGTGAGATACCACTTATACCTACAAGGATGACTGTTAAAAAGAAAATGGAATTTCTTCTTTTTTTTTGTAAGCATTGGCAAGGATGTGGAGAAATTGAAACCTTTGTCTGTTGCTGGTGGGAATGTAAAATGGTGCAGCTGCTGTGGAAAACAGTTTAGCAGTTCCTAAAAAAGTTAAACGCAGAATTATCACATGACCCAGGAGTTCCACTCCTCCCGAGAGGCTTGAGAGCAGGGACTGAGACAGATACTCGAGCACCCCTGTTCATCACAGCACTATTCACGGTAGCAAAAGGTGGGAACAACCCAGGTGTCCATCAGTGGATGAATGGATCAACAAAAGGTGGTGCAGACACGCAACGGAATATTACTTATCCATGAAGAGAAGCGAAGTCCTGAGACCTGCCACAACACGGAGGACCCTTGAAAACATGCTCAGTGAAAGGAGCCAGACACAAAAGGACCAATATTGTATGATCCCACTTATACGAGATGTCTAGAACAGGCAAATGTGAAGAGACCAAAGTAGACTAGTGGTTACTTCAGTCTGGAATGGTTCCAGGGGTAACTGGTCACCAGGGGCCGGGGATGTGAGGGAATGGGGATAAAAAAAGACAAAAACTGTTTATAGAGTTAAGTTCGATTTTGTAGGGTGAATAAGATTCAGATAAGCAGAAATGTAGAGAGAAATCGTTCCAGGTGGAGAAACCAGCATAAGGAAACCCTGGGGGGAAGGGGAACAAAAGACACAGAAGCCCACCCGAATTGACTCCTACTGTCCGTATCTGAGACAATTTGGGCATGGTAGTCGCATTTTATAACCTACTGGGGGAAAAATCGGGAACCATGAGTCCATACGAGTATAAATAAAGGAATGAATAAATGGAAAGCTTGAAAGGAATGAGATATACACACAGCTTCAAAGTATCACCGCACCCTCCACACACACAAAATACTTATTAATTACGTGAGAAAACAGTGGCTTCACGGTGGAGAAGCCATCAGCCGGCCCCACAAACAAGTGATCAAAGTCAACCGCATGTAATGGACGGATCAGAATTGGGCGCCACCTGACCAGACGTAGAGGGAATAACAGATCAACGCCTCCGTGGCCTTCCTGCCCAAGACGCACACGCTGAATGTCATCTCCGGGAGCCATTGGATGGAACCAAGCTGAAGGATGTTCTGCAGAGCAACGGGCCTGTAATCTTCCAGGGTAGGAAGGACTGGAAAGCAAAGGGAGGCAGAGACACCTTCCCAGGCTGAAGGAGAGGAGGGAGACAGGCTGATCACAGGAAGCAGACTCTGAGCTGGATTTCTCTGTGGTAAAAGGTGTTGCTGGGACCACTGAGGGATGTGAATGGGTCTGAGGACTAGATGGCCTTCATGTACCTGTCTGAGTTTCCTGATTGCGGAGGCTGTACTGTGCAAGCCAGGATGCGGAGACTTTGGCTGTCTAACTTTGGACATGTCATCAGGAAAGACACAATTGCTAGAAAAGGCCATACGGTTGGTAAAACAGAGGGTCAGCAAAAACGAGGGAAACCCTCCATGAGGTTGAGCGACACAACAGCCGAACCAATGGGCTCAGACCTACCAAGGATGGTTCAGGACCAGGCAGTGTTTCCTTCTGTTGTACATTGGATGGCCAAGAGTCAGAGCCCACCTGATGGCAGCTATCAGAGCCCACCTGATGGCAGCTAACCACCACCGCCACGCTGCAGGTACGTGGGATAATGTCCTGGTTGGTGAGCAACACACTCACTAAGTTGTTGGGAATGACAAGGCAACAGCTGGGCTAGGTACTGTCAAAGGCTCAGGGAAGGCAAGCTGTGTGCTTGGCAGCTGCAGCTTTCCTACAAGTCTGAGATTGTCCGAGACAACACAACCTAAGACACTTGGGGGAAGAAGGTTCCAGAACAGTGGTTTCAAGGCCATGAGGTAGGAGTGAGTCTGGCGTCTTTGAGGACCAGTGAGGAGCCCAGGAGGTTGGAGGGCTGTGCCAGCAGTAGGCTGGCAGGAGAGGAGGTCAGGGAGATGAGACGCGGGTCCTGGGTCATGCCTGCCTCCCAGACTCACTGTGTGGATGACCTCAGTGAACCACCCATGGTGCCTACAACAGTGGCTGGCTTGTGCTGTCTCTTACTAAGTTGTGTCTAGTTTAATCATCCCCACACATCTGTCAGTTTGTCGTACTGTAGTGGCTTGCATATTGAAATGTTTCAACAAAAGGATGCGGTGCTGGAAGCACTCACTCGTCTATGCCAAGAAATTTGGAAGACAGCTACCTGGCCAACCGACTGGAAGAGGTCCATATTTGTGCTCATTCCAAAGAAAGGTGATCCAACAGAACACGGAAATAATTGAACAACATCAATTGTTAATATCACACACAAGTGAAATTTTGCTGAAGATCATTCAAAAGCGGCTGCAGCAGTACATCAACAGGGAACTGCCAGAAATTCAGGCCGGTTTCAGAAGAGGACGTGGAATGACAGATATCATTGCTGATGTCAGATGGATCCTGGCTGGAAGCAGAGAATACCAGAAAGACGTTTACCTGTGTTTTATTGACCATGCAAAGGCATTTGACTGTGTGGATCATAGCAAATGATGGATAATCTTGGGAAGAATGGGAATTCCAGAACACTTAATTGTGCTCGTGCAGAGTTTGTGCGCAGATCAAGAGGCAGTTGTTCGAACAGTACAAGGCGTGCTGCATGGCTTAAAGTCAGGAAAGGTGTGCGTCAGGGTTGTATCCTTTCAGCATACTTATTCAATCTGTATACTGAGCAAATAATCTGAGAAGCTGGACTATATGAAGAAGAATGGGGTATCAGGATTGGAAGAAGACCCATTAACAACCTGCGTTATGCAGATGACACAACCTTGCTTGCTGAAAGTGAAGAGGACTTGAAGCACTTCCTGAGGAAAATCAGAGACCACAACCTTCAGTATGGATTACACCTCAACGTAAAGAAAACAAAAAAATCCTCACAACTGGACCAATGAGCAACATCATGATAAACGGGGAAAAGATTGAAATTGTCATGGATTTCATTTTACTTGGATCCACAATCAACACCCACGGAAGCAGCAGTCAAGAAATCGAACAACGCATTGCACTGGGCAAACCTGCTGCAAGAGACCTCTTAAAAGTGTTAAAAAGCAAAGATATCACTTTAAGGACTAAGGTGCGCTTGACCCAAGCCATGGTGTTTTCAATCGTCTCATATGCATGTGAAAGCTGGACAGTGAGTAAGGAAGACCAAAGAACTGATGCCTTTGACTTATGGTGTTGGTGAAGAATACTGAATATACCACGGACCACCAGAAGAACAAACAAATCTGTCTTGGAAGAAGTACAGCCAGAATGCTTCTTAGAAGTGAAAATGGCAAGACTTTGTCTCACATACTAGGAACATGTTGTCAGGAGGGACCAGTCGCTGGAGAAGAATATCACGGTTGGTTAAATAGAAGGTCAGCGAAAAAAAGGAAGACCCTCAACGAGATGGATTCACATGTGGCTGCAACAATGGGCTCTAGCATAGCAACGATTGTGCGGATGGTGCAGGATCCACCAGTGTGTCATTCCCTTGTACAGAGGGTCGCTATGGGTCAGAACCGACTCATCGGCACCTAGCAACAACAGTTTAATCATGGCTATCTCTTCTCCAGGCATGCTGGGCTCCCATCCAGCCACCAGACTCAGCCTCTCTCTCTCTCCTTCCTCCCACCTGCTCTTGTCCTTCCACCTGTCTGCCTTACTCCATCTGGGTCCAGTAGCACCTGAATCTTGGCATCACCAGGGTTGGGGGTGGTGTCTGCCCCCCTTTTGCAAACCCTGCCGTCCCAAGGGGACTGGAGAGGATGCTGGTGGGGGTGCAGCTCTCACCTGCCCCTGTTCCTGCTGGGAGTGTCTAGGGCTGGTGAGGGGGGAGGCTGGGAACTGGGAAACGGGAAGGGCAGCTGGAGGACTGGGGCTCTGTTCCAGGGCGGGAGGCAAGGTGACCCCACAGGCTGCCAGGAAGACAGACTGCCAGGGAGAAAAATGCACCCTGCCTGTCCACCCTCCTCCCTGCCCCCGTCATCAAGCCTCGTTTTCCAGGGAGAGTGCCTTGAACTTCACTAGTGTCTCCTGCCAGGCCCTGGAAGGCCAACACCCTGACTGCCTAGGGTATAAAAGGGGAGTCTAGGTACAGGGGTCTAGGATAGACCCTGTACTGCTCCTTAGGGGTGCCCAAGCCCCACTCTTAGCCTCAGTTTCCCCATGGCTGGGCAGGTCCTGATCAGCCCAGCCCAGCTCATCTGCTAGCCTCAGTTTCCCCACGGCTAGGCAGGTCCTGACCAGCCCAGCTCCTCTGCTAGCCTTGCTCAAGTAGGCACACTGGCCCCGCTCCTCGAGTTTCATCTTTTGAGGGTGAGATGTAGCTGGGTGGTCAAAGAGGGACCTCAGACTCCACTCCCTTCATCCAGACAGCAACCCAGAGGCGAAGCTAAGGACATGCTCTTGGGTTCCAGGTTCTGCCAGGTGCTTTTCGATACTTTCTTCTTACCTGTGGTGAGCAGGAGACCAAAGTCCCTACACCAGAACGGAGGCTCACAGAGGGCCCAGGCCATTTTCTATCCCACAGCCTCTGGGCACCAGTTAGCCTGGTCCTCTGCTCAGGATCTCCCAGGCCATGATCAAGGTGTGGCTGGGACTGTGTCTCCTCTGAGGCTTTGGGTCCTCTTCTAAGCTCCTGTGATTGGTGGAGAACCCCTTCCCTCGAAGCTGTAGAACTCATGCTTCTCGCTTTGGGTCGGCAGGAGGAGTGACTTTGCTGCTGGAAGTCTCCGAGCTCAGAAAAGGGTGAAGCCTGCCTAAGGGCTCACCTGATTAGGTCAGGCCCACCCAGGATCACCTCCCTTTGGCTCACCTCAAGGTCAAAATCATTGTTGTTGCTGTTGTTGTTAGGTGCCATCGAGTCGGTTCCAACTCATAGCGACCCTATGCACAGCAGAACGAAACACTGCCATCCTTGCAATCGTTGTTATGCTTGAGCTCATAGTCGAAGCCACTGTGTCAATCCACTGCGTTGAGGGTCTTCCTCTTTTCCGCTGACCCTGTACTCTGCCAAACATGATGTCCTTCTCCAGGGACTGATCCCTCCTGACAACATGTCCAAAGTATGAAAGACGCAGTCTCGCCATCCTTGCCTCTAAGGAGCATTTTGGCCGCACTTCTTCCAAGACAGATTTGTTCGTTCTTTTGGCAGTCCATGGTATATTCAATATGCTTCGCCAGCACCATAGTTCAAAGGTGTCGACTCTTTTTCAGTCTTCCTTATTTGCTGTCCAGCTTTCAGGTGCATATGATGCGATTGAAAATACCATGGCTTGGGTCAGGCGCACCTTAGTCTTCAGGGTGATGTCTTTGCTCTTCAACACTTTGAAGAGGTCCTTTGCAGCAGATTTACCCAATGCAATGCATTTTTTGATTTCTTGACTGCTGCTTCCATGGATGTTGATTGTGGATCCAAGTAAAATGAAATCCATGACAACTTCAATCTTTTCTCCGTTTATCATGATGTTGTTCATTGGTCCAGTTGTGAGGATTTTTGTTTTCTTTATGTTGAGGTGTAATCCATACTGAAGACTGTGGTCTTTGATCTTCATCAGTAAGTGCTTCAAGTCCTCTTCACTTTCAGCAAGCAAGGTTGTGTCATCTGTATAACGTAGGTTGTTAATGAGTCTTCCTCCAATCCTGATGCCCCGTTCTCCTTCATATAGTCCAGCTTCTTGTATTATTTGCTCAGCATACAGATTAAATAGGTATGGTGAAAGGATACAACCCTGACACACACCTTTCCTGACTTTAAACCAATCAGTATCCCCTTGTTCTGTCCGAACAACTGCCTCTTGATCTATGTAAAGGTTCCTCATGAGCACGATTAAGTGTTCTGGAATTCCCATTCTTCGCAATGTTATCCATAGTTTGTTATGATCCACACAGTCAAATGCCTTTGCATAGTCAATAAAACACAGATAAACATCCTTCTGGTATTCTCTGCTTTCAGCCAGGATCCATCTGACATCAGCAATGATATCCTCGGTTCCACGTCCTCTTCTAAAACCAGCCTGAATTTCTGGCAGTTCCCTGTCGATATACTGCTGCAGCTGTTTTTGAATGATCTTCAGCAGAATTTTGCTTGTGTCTGATATTAACGATATTGTTCTATAATTTCCACATTTGGTTGGATCACCTTTCTTGGGAATAGGCACAAATATGGATCTCTTCCAGTCAGTTGGCCAGGAAGCTGTCTTCCATATTTCTTGGCATAGATGAGTGAGCACCTCCAGCGCTGCATCCATTTGTTGAAACATTTCAGTTGATATTCCATCAATTCCCGGAGGCTTGTTTTTCGCCAATGCCTTCAGAGCAGCTTGGACTTCTTCCTTCAGTACCATCGGTTCCTGATCATATGCCACCTCTTGAAATGGTTGAACATTGACTAATTCTTTTTGCTATAATGACTCTTTGTATTCCTTCCATCTTCTTTTGATGCTTCCTGCGTCGTTTAATATTTTCCCCATGGAATCCTTCACTATTGCAACTTGAGGCTTGAATTTTTTCTTCAGTTCTTTCAGCTTGAGAAACGCTGAGCGTATTCTTCCCTTTTGGTTTTCCATCTCCAGCTCTTTGCGCATGTCATTATAATACTTTGCTTTATCTTCTCGAGCCGCCTTTTGAAATCTTCTATTCAGTTCTTTTACTTCCTCAATTCTTCCTTTTGCTTTAGCTGCTCGACGCTCAAAAGCAAGTTTCAGAGTCTCCTCTGACATCCATCTTGGTCTTTTTTTTTCTTTCCTGTCTTTTCAGTGACCTCTTGCTTTCTTCGTGTATGATGTCCTCGATGACATTCCACAACTCGTCTGGTCTTCGATCGCTAGTGTTCAATGTGTCAAATCTATTATTCAGATGGTCTCTAAATTCAGGTGGGATATACTCAAGGTCATATTTTGGCTCTCGTGGACTTGCTCTGATTTTCTTCAGTTTCAGCTTGAACTTGCATATGAGCAATTGTTGGTCTGTTCCACAGTCGGCCCCTGGCCTTGTTCTGACTGATGATATTGAGCTTTTCCATCGTTTCTTTCCATAGATGTAGTCAATTTGATTTCTGTGTGTTCCATCTGGCAAGGTCACCGTTTATGTTGGTGAAAGAAGGTGTTTGCAATGAAGAAGTCGTTGGTCTTGCAAAATTCTATCATTCGATCTCTGGCATTGTTTCTATCACCAAGGCCATATTTTCCAACTACTGATCCTTCTTCTTTGTTTCCAACTTTCGCATTCCAATCTCCAGTAATTATCAATGCATCTTGATTGCATATTTGATCAATTTCAGACTGTAGCAGCTGATAAAAATCTTCTCTTTCTTCATCTTTGGCCCTAGTGATTGGTGCTTAAATTTGAATGATAGTCGTATTAACTGGTCTTCCTTGTAGGCGTATGGATATTATGCTATCACTGACAGCATTGTACTTCAGGATACATCTTGAAACGTTCTTTTTGACAATGAATGCAACACCATTCCTCTTCAAGTTGTCATTCCCAGCATAGTAGACTATATGATTGTCCAATTCAAAATGGCCAATACCAGTCCGTTCCAGCTCACTAAAGCCTAGGATATCGATATTTACACGTTCCATTTCATTTTTGACGATTTCCAGTTTTCCTAGATTCATACTTCGTACATTCCAGGTTCCGATTATTAATGGATGTTTGCAGCTGTTTCTTCTCATTTTGAGTCGTGCCACATCAGCAAATGAAGGTCCTGATAGCTTTACTCCGTCCACGTCATTAAGGTCGACTCTACCTTGAGGAGGCAGCTCTTCCCCAGTCATCTTCTGAGTGCCTCCCAACCTGGGGGGCTCGTCTTCCAGCACTATATCAGACAGTGTTCTGCTGCTATTCATAAGGTTTTCACTGGCTAATGCTTTTCAGAAGTGGACTGCCGGGTCCTTCATTGTAGTCCTTCTTCCCCCACGTGTCTGTCAGTTTGTCGTACTGTGGTGGCTGCTGTGTTGCTGTGATGCTGGAAGCTATGCCACCGGTATTCAGATACCAGCAGGGCCACTCATGGAGGACAGGTTTCCGCTGAGCTTCCAGACTAAGACAGACCAGGCAGGAGGACAAACTCATTAGGGGCTGTAATTTATTATTACATTATTCGCTGCTCTCAGGTCAGCCCCTGACTCACACTGTCCTGATGCACAATGGAATGAAATGCTCCCTGGTCTCGAGTTGTCCCGGGATTGGTGTGGACCAGACCATTGTGATCCACGGGGTTCTCACTGGCTGAGCTTTGGAACTAGATCACCAGGCTTTTCTTCTTAGTCCATCCTAGTCTGGAAGCTCCGCTGAAGCCTGTGCAGCGTCCTAGCAACACAAGCCTGCACCGACAGATGGGTGGTGGCAGTGCCTGAGGTGGCTTGTTGGGAATTGACCCAGTTCTACCATGTGGTGCAAACCGTGAAGTACTCGGCTACTAGCCCAAAGGTTGGCTGTTTGAACCCACCCAGAGGTGCTTGGCAAGACAGGTCTGGTGTTCTGCTCCCGAAAGATCACAGCCTTGAAAACCCTCTGAAGCAGTTTTACTCCACATGCACGGGGTTGCCAGGAGCCAGATTCAACTCTACTGGCAACTCACAACAACAACGACTCCACGTGGGAGCCTAGAATTCTACCACTGACCCCCTGTGCCCCAGGGCCCTTAACTGCATCTACAGTCTCCTCACCTTTGCCAGGAAGGAGCCCGGGTTATGCAACAGTTAAGCGCTCTTGGCTGCTAACACAAAGGTTGGCAGTTTGAACCCACTGGCTGCTCCTTGGGAGAAAGACGTGTCAGTCTGCCTCCGTAAAGATTTACAGCCTTGGAAATCCTATGGGGCAGTTCTATTCTGTCCTCTAGGGCCACTAGGAGTGGGAATGGACTCAGCGGCAATGAGTTTAGTTTTGGTTCTTTGGTTTGCCATATAATATAACCTAATCGCAGAGTGACCTTGTTCTATTTACAGTCCCGCCCATGCTCAGGGGGAAGGGCGAACTGAGGGAGTGTACGTGGGGCAGGGGTGGAGGGGTGGAGGGGGGGCCATCTGAGAATTCTGCGTATCAGAGAAGCAGGTCTGGTGAGCAGTGCCCACTGTCTCATTGTCTGGCTCGGAGAAGGGGACCCGGCCATCCCCCACCACCCAGGTCTTCTTCCTGCCTGAGACAAACCCTGGGGGTGTGCTTTTAACATTTGTACTGAGAGAGCTGGCTCCTCCCTCACCACTGTGTGAAGGGTGTTGTTGGGTTTTGACTCAGACCATGCGACCCCATGTGATGGAGTAGAACTTCCCCCACAGAGTTTCCTAGGGTTTTTTAATCTTTACGGGAGCAAATCGCCAGCTCTTTCTTCCTCAGAGCGGCTGGTGGATTCAAACTGCTGACCTTTGTGCCACCAGGGCTCCTTTTATTTTATGAGAGAAGAGTACTACCACTCGTGGAGGGGAGGGCAGAGAGAGAGACAGAAAGACAGAAAGAGAGGGAGAGAGACAAAGAGAGGAGGAAACAGAGAGAGAGAGAGGCAGGGAGGCAGAGAGAGGGGTGGTGCTCTGTGGGGACAAAGCCCCTCCTGTCCGCACTGGCAGTGAAGTCTCAGGCTGTAGAACAGGTTAATGACCCCGCTCCTTCAGCACCCACCACACGTCCCCTCAAGTGTGTCTGATATCAAAGAGAAAGAGCTGCTGGCCCCTGCTGGGGCCTCTGGCGGTTCTGGAAGTGGGTTAGCCAGCCCTGGCTAATTGTAAGCACCTGGTCCGGGGGGGCTTCCCTCTCGGGCAGTCTCACCTTCTTTCCTCCCCCTCCAGCCCCAGAGCACCCCGGAGTTACTGATGGGGTTCTGGGAGGAAAGTGCTGACCCCCTTTGTCTTCTGACTTGGGTGGGGAGACGTGACGGACCCCCAGTTCTGAAATAAGAGTCTCCAGGGGTGCCCAGTCCCCCTCCAAGCACTAGAAGGGGAGTTCCATCCACTGCTTGTCAGGCTCCTGGAGAGAAAGAGGTAATTCTCACCTGCGCTGGGCCTTCACTTAAACTCCCTCCTGACGCCTCCAAATTCCATCTACCGTCCCCAGGACAGCGAGGGGTGAAGGACGGTGTGTGGTTGCAGCTGAGGGCGGGGGGCGGTCTGCTGTCTGACTGGGCCCCTCTTCCAGGGTGGGGGAAGGACGGGGGTCTAGGGAGCTGCAGGAGGGGCTCTCATGAGGCCGCGCTGGCATAGAAGCAACAGCTCTCAGGGCAAGCACAGAGCCAGCTCTCACGGGCAGGACACACCTAGTGCGGCCATGTGGCTGGGGCGACAGGCACTGTAGGAACTGAAAGGACGACGCCCTTGATGGAGAAGGCTCTGGCACTCAAGGGCTTGACCCCCCGACACCCCCAGCTCATATGCAAATTGGAGGCAGAGCCCACTCTCACCCCCGGTTTTCCGGCCCCCAGCCCTCTGCTCGCTCCCCACGCCTGAAGCTGCGGCTCACCTCTGGGGTGCGGGGGATCCTCCTGCATCCTGCCCTTGTTGTTAGCTGCCCGTGAGTGAACTCTTGGCACTTTACGCATGACAGAACGAAACATGGCCCTGTGTCATCCTCACAATTGTCAGCATGTTTGAGTCCATCACTGTGGTGGCTGTGCTGTTGTGGATTGAATTGTGTCCCCCCAAATTGTGTGTCGACTTGGCTAGGCCACGATTCCCAGTACGGTGTAGTTGTCTCCTGTTTTGTCATCTGATGTGATTTCCCTGTGTGTTGTAAATCCTACCTCTAGGGTGTTAACGGAGCCTTGGTGGCATAGTCGTTAAGAGCTTGGTTGATAACCAAAAGGTCCACAGTTCAAATCCACCAGCAGTTCCTTGGAAACCCTAGGGGGCAGTTCTACCCTGTCCTATAGGGTCACTATGAGGGGGCAGTTCTACTCTGTCCTACAGGGTCACTCACTGTGAGTTGGAATAGACTCAATAACAACAAACTTTATGATGTTAATGAGGCAGGATTGGAGGCAGTCATGTTAATGAGGCAGGACTCAATCCATAGGATTAGGTTGTGTTTTGAGTCAATCTGTTTTGAGAAATAGAAGAATCAAGCAGAGAGAAGAGGGGCTCCCACCACCAAGAAAGAAGTGCCAGGAGCAGAGCTTTGGTCCCAGGATTTCTGTGCTGAAAACCTCCTAGACTAGGGGAAGATTGATGGCAAGGATCTTCCCTCAGAGCCAACGGAGAGAAAAAGACTTCCCCTGGGGCTGGCACTCTGAATTCAGACTTCTAGCCTCCTAGATGGTGAGAGAGTAAATTTCTGTTTGTTAAGCCACCCACTTGTGGTATTTCTCATGTAGCAGCACTAGAGGACTAAGAATTTGGTTCTCAGGGTGGGGAGCTACTCTAACAGACAACCTGCAACGTGGAAGAAGTTTTGAAACTGTGAATGGACAGAGGCTGGAAGAGTTTTAAAGTGCCTCATAGTAAAAGCCTAGGTTTCCTTGAAGAGTCTCTGGTGGAATTATGGACATCAAAGACAATCCTGGTGAGGACTCAGAAGGAAATGAGGAGGGCTGTTATACTGGAGACGGCACAGCCGGTGAGAAACAGCAGCAGAGAAGCGGCAGCAGCAGAGGCAGAAGACCAGCACAAGACTGTGTGGGAGCGGATTTATGGAGTGAGAGAGCTGAGAGCCTTTGGGCAGGAGGCTTCCTGGTGGAGTGGGTCCCTCCGGGCACTTATCAGTAGAGCTAGGCTTGCCAATTCGCGGAGCAAGACAGGCCTCCTAGACTGTGAAAGAATAAATTTCTGTTTCTTGAAGGCATCCACGTGTGGTATTTCTGTCGTAGCAGCACTGGATAACTAAGATGTGTGCCAATCTGTATCACAGAGGGTCTCCCTCACCCTCACTGGCCTCTGCTTCGCCAAACGCAATGTCCTCCAGTAATTGATCCCTCTTGATGACGTGTTCATAACAAGTGAGTCAAACAAAGTTCTGTTGGATCCATAGGGTTTTCATTGGCTAATTTTTAGGCGTGGATTGCCAGACCTTTCTTCCTAGTCTTTCTTCCTAATCTGGAAGCTCTGCTGAAGCCTGTCAGCCATGGGTGACCCTGCTGGTGTTTGAAATACTGCTGACATAGCTTCCAGTGTCATAGCTACATGCAAGCCCCTACAGTACCACACACTGACAGATGGGATGGATCCTGCCCTTAGAGCTTGGAAATCAAGGAAGGGTTGCCAGGAAGGACCCTGCTCTCAAAAAGAGCCCCTGGCCTTTGACCTCCCAGTACTTCCCAGGGGTGTGTGACCTCAGGCAAGCCCTTCACTCTCCAAGCCTAGGCAAAGGGGGCTGCAAGGAACTCCAGAGATTGGGGGACAACACCCACCTCAAAAGTGCTTTGCAAAGAGTAAGTTTCAAACAGAAAATGCCTGCTGCTGGCTTTATTGCCCTAATACCTGGCGTTTAGGGCTGCTTCTGAGTTACCCTAGTGTCCCGGCTCCATTCACAACGTTAAAATAACTGCAGTAAAGGAGCGGGCTGAGGGGAGGGTGGTTGAGCCACCGGGTCAAACCTGGTCTTGGACAGGTTGAGGTTCAAAAGCTGGGAACCTGCAGAAGACCCGAGGACCCATGAGGGCGGGGGGCAGGATTTGAATAGACCCTGAGCAGAGGCCTCTCACCCCACCAGTCCCATCCTCAGCCCTCCATCCTTCCAACCCCAGCAGCCTGAAAGTTCTTTCTGAAATGCCCACCACTTACTCCTCTACCAGTTCTGAAGGCTTCATTGCCCCTGGGCAGGACAAGGCCCCCGTGGCCCCTGCCCCACCCCCTCTTCCACTGACAAGCTCCTGCTTACCTACCCCTGCACCAGCCCCTCCTGTCTTTCTGCTTCTGGGAGTGACCTTCACTGTCTGACTCACCCAGCTCCAGCCTGTCTCCTGCTAAGGTCCTCTGGTCCTTCAGGTCTCGGCTTAGGTGTGGGAGCCTTCTCTGCCCCAGGAACATCTGAGTGCCCCTTTTCCTGAGCTCCTATCACTCCGTGCTCCCTGAACCTAGGATAGGTGATGGGTCCTTGGCTTCCTCCATAAAGAGCTCCCTCCTTCTCTCCCTCCCCCTTTCTTCCCAGCCCATCTCCTGGCCTCGCCTAGAGACTCAGCCCACGACTGTGGAAGGAAGAAAAGGAGGGAGGCTCGCTGAGCGGTGTCTGCAGTGACGGGGGCTCCTGGGGGGCTGGCAGTGCACTGGTGGGTGCTTCCGGTCTGAAGGTCACCTAGCTTGGCCCGGCCTCCTCTGGGCCTGGTTCTGAAGTGCCTCACATGACGGAGGAAAGCATACTGGTGCAACCCACCTGCAGCAATGGGGTGGGAGGCAGCCCCAGGCCTCCCGCCCTGGAACCTCTTCTATTTATAACAGGAGCCCCGTGTTGGCAATTGCTATTCAATTCAGGGGAGGCTGTGAAATAAAGCCATGTAATAGAATTTATTCTCCCAGGCCTCTTATTAAATCTCACCTTAAAAGAGGCGTGCTTGGAGCCTGGGGACTCCTCACGCTCCTGGGGGCAGGCTTGCCAGCCTGTCATCTGCTCAACCGCCCAAATGGGTCCCAGTTGGCATCTCAGAATTTTGAACCAGCTCATCGTTAGTGGCTGAGGATCACTGGGCTCAGGCCTGGGCAGGACACTCAAGGTCCCTGTGGCTTTATGGAGAGGATGGGTGGGCTGGAGCCAGGCCCTGGCATGAAGTTGGCCTTTGGGGGCCCGCAAGCAGGGGCTCAGCCAGCTGGGGTTCCTCCTGCCTGCATCCACCGCACTCCCTCCTGCCGTGTCTGTGTGCAGGTCCTGCTCCCTCTCAGCTGCCTCACCCCTCTTTGTCCTTCTAAGGCTCAGGCTTGACCTGGCTCTGGATGTTGCACCCCACCCTCACCCACAAGCCGGCCTTCCCCACCCAGAGCACTGCCCCTGCTGTGCCCCCCAGGCATGTAGTCAGCAGCAGGATGACTCAGGAGACCCACAGGTGGAGCACATCTCCCACCAGCTCCTGGTTCAAGCCCTCCAGGGCAGTGGCCCTCCAGCTGACCAGCAGTGCCCCTCTGTGAGGATGTGGGCGGTGGTGGTCCGGGGGTGGTGGCACAGCCTGGGGACTTGCCCCTTCTTCTGTCCCCTCCTCCATCCCCAACAGGATGCTTCTCAGGCCTATGGGGACAATGAAGGGGTGGTGAGCTGACAGGGCCCTCATGACACCCACTTCCCTCGTTGTACAGATGGGCTCTGCCCTTCCAAGTGAGCCCCTGAGGGGCCTCACCATGCTGGCCCCTCTCCCCACTCCCCCAAAACCCTGTCGTCTAGGGAATCCTTCCGCAGCCCTGCACAGGCATTAACTGGCAATTTCCCCCATCAAAAGCACGTATCACATCAATACCGAGAGAGGCAGTGCTTGTCATGACTGGGGTGGGGTTTCTGCATCTCAGGTTCCAGGGCCACCAGCCCCACCTCTGCCCCCAGCAGGGCTTCAGGCAATCCCACAGTCACTCCTCTGTGCCCTCCCCCTGCAGCCAGCCCTCCCGCCCCTGGAGCAAAGCCAGCCTTGGGTAGCTGAGAGCAGGCAGCCGCCCACACAGCCTGAACATGCAGTATTTTTAGAGCAGCTTCTCCAATGTTCCTCATGGTGGGAGAGGGGCCCAGAGGGGCTCAGAGAGGAATCCATGTCATGGAGGGCCAGCCCTGGGCCCTCTCAGGCACAGGCCTGCTATATCCTCATAAGGGGGGGGGGTTTCAGCATCCCCACTCCACAGATGGGGAAACTGAGGCTCAGAGTTTCCCCACCTTGCAAGTGGTAGAGTCTGGATTCAAGGCCAGGAGCTCCTAACTCCACAGGCTGCCTCTGCCCCAGGGAGTCTGCCGCCCCGGCAGTTGGAAAGCCCACCCTTTCTTCTGGCCACTTCTGGCCATGGGCCTGCTGACTCCAAAGGGACCCTGGGCCTTCCAGGGAGGGGCGGCAGGGTCTGCCAGCCAAGGGTCTGGGACAAGCCCTGGGGCCTTTTGGGATCCTAGGCAGGGCCCTGGTGGCCTTGTCCCGGAAGCTCCCTCTAGCCCAATGATTCTAGCTCTGACGGCACAAAGCAATCGTGTGGGTGGAGCTTAAAAAGCACCCATCTCCAGGGGCCACTGCAGACAGCAGTCAGAACCCCAGGGGGCAGTCGAGGCCTTGGCCTTTTAACTTTATTTTTAGCTGCACAGATGATTCTAAGGTGCAGCTGTTCCCTGCAACCGGGGTACAGACTCAAAAACAACAATAACAACAGCAGTCATAGCAGTGACAATGCACAACAAGGGTTTGGTGCTTCTCTGCTGCCTCACCCGTCTCTGGACTCCCCCAGCGCATCCAGTAAGCCCGGAAAGCTCAGCTCCCGTGACAGACTGGCCAGTATCACCAAAGCCTTCCCTTTGCTGAGAGATCAGAGGTGGAGGGGAATTCAAGCTGCCCTTGTGTGAGCACTCGACAGGGAGTCTGTGAGATAGGTCCTCGCCACCGCCCTCCATGACCTTGCTGTGGGATTGGAGGTAACTGTTCCTCTCAGCCTCAGTTTCCCTACCTGCACCCAGGTAGGGGGAAAGGCCCATTGAGGGGCCACCCATCTCTAACATCCCAGGATGAAGTAAAAGGTGACTTATGAATGAGCTTTGCAAACTGTAGAGTGCCCTATGGGGGCAGTGGTGGCTCAGTGGTAGAATTCTTGGCTTCCATACAGGAGACCCGGGTTCGATTCCCACCCAATGCACCCATGTACAGCCACCACCCATCTGTCAGTGGAGGCTTGCGTGTTGCTGTGATGCTGAACAGGTTTCAGCAGAGCTTCCAGACTAAGGAGGACTAGGAAGAAAGGCCTGGCAATTGGCTTCTGAAAATCAGCCAGTGAAAACCCTATTGATCACAAAGATCAGATTTGCAAGCCGACAGGACCGGGCAGTATTTTGTTCCGTTGTACATGGGGTCGCCACAAGTTGGGGCCCACTTGACAGCAGCTAACAACAACCACAGGGTGTCCATGTGGCTGGTTGCTCTTGAGCCGCCAGTGAGCTCCGCTGTCCCGTTTGCCCTGGTTGGACATGGCTTCCTCCAGGGCAGGCCGGCCTCCCCTCTCTCTCCCCACCAGCCCCGGGGGTGGGTCTGGACTCCATCCTGGATATCCGGAATCTTCCCTCCTGCCGTCTGGCTCCTGGTCCTTCCCACCCAGAAACGTCTGCCAAGCACCTCCAACGTGCCCAGCACTGTGGGTTCCGGGTCCGCTGGTGCAGAACGTGGTGCTTCACGGGAAGGATGAAATCACAAGCAAAGGAAGCTGGAGGAAGGGATGGCCGACCTGGGCGGGGCCGAGCGAGCTGTGCAGGGAGGGTGTGGGGGCCCTTCAGGGTCTCCAGAGTGTGACACACTCATGAAAATCATGACTCAGTCAGGCAGCGATAACCGGTGGCTACAACATGGCAAAGCAAGCGATTGCTGGTGATGGTGCTTAGCAACGAGGGCCAGGTGCCTCGGCAGCGCTGGGGAGGTGCTGAGGGTGGTGGTGGGGTAAATATTCTGCCATCCAAGGGCTGATGGTTGGGGGGGTCAGTGTTGGCTTCGGATGACACCGAGCACTGTTGCTTCCAGATTCATGTTTTTGGTTCTTTTTTGGATGGGTTGCTGAGATGACAAGCTTGAAGGCTGCCACCTCTTTCTCTTAAATGTCCTTTGTGTTGTCGAGTTGTTTCCGACTTATAGTGATCCCATGTGACAGAGTAGAACTGCCCCAAAGGGTTTCCTAGACCCTGGTGGTGTAGTGGTTAACAGCTATGGCTGCTAACCAAAAGGTCGGCAGTTGGAATCCACCGGGTGTTCCTTGGAAACTCTATGGGTCAGTTCTACTCTGTCCTATAGGATTGCTATAAATTCGAATCCACTTGACGCCAATGGGTTTGGTATTTTTGTTTTAATCTTACTGGAGCAGATCGCCAGGTCTTTTCTCTTGTGGAGCCAATGGTGAGTTCCAATTGCCGACCTTTAGGTTAGCAGCCAGGTGCTTAACCATTGTGCCACTAGGGCCCCTTCGTTAACTGAATGAAGGACCCTTGAACTTATAGGTTCAAACCCAAGGCCCACAAAACGGGGCTTCCAGTCAGGTTCTCTTCTGCTCTTTTATCCATGAGCTTCTCACCCAGTGAAGACTGACGTACCTGTAGGCCCCTCTCCTCAGGTGCTGTGATGGTATCATACATGTCACATTTGGGTGATTCTTTTTGGAGCCCAGGTAGTGCAGTAGTTAAGAACTCGGCTACTAACCAAAAAGCCAGCAGCTCAAATCTACCAGCTGCTCCTTGGAAACTCCATAGGACGCTGTCCTAGAAGGTCACTATGAGTTAGAATCGACTCAACGACAACGGGTTTGGTTTTTTTTTTTTTAACCTCTTTAAAGACTTTTAGATGTCCATTATCCCATTTGAATGTTAAAGTCACCTTGGGGAGGTAACTTCTGAGGTCTCTGTCCTCCTTCTCAGGTGAAGACGTGGTGGAAGGCCGAGATCAGGCAGGAGCAGGTCTGTGCCCCCAGCCCAAGCCCGCCACCCCTCTGGGCCTATTGACCTCTCCCTAAGCCGAGTGCCTCCTGACCAGGCCTGGCTACAAAGATGGAGTCGAAGCAGGATGGGGTCTACTCCTCCTGGCCAGGTGTGGGGGGCAGGGTTAATTAATCCTAGTTAGCTGGTGAGTCAATCTGGAGGTGTTCAATAACAGCTCTGTCAGAGACGGCTGTTGACACATTGGAGGAGATTCAAGGCAAACGCTGTCAGCCTTGAGGGACAGCTGTGCTGTGAGTGAAGAGAAAGGGCGGATTAGCCTGGTGGGGTGTCACAGCCACTGATGGTGGCGCACCGACCCCCCCGCATGGACACACAGTGGCCCTTTCGTGCCCCAGGCCCCAGCTGGGGGAGACAGCCCCTTCCCCATTTTACAGAGCTTGATGGTGTGCACAGAATGGGGGAGGGCGCGCACCCGGGATGGAGACCCCGCCCCACGCAGGGGCCCCTCTGTGGAGTGCCTGATCTCCTGGCTCTGAGTGCTCACTGCAGGGTCCCGCCCTGGGCAGGCCTGCAAAACCCACCGCTCCTTAGCAGAGTCCAGCTCATGCCTGGGTTGGGCTGCTGACAGCCCCCTGACCCCAGGCTAGCGCACCCCTCTCTGAGCCCCCTCGCCTTGCTCAGCACATGGGAATCAGTGAATCAGCCCCTCTCTGGGACTCAGTTTTGCCCTCTGTACATCGGAGCAATAGAAAGTCCTCCTCCCTAAGCCGTTCAGGAGCCCTGGTGGTGCAACGGTTAGCGCTTTGGCTGCTAACCGAAAGGTTGGCAGTTAGAACCCACCAGTGGCTTTGAGGCAGGAAAGACCTGGCAGCCTGCTCCCGTAAAGATTACAGCCTAGAAAACCCTCTGGGAAGCTCTACTCTGTCCTATGGGGTCACTACAGGTTGAGACTGATACGATGGCTCCCAACAGCCAGCTGTTTATGTGGCTCAAGTGGACTTTGGGGCACACAATGGCTCTGTCCGGCCCTTCCAACGGCTGTGGGTGTTGGAGGGGTTGGTGAGCCCTGACTGAGTTTTGTGGGTGCACAGGAGCCCCCAGTGTGAAAGCAGCAGGCAGAGGGAACAGTATGGGGTGCAGACACGAGCAGAGGCAGGTGTGGGTGGCACTGAGTGGCTCATTCTGGGGAGCTTGGCGGTGAGGACGCAGTGGTCAGTGTAGGAGGGAGGCTCCCTGGCCTCGTCACCTCCATGAGCCCTGGCCTCCCCACGGCCCGCTGCTCCCCCAGGCCCGGACGGACTGGCCCAGTGGAGCTGTTGGCCTGGGGAGAAAACAAAGATTGATCATCACAGAAGGCAGCCCAGCTCTGCGGAGCCAGCCGGGAGCTGCAGGAATGCAGAGCTTCATTATTATTTTAAGTGTTACTCAGCTGCTTTATTGAATTCTCCACGTCAGGAAAATTCTGGTGAGATAAGAAGTTGATATTTTCGGAAGCAGCAACAGCTAGAACTGCGTGGGCGGCCAGGACTGAGCTGAGAGCCTGCTTGGCGTGAGAATGTCTCCACGCCTGCCGCCCCTACACAGGCGCGCACACACACACACACACACACACACCACATACACACACAGACATGAGCATACATGTGCACGCACAGAGACACGCACACATATGCTCACACACAGACACACGTAGACGCACATACATGTGCACGCACTCACATACACAGATACCCCCACACACGTACATGCTCACACACAGACATGCACATACATGTGCACGCACAGAGACACACATACATGTGTAATGCTCACGCACAGACATACATGTAAACATAAACACACATACATGTGCACACACAGACACCCCCCACACGTGCATGCTTACACACAGACATGCATATACAAGCACACATGCACACACAGCACACACATACACGTGCACACACTCACACAGTCACACACACTCCTACACACAGACACACTTCACACACACACACGCATGCACACATATACATGCACACACTCACACATATGCTGACTCAAGGGCCAGGATCAGGTTGGCCAGTCCCGGGGACCAGGGAAAGCCAAGCCTACCTGTCTTTCCTTCTTCCGACCTCCCATCTTTCCTTCCTGCCTCGTTCTGCAAATGCCCTGGCTTGGGCAAAGCTGAGTGGGCTATTTTTTAATGACCACCAGGGAGATGTGGTTGCCCCCATTACGTAGAGGGTAACACTGGGTGTGACTGTTAAGGTTGTGTGTCAACTTGACTGGGCCGTGATTCTCAGTGGTTGGCGGTTGTGATGTAATTTGGCAGTCGTGTAATGATGGGATCGATCACCTCCGTGATGGGATCTGCTATGGCTAGCCAATCAGTTGAAAGGGAGTTTCCTGGGAGTGTGGCCTGCATCCTCTAGAGATGGACTTTCTGGCAAGGCTGGCTGGCTTTTGCTTTCTCTGGATCCTGCAGCTGACTCCTGTTCATTTGACCTCCAGTTCTTGGGGCTTGAGCTGGCAGCTTACCTGCCACCTTGCCAGCTGATCTTGGGATTCCTTGATCTTCGAAGACTGTGAGCAAGAGCCCTGCTCTCTGACCTGCCGATCTTGGGTTTGTCAGCCTCTGCAGCTACCTGAATCAGGAGAAGCCTCCAGCTTCGCCCACATTCCAGCTTCTACAACTGCATGAGTCATTTCCTTGATATAAATCTCTGTCTATATATATTTATACGATTTACTGGTTTTGCTTCCCTAGAGAACCCCACCTGAGGCACTGAGGCTCACACAGTCATACAGCCCAGGCCTGCCTGAGTCAGAGCAGGGGCTCTTGACCACTGGATGGTCTCTGAGCCGATGGGGACAAGCACAGGGAGCAGGGGTGAGATGGTGGGCTGGGGGTGGGGCTCGGTCTGGGAAGGAGGTGACCCTGGAAGTGAGCATTGGGTACCAGAGGCATTGTCTGGGCAAGTGTGCGGGGGAGGAAGAGATGCAGCCAATCTAGGAAGACTACCTGGAGGGGGTGGATGTTCAATGTCGATGGGGGAAGGGGGCTTGCCAGGGAGTGGGGCACATGGAGAATTGGGGGGAGATGTGGTTACTAGTGCCATTGCCATGGCATGTACTGAGCACCTCCCGGTGCCAGGCCTGGGCTGAGCTAGGTGGGTACAGGATCTTATTCCATCCTCACAGATCCCAAGGAAACCACTGGTCCTTCCAGGTCACAGCTGAGGAGCTGGGGTGCAGCGCAGGCTGGGAACTAGCCAGAGGCCCCTAGAGGGGAGGGGGCAATGTGATCGGAGGTCCCGGGAGCAACCACCAATCACTGCCTTCCCCCCACCCGGGAGAGGAGGGGGCCCGGGAGGCATTTGGTTTCCTCTAAGAGGGCTTTAAGGAGGGAATCTGTTGTTGTTAGATGCCTTCAAGCTGATGCCTACTCACAGTGACCCCAGGTGACAGAGTAGAGCTGCCCCCATAGGGCTTTCTAGGCTGTAGTCTTCATGGGGCAGCAGTACAGAGACGGGGAGCTTCCAGAAATTCAGGCCGGATTCAGAAGAGGATGTGGAACCAGGAGTATCATAGCTGATGCCAGATGGACCCTGGCTGAAAGCAGAGAATACCAGAAAGGTGTTTACCTGTGTTTTATTGACTATGCAAAGGCCTTTGACTGTGTGGATCATAACAAATTATGGATAACACTGCGAAGAATGGGAATTCCAGAACATTTAATTGTGCTCATGCGGAACCTGTACACACACCAAGAGGCAGTCATTCGAAGAGAACAAGGGGATGTTGCGTGGTTTAAAGTCAGGAAAGGTATGTGTCAGGGTTGTATCCCTGCAGCATACTTATTCAATCTGTATGCTGAGCAAATAATCCAAGAAGCTGGACTGTATGAAGAAGAACGGGGCATCGGGTTTGGAGGAAGACCCATTAACAGCCTGTGCTATGCAGATGACACAATCTTGCTTGCTGAAAGTGAAGAGACCTTGAAGGATTTACTGATGAAGATCAAAGACCACAGCCTTCAGTATGGATTACACATCAACATAAACAAAAATCCTCACCACTGCACCAATTAGCAACATCATGACAAACGGAGAAAAGATTGAAGTTGTCAAAGTTTTCATTTTATGTGGATCCACAATCAATGCCCGTGGAAGCAGCAGTCAAGAAATCAAACAAGGCATTGGGCAAATGTGCTGCAAAGGACCTCTTTAAAGTGTCCTTTGCAGCTGTCTCTTTAAGCACTAAGGTGCGCCTGAGCCAAGCCATGGTGTTTTTAGTTGCCTCCTATGCATGTGAAAACTGGACGATGAATAAGGAAGACTGAAGAAGAATTGCTGGCTTTGAATTGTGGTGTTGGTGAAGAATAGAATATACCACGGACTGCGGGAGAACAGACAAGTCTGTCTTGGAAGAAGTACAGCCAGAATGCTCCTTTGCAGTGAGGATGGTGCGACTTTGTCTCACCTACTTTGGACATGTTATCAGGAGGGATCAGCCCCTGGAGAAGGACATCATGCTTGGTAAGGTAGCGGGTCAGTGAAAAAGAGGAAGACCCTCGATGAGATGGATTGACACAGCGACTGCAACAATGGGCTCAAACATAGCAACAACTGTGAGGATGGTGCAGGACCAGGCGGCATTTTGTTCTGTTGTCCATAGATACGGGCACTATGAGTCGGAACCAACCTGACAGCACCTAACAGCAACGACAGTCTTTCTGGGAGCAGATCACGGGGTCTCTTTTCGGTGGAGCTGCTGGGTGGGTTAGAGCTGTTGACCTTTCAGTTAGCAGTGGAGTGCTTCAACTGTTTGTATCCCCAGGGCTCCTTAATCAGGGAAGTTAGGATACCAGATCTGCCTAAATCTGCGGCTCACAAACTGATCAGAGGCCTCTGGGTCCCCAAAGAAGCTCTTGGGGACCCACAGGAACTAAACTTTTTCTCATGGACTGCAGGCAAAGCAATACATGGCCCCAGACTGAACACAAAGCAGATAGGAGAATCCCCTTGTTTCTGCTGAGCCAGACACTTGAGTGATTGGCAACAATGTAACACTATGCCACTCTGCTCACTAATATTTTTGGTTTCAAAAAATATAGTAATAGTAATTTTTCATCAACACATGTTATTTATGTTAACATGTAGTGGGTCTATTATTTTTAAGTGAATTCATATTTTAAAGTGTGTCATATTTAATTTATAATATTGTAAACATAGAGGGCTATAACCTACATAAATAAATGCTTCCTGGGTGCCCAATAATTTTTTAGAGCATAAAAAGAGCTTTCAGACTAAGGCAAACTAGGGAGAAAGGCCTGGTGATTTA